>NW_025999900.1:383116-414720 GCF_001458135.2 Marmota marmota marmota
GGGGGTGGAGTGGGGGTGGAATGGGCTAAAATAAAATAACAGGCACAATCCTCCACAGAAAAGTAGAAAAACTCAGGGACAGAATTAGCATTTGGGGCACAGGACTAAAAGATTTTTTACATAACATTTTGCCTCACGTATTCTTCACACTCTCCATTTTGCAGAGATGAAAACGGAGGCTTAAGGAGTTATTTTCAAAGGCCATACAGATTAAGAATGGTGGAGCTGAATTTAAACACAGTTCTACAGACTTCAAAACTCATTCTGTCTTGCAAACTATTTTCTGGGTTTGAGAAATAGGACTTCTAAATTTGGTTGGTTATATTCATTAATACTAATAACCATTTGCTGAACTATTTCCTAAACTTGGATAATTTGGGGTATGTGTGTGGTGCTGAGGATCAAACCCAGGACTTTGTGCATGGTAAGCACTCTATCACTGAGCTACACACCCAATCCTTGGACAATTTCTTAAAATGAATCCTGAATGTTTTTATTCTTTCAAGAACATAATCCTTCCTACCCCATTCTGGAATCTCTCACACATGAATAAACCATCTAACAGATCCAAGCAGCTAAGGTAAAAGAGATAACACTGCCCACTTGCTCAGTTGATTCTAAAGCTACCCAACAAATACTCTGCCAGGGTCAGTCTGAGAAGGGCTAGTTACAGGGATAAGTGGGAAAAGTCTGAGGAAGCATGTGACTGAAACTGTCTCCAATATGAAAACATTTGAACTGATAACAAAATGTAGCTACAATGCATGTGTGGATCTGGTGTGTGTTAGAGGGCCTGAATGATATATACCTCATATCCCCATCAGATCACAAGCTGCTAGAAAGATGTCACATACTGTCTTGTCCAAAGCAGGTTCTGTGATACCATATACTTCAAAGCTACTCAAAAATTATTCAGATAACTGAATGAATACTGGATCTTAGAGCCTTGTGAATTTAGGTTGTATCAAGATATCTTTTCTTGTGCTGGGGATGTAGCTAAATGGTACAGCACTTGCCTAGCATGCCCAAAGCCCTGGGTTTGATCCCCAGCACCACAAAAATAAATAAATACATAATCAGGATGACATACTTAAGTATCAGAACTAAAGTAGCTCCTTGTTTAACATGAAGGAGAGAAGTGCTGAGTTCTCAGGGGATATCAGAAAGAAGGGCTAACCTGACAGCAATTACAGAGTATTGGTTTTTCTTTATCTCTTAGGTTTCTTCCCTACCAACTTTTCAGTTTTCTCACCCATCAGAGTTCTTATTCCACATTAAGTCATAACAGACACATAAAGAGGATATAGAGTTTGTGCAGACAAAATGGCTACCAAGTCTGGTCTTCCAGTGGGAATTCTTGAGCGGAAGTTTGAATCGCTTCACAAAGAACCCCTTCTCCAACATGACTTTACAGGCCCCTTGGATTTACTGGTTGCGCTCTGAATACAGTGTTGATTTTCCTGGTTCATAAAGCCAAGCAGAGTTTCTGCTGCCAGACAGGTGTATTTGTTTTTGAATGATAAGGACACTCACTTGCTCTTGATTTAGGCTAATAATAAACACTTCAGACATCATTCTAAGTCTGAACGAGGAAAGAATTAAAAAAAAAAAAACCTACAGCAACAAAGTCTGTTAATAGAATCCTATTCCTTCCAGAACATACAGCCATGTACTAGAGATGGGTGCTTGCTGGCTGACCCTTCTGTCAAGCAAACCTTCTAAATATTATCTTTGAAAGCCCTCCCCCACCAACAGAGTCCTGACTGAAAGAAATAGACACTTCAAGAGTCAGAAGAAATCAAATAATAAAAAATGGCATAATTGGCCCCAAAGAGATATCATAGCTATGTGAAGAGGGATCCAGGAGACCAGAAGAGGAAGGGACTGGACACCGATGTGATAGTCCTTCCTTGCCTCATGTTGACAGAGTTTGAGCCTCAAATCTCAGTTTTCTTCTTTCTAGCAGCTTGTTCTCAACCAATCTCACTATTGTTGTTGTGCTGTTTTTTTTTTTAATTTATATATGACAGCAGAATGCATTACAATTCTTATTACATATATAGAGCACAATTTTTCATGTCTCTGGTTGTATACATAGTATATTCACACCAATTCGTGTCTTCATACATGTACTTTGGATAATAATGATCATCACATTCAACCATCATTAAGTACCCCATGACCCCTCCCTTCCCCTCCCACCCTTCTGCCCTTTCTAGAGTTCATCTATTCCTCCCATGCTCCCTCTCCCTACCCCACTATGAATCAGCCTCCTTATATCAAAGAAAACATTCGGCATTTGGTTTTTTGGGATTGGCTAACTTCACTTAGCATTATCTTCTCTAACTCCATCCATTTACCTGCTGGTTTTTTTAACCACTGCTAAACACTCAACAGGAGCTTGCTCTGGCTGGAATCTGATGAGACTGGGCACCATGGCCTCAGGTTGGCTCCCTTGCAGCTTGAAATACTTGTACTTCTTTGGGTACAACAGGAACAGCTCAGCCCCAGCTGGGGTGAAGGGGTGGAAGACAAAGGTAGTCTCAGGACTGTCTAGGATTGCCCTTTGGCATTGGCCGGCAGTAAGGATTGGGTTTCTTAGTGGAACACCAATTCTGAGACTTTGACAGCAACCACAGAAAAAATGGTGCAGAAAAATTGGCATGAAAGAGTGTTTGTGTCATTGGGCGTGTGACTCTACCCTGAGGGTTTAAAAGTGTCTACAAATCAAATTAACCCTCCCATTTCTCCAATTGTACATTGTTTTAGTTCCCAAAATAATTCCCCTCTGGAATACTTATACCTTTATCCTCCCCACCCCCCAGTACTTGAAGAGAATTATTGTCTTTTGAAAGTGAGAAATTGGGCTGGGGTTGTGGCTCAGTGGTAGAGTGCTCGCCTAGCATGCATGAGGCACTGAGTCAGATCCTCAGCACCACATAAATGTAAAATAAAGATATCGTGTCCACCTAAAACTAAAACGTAAATATTTTTTTTAATGAAAAATTATTTCTAAATTTTTATTTCTAATTCTAGATGGCAAATACATGTGTATTTATTTTAAAAACACTCCTCTGATGTCAAATTATGGGTAAAAAACAAGGAAAGAAAAACAGAAAGAAGGGCTAAACTGACAGCAAGGACTAACCTGAAGAACTTGAAATTTTTACACAATCTGGCTCTTTTCCTTAAACTGAGGATACGGAAAAATTACTATCCAGAAAATTAAACTTATGTTTACAGAGACATGCCTTTCTTGGACAACAGGTTTGTGTATAAAGAGCATGATGTGTTCTGGAGGTGATTACTAAAGTGGCGTGATCTTTAATGAAGAAACTGTGAGGTCACCCCCTATTTTAAGTTCCTTCATGGATTCCTCATCTTTTTTCTTCATAAATCACATTTATTTTCAGTATATCTATCATACTAATACGGTACAATTTGTTGGGAAAAGTATAAACGGCAGCCATACCCCAGAGAAAAAACCCCAACATGGTGCCTAAGCACCTCTTCTTCCTACCTTCCTCTTTTCTGCAGTGGCGCGAAAAGTTCCCGCCCGTGTGAACTCTCCCGCCGCGCCAATTTCAAATCTCGCTGGCGGGGAACCTTAGCCCCAATGAGAACTAATTCCTGGGCTCCGGAGCTGATATCTGAAAGAACTTGCCAATAAACGGGTTGCCTGCCATTTATCTAAGCCCTACCATCTCCCCCTTAGTTCTATATAAGCACACTGCTTTTTGCAATAAAATTGGAATTCTCCCAGCGAAGTGTCTTTGCCTGGGGAATTCTTTCACAATTAAATATCCAGATAGAAATATCTCCTTGAGAGACATGCTGACTCTACACAGTGGATCACACCTAAAATCCCAATTACGGAAGAAGATGAAGCAGGAAGATCACAAGTTCCAGGCCAGCTTGGGCAACTTAGCAAGACTCTGTCTCAAAATAAAATACATGGAAATAGAAAAGTCTGGGGATGTAGCTCAGTAGCAGAGTGACCCTGAGTTCAATCTCAAGTACCCCCCCCCCCAAAAAAAATTGCCAAGCATGTCTTTTGGATAAATTCCTATTTTTCTCATGAAATGGGCCTCTTCACCATTTTTCTCTAAGCCTTTACCCTTTGGCCTGTTGTTCCTTTTTTTCCTTCTACCTGTCTGGAATGCAAATATGAGGCCTAGAACTATAGCAGCCATCTTGTCACCCTAAGGTGACCAAAAGGAAGATGACAGTAATGTGGAAAAAAAATTCTAAAGAACTGGGGGTGCAGCTCAGTTTTAGAGAACCTATTTTCCACATGTGAGGCCCTGGGTTTGATCCCCAGCAACCCCCACTCCCCTCCCCGCAAAATGGAATTGCCCTTAAGGAAAACAAACAATGTCCTATAAGATCGAAATCTTGTAGAAGAGTTTTCTTTAGTTTAAAACTGAAAGCATATGGAACTGAGTTGATGGATTCTGCCACCTTCCAGAAAACTTGTTCCTGGGATAGCAAGAGGCATTCCCAGCCTCATACCATCCACTGATGATGCCCTAATCAAAACTTAGGCTGCCAAGGAAATAAGTCATGTGCCACGTTTCCCACACCCAACTGATGGACAAGTCCTAGATTGTGAGGTTGACTATTTCTTTTGTTTTCTTCAAATCCTTATTCCTAAAGAAATATATTATTTTTTTCAGATCTTGGGGCTATGTCCAATTCTCTCAGACTAGGCAAACTTGCTACCTTTACCCCCTAGAGAATTACCCAAACATTGGGCCAAACAAACTGAATATAGTCTAAGAATCCTGGTAATAATAGCCATGAAATTTTTTCAAGAACTAAATCTTCCTCTGCCTGTAGAAATGTCTGGAGACTCTAAAAGAAGAATACTGGCCTTCCTATTAGGTAGAAGGACTGAGAGAAAAGACATGTTTTGTTCCCGTAAGCCTTCAAAGGATAATTTAAGTAAATAATGTTCAGCTAGTTACTGTAGATAAAATCCCTCACCTTGGCATCGCAAAGTGCAAACCAAGACAGAACAAATTTCTCCTACTCTTAGTCCCCAGGCCTCAGCTTTGTACTGGGCCCCAAAATATTTTCTGTTTTGGAAACCCCAAACCATGCAAAACTCAGTAGATCTGGGGTTTGAACATATGAATAAAACAGGCCAAGTTTCCGCCTGACCTTGGCTAACCTTGAAATCAATCGTTCTTTCAGTGCTGGTCTGGCCAAGAGTAAAGCTTGTGGTTTCGTCTTGGTTTTTACCACAAAACTTTGTGATGAAACAGTAACAACCCACTGAGATTTGTGCTTCCATTCCTGTCTTGTTTCAAGTTCTTTTTGCAAAACCTGGCTGGTTCAATAGCATATGACTATGTAGCTCTGTGATTTCTCTTCTGTTCTACATGGGCTCAGAACCAAATTCCTACCCAGCAGTATTTTTTTGAAAGCCCGGTGATTAAAACAGAGACTAGCATTAAAATACATTCAGTATAAAATCAGGAAGATTCCACAGATCTAGTACAAATCTTCATGATACCACTATTTGACCAACTATAACAACAACTCAAGTAATTTGAAGGACATGGTAAAAGAAGTTGCTGGGGGTTAGGTATTATGGGGAAGGGAACCCAAGAATTGAAAAACGTTGCCCCAGGGGCTGGGGATGTTGCTCAAGCGGTAGTGCGCTCGCCTGGCATGCGTGTGGCCCGGGTTCGATCCTCAGCACCACATACCAACAAAAGATGTTGTGTCTGTCGAGAACTAAATAAATAAATAAATAAATAAATATTTAAAAAAAAAAAAAGAAAAACGTTGCCCCAGAGTAAATGCACAAGAAACACAGAACTGGAGTAGCATCCTAAGAGATCCCCCAGTATAGAATAGTTCCATATTTTTCGGCTCACACACCTAAGGTAAATCAGGAAATATATGTAGAGAGAGGCCAAAAACTTGAATGTGCAATCATTAGCAAGAACAGAGTATCTCAATCTCATGTGCTGACTGTGCCATTACAGGTATAAGAAAGGAATATCTCCATTTCAATTCTAGTTTGGCATAAATGTTGGTAAAGACAAGAGTGGCAAATATCATATGATATCATACAACATAAATTGTTGTTGACTAAAAATCTTTGGAAATATCTCACCAAGCACCCATCATTTTTTCATAAAATACCAAAGTTCAACACCATTGTGTTATTAGGGTCCTGAGCTAGACACAACCAGATATAAAAACAGAAAGCTCTAAGGGCCTTGAGCTCCTTCCAAATCTGAATCCTGTTTTGTAGGCTTAGAAATTTAGCCACAAAAACCCATTTACCAACCTTGGAACAAAGAAAGAGAATTTTTGCTTTATCCCAGCAGACTCTTTTGTGAATTATGTATGATGTTTTTCAGAGACAGAAAAAAAGGAATCAGGGCAAGAGAGATATATGCTATTAGCTACTGTAAAATCCTCAAAGCAGAAAACAAGTCTCATCATCTCAAGAATATATAAAAATAATCTTTGAGTAAGGGATAATGTAGGTACCAACTCTTGGAACTTTAAATTTCTGCAAAAGTGACCCAAGGAGGAAGAGAATAAATCATTCCATTCCCAGGGTCCCTTTCCTTCCACCTCTCCCACAAATTGCAATGCATTTTTTCCTGTCCTTCCCAAGGCCAATCTGGAAGAAACTTCACGAACATCTTAATTGTCAAAAATGTGTATCTATTTCCCCTAAAGAGCCTTTCTTTCTTCTTGCCCTCAATGGAATTTGTAAGTTGCTCAGATGTGTCTGTGAATCCCCATATCCACTGAATTCCTCCCACAGGCCAAGCTACACGCTCCCTAGGGAGGTTCCGTATGGTAAGAAGCCACCTACCAACTGCCTATGTCACCAACATATAAAACTCAGTGAGCTCATAATATAAACAGAAGACTATTGATTATATTCTTGGCACTGGTGAGCTTATAAATAATAGGTCAGTGGAATATTTTTGCATTAAGTTTGTTTCCTGACTATATTTTCCTTATAAATCTGCCCACTTTCTCAAAGATCACATTACTCGTTAGGCATTACAGCTGGGCTGTGGCCTAAAATCAAATGAGTGTTCTTGGGCATTTTCCCATTAAAAGCTGCAAATGACTCACCATTCTTGAGTCAAGGTACAGGAAAGTTTTTGTGTACAGCATCCAGCAGATGGCACCCATGTCCAAGGCTACACAGAGTTTTCCTAAATCCTTGTTCACAAAAAATATTCGTTACTACTCAGTAAATAGTAGACAGATAACTTTTTAGTAAGAGCTATGAATTTTACTCCTATTATCTTTTTAAGTGAAGATTTGACATTGGATATAAGCAGCCAATTTATCTTTCTTCCCTCTTACTGTAATCCAAGACTAAAAAAATTACATATGGAAAATATGGCGTTGTGAGCAATAGTGTTTGGTCTAAAAGATTTCTGCCATCTCTTCCCTGATTTGGCAACATTTGAACTGAGATAAAGAACTCACATATAAATTTAAGGCTTTAAAAAATAAACAAAATGCCAGGTGTGGTGATGTATGTCTGTAATCCCAGCAACTCAGGAAGCTTAGTCAAAAGGATCAAAAGTTCAAGGCCGCCTCAGCAACTTAGTGAAGCCCTCAACAACTTAGTGAGATCCTGTCTCAAAATTTAAAATAAAGGGTTGGAGACATGACTTGGTGGCTAAAGACCCCTGGGTTCAATTCCTGGTTCTAAAAGAAAATGAAAAAAAAAAAAGCCAAAACTATTTTTTTAAATACTTTTTAGTTGTCAATGGACCTTTATTTATTTTATTTATATGTGGTGCTGAGAATCAACCTAGTGCCTTACACATGCTAGGCAAGCACTCTACCACTGAGCCCCAGCCCCAGCCCCAAGCCAAAACTATTTTGAATAAGAATGAATTGAGCAAAGAAAAACAAAAGGCCTTCCTTAGCAAAGAATATCCTAATATGACAATCGTGGCTACAGTTACCCATTCATAGTTCATGAAGGCCCAGGAATTGTTTTGTAAAAAGGAAAAAATATCATGATTGATAGAACTATACTTAGAATTTATTTACCCCTATGCCACTTTAGTAATTATTATTAATAATCCATACCATCTCCTTGAACAAGCAAAATCAACCACCCTGTTTTTTTTAGTGAAGTAAACAGAAGTACAATAAGGTCTTACTGGCTATATGAGATCAGGTATATTAACACTAGCTAATACTGTCACTTACTGAGCACTTATTATGTGTCATACCCTATGAACCCATAACATACAGCAATTTAATCTTTATGGCAACTTTATGTGGCAAGGAACCCAATCATGTCCACTTTGCAGGAAAGGAAAATAAAATTAAGAGACAAGTTACATAATCTACATAAGCCTCTCTCCTCATTTTTAAGGTATAGTAAAACTGTGTCTTAGGATTTTGAAAATTAAATAAAGGAGTCCTTACAAAGCATTTATCCTGGTCAGCTTGAGCCTTGGTTACATGGTTACTATTACTACTACTGCCACTTCTGAAATGATTACTATTTTTTTTATTTTATTAAAAAATGCTACTTTTTTATTATTCTTATTATTTTTGCTTGGGGTCATGCAGACAGTATGTGGCAGAGTCATAAGGTGAACTCAGGCCTATCTGACTCCAAGACTTGGGTGCCAGTATGAGACGATGCCTCCAAATGACTTCCCCAGGGAAACTGTAAGAGTAAAGTAAGACTTCTATAAATCTGAAAGCACACAAGAATGGTCATCAGGGGCTGCAGATGTGGCTCAGTGGTGGAGCCCTTGACTAACATGTGCAAGACCAAAAAGACAGAGAGAGAGGGTCATCAGACAACAGAAAATCATCTCTTTGAATTTCAAGGTGACCTTTTATCTATCTGACAACATATAATATCTTAATGGTCATGAAGTCATATCCTTCTCAAGGGAGGAAGGTAAGAAACTAGAATTTAATAAAGAATCATGACTAGTGTAGGCCAGAACCACTCAGCATTGAGCTGAGGTGACCACATCATAGAAAGCAGAGCCAAGTTTTTATCCCACCTTACCCTGTATCAGTGATACGACCTAGAGTTAACTATAGTCCAGCACATAAACCACAGTGAAGTGATGCTGAAACATGACTTTAAGGGATAAGGTCTCTGAATAGTATCCTTAATAAGACTGGTAGGATTCTGAATATTTTTTGATATGGTTCAAGTTCACTCATTCACCATTCTCCCAATTGCCTTGGAATATGTATGCAAAATTATTTTAAAGTAATATATATACTATATTGCACTGAAAACCCATTCCTAGTTTTTTATCAGGTTCAAGTGAATTTATTTAAATTATACATTATTTTGATTTTCTGACTTCCAACATTTCTGTGTCTCCATTTTAAGCTATAGTTTCTTAAACACCTACTATGGGCTAGGTACTATGCTTATACTTTAGGTCATTTAATGTCTAAACGATCATTTTAGGCCAAGAGTTCTTAATTCAAGGATTATTTCAGGGCATCCAAGTATTAGATGGAAAAAAATCCCACATATGTTTTAACTAACCTCCAAAAAATTCAGCATTTGCTTCTATTATTACTATAAACAACCAACCGAGTAGCATTCACAGTATCTGTGACTCTGTCACCAATAGAAATTACAAATGTTTTCAAACCATATTATAGTTGTTGCAGATACACAAAAATATCATTTATACTTATCACTACTTGAAAATTACTCTAATTTTTATTAGACCAATTTTTATTAGACCAATTTTTATTATTGATCTAATAAATATATATATATAATATATATAAAATATATTTTTAACCAGGTCATAAATTTAGTAATTTTAATAAGTATACTTCTTTAGAGTTGATTTCAGTTATTTGCATCAAAAAATGTTATTCTGAGAAGGAGTTTATAGATTTCATAAAACTGCCCCAAGTAGCCTGGCATACTGTCCCAGACTTGTAATCCCAGCTGCTCAGTAGGTTAAAGCAGGAGGATTGAAAGTTTGAGGCTAGCCTTTGCAATTTAGTGAGACCCTCAGCAAACTAGTGAGACCCTGTCTCAAAATTTAAAAGGTAGAGGACTGGGGTATAATGAGAAGTCAATTCTGAGTGTAGTGGGAAATTACTGAAGGACATAAAGCAGAGAAATAACATGATCCAAAGCTCATTCTGACTGTATGGAAAATACACTGGAGGAAAAAGAATAGCAGTGGGGAGACCAAATGGGGCATTTGCAAGAATCCAGCAAGGAATTATGATGGCCTGGGCTATACATGGAAATAGTAATTGGAATGGTTATTCTAAAAGTTTAGTTTGCAGAAGAATCACTTGTGGTATTTGTTTAAAATGTAAGTGAGCCCACCAGTGCATCTGGCTGAAGGCATTCTCCAGACCACGCTTACGAAACAGCAATGTAGAAACAGAGTTGGCTAAGACCTTTGCCTCTCTGTTAAGATCACTTTCTAAAAATAACAAGCTCCCACTCTTTAAATTCTATGAATATAGAGTTCCAGCTTTTCCAGGTTAAAAAAAAAAAATCCTTATATCTCAAACTCCTTATAGTCCCATGGTTTTTCATGCAGATTCACCTCAATCTCTCCCAGCATTGCCTGTTTCTTCTTTTACTGTTTTCAAGAAAAGAACAGTTCCTGTCACTCACTGTGCCTTACGTTCCTGAACTTCATTCTCTCATCCACTCAACATTCATGAAGCACTGCATCTAAGCACTTGACACTGAGCTAGAAACTGGTCATAGCAGGATAAATAAAACACACATTCCAAATGATAGATTGTCATCTTCTTCCTCCATGTTTAGAGTCCCTCAGATGCCATCCCTGCTAGAAAACTTAGCATTACGAAGAAGAAAAGAAGGAATACAAAGGACCAGGCACAGTGTCACTCACCTGTAATCCCAGTCACTGCGGAGGCTGAATTCAAGGTCAGTCTCAGCAATTTAGCTAGACCCTGTCTCAAAACAGAAACTAAAAAGGGCTGAGAATATAGCCCAATGGTAAAGCACTCCTGGATTCAATCCCTGGTATAAAAAAATTAAAAGGAAAGTAGGTTCAGTAGAAAACAGGAGCTGGAGAATGTATAAGAACAAAACTTTGGGAAAATATGACTGATCAGACTCTGCTCAGGTCCTACAAGTGTAGGTCTTAATATGAATCTCTTCCCTGAACCTTAATTAAATCATATGAGCAGTCAGCCTCTATACAAAGACAGCATCTAGCAACTTGAGGACACTCCAGAGACATTTACTGAATATGCAAAAGAGAAAAGTATTTGTCTAGATTGTTTAGATACCAGTGGGGTAAAGTTTTTCTCTTTAAGATGGAGGAGGGAAAGAAACTATGATACCATCTTATGAAGCTGACCAAGATGAAGTCCCTAAACCACCACACATTGGTTCCATCTGAAATGCGGACAATTAGAGAATTCATGAGATATTGTTTGGATTTTAGCCTGAGTCCTAGATCCTTTGAGGTTTAATTAATGTGCTAAACCCAAACTTTTCTAAACCCTTCCTGAATAAAGGGTTTATTGAGGGTATAATTACTTCTTTTGGAAATAACACCAGAAATTTTTTTTTAAGGATAAATATTGTGGTGTTTTGTGTGGGCATCAAAGGTGGCGATAAGCTTTAAACATTTCTGCATAGAGCCCTTAAAACAACTGTAATTTAGCAGGTAACTCAGGCTGTTCTCATGGATTATCTAGAACTTCAAATGGATTTGCTTTTTCCCAGCCATCTTGAACTCCTAACAACAAAATGAAAAACAAAAAGCCAGATAATTGCAATGAAGGAAATTATTATGTGCAACTTCCCGTCATAATAAATTAACTTTGCTGAGATGTTGGGTACAGCTAGACTTTCAGGCTGCTAGGGTACTCCTTGGAAGATTTCTGATGGAGATCAAATTCTGACTGAAAATATAAAAAGGACTGGGTGTGGGAGCATATGCCTGTAATCCCAGCCACTTGGAAGGCTGAGACAAGAGGATTTCAAGTTCAAGTCCAGCCTCGGCAACATAGTGAGACCCTATCTCAAAAATAAAAAGAAGGGCTAGGGATGTGGCTCAATGGTAGAGCACCCCTAGGTTAAATTGCCAGTAATACAAAAATAAATAAATAAAAATACAAAAGGGACTATTTTTTAGGTGGGGGTCTCTTCATGTTATCCAGGCTGGTCTTGAATTCCTGGATTCAGGTCTCTAATGTATTTGAGACTACACATACCACTGGGCTAGGCTAAAAATGAATTTTAAAATATAGAAATGGAGACCTTATCATCTTTGAAAGCTTTAGAGTACCTTGACAAACCTATAATTGACTAAGGGGTAGAGAGAAGAGAGTCTGAAGTTTCTGCCTGATTTAAATTTACAAACTATTTCTAAATTTAGAGCATTCAGTTCAATAGGTGTTGTGCTTTCTGTACTGCAAATGGCCAGCTTCACTGTGTCTGAGGTAGCTGTTGTTTTATGGAACAGTGAGGCGAGTTTTATACAGGCACAGCCTTGGGCACTTGGAAGAATCTGGTTTAAACAGTGTAACTGTAGCTCCCACAATGCTTATGCTTGTTCACCAATACAAAGACAATCTAATCATTTGTTCCAAAAAGATAGCAGTGTTTATATTAGATTTGTCTTTCCTGGTTTAATACAGAGTGAAACACCAATAATTTCGCTGAATCTAGTTAGATAAAAATCTTTCTCTCATTACTCTATGAATATTTACTATGGTTAACACCTTCCTGGGGCACTCTGGCAACATTTTTGTTTTGGGTGTTTTAATGAAAACCATGCCTTGCAAAGGTCTAGAGTCACAGTCTAAAGACAAATATCCTCTTTTTATAATAAAAAATATTTATCGTCCCCAAACAAGAATATAAATTCTAGTGACACAGGAGGCTGAGGCAAGATCATAAACTCAAGGCCAGCCTCAACAACTTAGCAAGACCCTGTCTGGGGGAAAAAAAAAAAAAAAAACAGAGATGTAGTGCAATGGTAAAGTGCCCCTGGGTTCAGTCCCCAGTAAAAAAAAAGAATAAATTATGTTCAACTCATGAAACTAGCCTGCATCTTTGTTATAAAACATGTGATGTTACCATGATGCTTTTCTGTCTGGCTGTGCTTCCCATTTCTCATGGACAATCTGTCTCCAAGGCTACCTGAACAGTTTTCAGTTTCTACTAGCACAATCTTATCACAAGAGATTGGGCAGGGAGATAAAGCTATCCCATATAAAGTTACATCTGGAGTCCCTGGCCAAATCCTGACTGTGTATACTACTTTTGACCCAAGAACTGTTTTGTGAATTGCTCTTGAATAATATTTTTTAACAAAAATGCTTCACTTATTGTTGGAAAGGAGAACTTTCTTTATATTTAACTCGTCAACTCTTTAAAATAAATGTAACCACAACTTTGTGAATTAGTGAGTGGCCATGGGCAGATTTTTTCTGAGACAACCAGTTTAAATCACACTATCAGGAGGGCAGAGAGACCTTTCACAATGGTGGTTTTCTAACTATTGCCAAAATCTCAAGCTAGAAAAACATTCCCACAAGAGCTAAAGGGGGATGGGGATGTAGCTCAGTGGTAAAGCATTTGTCTAACACATGACAAACTCTAGGTTCTACACTTGGTACCCAGTACCCAGTACCCAGCACTGCAGAGGATTGAACGTACATTCCTCTATCCTTTTTTTCTTTCATCCATTCCAAACAAAGACAGCACTGAGTCTGAATTCTCATGAAATGATTATTGTTTTAAAACTTTTATTATCACTGCTTATACACACAAGATCGGCAGTTTCACTTTTCCCAAAATTTCATTCTAGGCAAAATTTCCAGTTTAACTGTAACACTGAGAGCATATCTAAATATTTGGATTCTTCATTTCTGGTAAAAACAAAGGGGCCAAAAGTTTAGCAGAGATCTCTGTGCTGACGTGTCTGCTTTCTACATGCAAGACAATTGACTCCACCAGGCAGCACACATTTACTCAATCATCTAATCCCTTCTAGCATTACATTTTCAAATCTTTAGATAACTTATAAGCACAACTTTATCAGAAAAAGAGGAAAAACATTTGCTCTTACCCCTTTTTTTAATTTTAATTTTTATTTTTTGCTCTTACCTCTTTTAATCCAGCTTCATTACCCATTCTAATGTTGCCTGAATTACCCACTATTGATGAATGAAATCAATCATTCAATAAAGATGGGAGTTTATTTCCATCAGTAAAGACAATTGCATTGAATCTACCTGGCATAGTTATGAGAATGTGTGAAATTGAAAGACATATAGAAATAAAGCAGTGCGGGTAGTGGTGGGGACATAGCTCAGTGGTAGAGTGTATGTTTAGTAGGCCCTGATCTTCAGCACCACACAAAAAATAAACAGAAATAAAATTTTTAAAAAAGGAAAGAAGGGAAGGAGGGAGAAGGAAACAAGATTTTAAGAGAGGAGTAGAGCTGACTACAGTGGCACATGCCTGTAATTCCAGCTACTCACAAGGCTGAGACAGGATGCTCACAAGTTTGAGGTCAGTCTGGACACTTAGCAAGACTCTGTCTCAAAATAATTTTTTTAAAGGGTCAGGGATGAACTCAGTGGTAGAGCACTTGCCTAGCAAGAGTGAGGTCTGGACCCAATCCTCAGTATCTCAAAAAAATTTTGAAAGAGAGGGAGAGAAAGAACTGAATAAGTCAAAATGCTGAGAAAATAAATCTGAAGGGATCTCTCACTTCACTGCATTACCAAAAGTTGTGGTCATTGGGAATTCAAAGTTGGTCTTGTTCACTGTCTCTATAAATAGCTGATCCCAGATAAGACTTTTCTTTAAGCCAAGCTATGAATGAACTTTTATTTTAATAACCCATTGACTTGTATGACATCCTATCATTGATTTTTTTTTCTTACTAAAAACTTTGATCAATCTGATAGTTACAAAGACATACAAGGTGCATGTAGCCATTAATTTTAGTCTCAATAGTTTACCTAAATCTAGAAAATTTTACACTTTCTATCATAAAAAGTATTTATAGATGCAATAATTTTTGTTCAGTACTAAGAGACTATATCAATTAAAATATGTCAAAATAGAAAGTTTTCAGGACTGGGATGGTAGAGTGCTTGCCTCACATATGCAAGGCACTGGGTTCGATACTCAGCACAGCATTAAAAATAAACAAATATATATATATATATATAATGTTTTCAAAGATTTTCTAGCCATCAGCTTAACAGCCATCCACAAAACAAAAACAAAAATCACACTAAAGTCTAGAATAGGAAATAAAGAATAAATACCGCTTCTAGTTATAGACTGGAACATAAATGACCATATGGGAGTTCTTAAAGATGAATTCCAGTCAGAATACCACAGGATTGTTGATACCTCTTCCAAGAGACCTGAAGAATATTAAGGTGAATTGTGTGGTCATGACTTGAGGTTTTATTTCTCAGCTAAGAAATATAGCATATTAGAATTCTCTTCTTTTAATGTATAAGAGACCATAATTTCAGCTTTTACCTAATTGATATGCCACATCAGAAAGGGCCAGGGATGGATTTACAAGTAAAAGTCTGCATCAAATTAGTCTTCACAATATAAACTGGCTTGTGAACCAAGAAGGAGCTATAGATCAGACTCTGGACCTTCTATTTCTTACCTATTTTACCCAGGGAAACATGCAATCACCAAAAGCATTCTCATAGGAAACCACAAATCCCAATACCTTTGGTACCACCTGCATGTCCTTCTGCACAAGGGTTGGCCCACCCCAATTCTATTTAATTCTCAAGAGCCAACGGGTATACAACTGCACCAAACCACTGAATTTCACAATGTAACCTGAGACAAACTGAATCTGAAAGGCTATTTTATGGGTATTTTGCCTCCACTCCTGTAGGTAATACAATCCACAGTACACCCACTGGCTAGCAGCATTTGACTCTCCTAATCCTCATTACCATACTTCCTTTGGTACACTTCTTAAGGGAAGTATGGCTGAAAGCACCAGCAAAGAAAATAGGCCTTTCTTAATCATACGTGTTGTTCATGAGGAGCATAACAGAAGATTAGAATCAATCTTGAATTTGGTTGCTCGGTGTTGTTTCTATCTTCACAAAAATTTGGTTCTTTGGTTTACTATATTTTTCCTTTTCTGTTCATATCAAAATCTTCATTGTCCTGAAGTTATACATGATCTAGCAATTTTTTAAAAAGGAGGAAATGGTCACAAATTATAACATTTGTTATGTGTATGATTTCAGAGTACATTTGCCACCACAAAATGCTGAAAACTTGAACTTTAAAAAACAAAGCATGTATTTCATTTCTTTCCTTATTTAGCTCAGCTAACTAATGTTGAAATTTTTACATTTCGTGTGAAATTGATTTATTTTTCCATTGTTTTTAGCCCTAATCAAAAGGAGGAAAAATGCATCTAACACTAGAGGGACCAGTCAGCTGAGATTGATTTATAATTAAAATCATAAAATGCCAGGTATGAAATATGCTGAAAACATCTATGATCTTATCTTCTAAGCACTCCATGAGGGCCAATTCATTTTAGTTATAACTAGCTTCCAGTAAAGAGTTACTATATTTCTGATATTGACAAATAAGTCTTTCAGTTTCTTGGAGGCTGAATGATTGAACAGGAACTACTGCCTCAGCAGATATATATAAATCCTTTTGAGAAATTCTAAAAAGGCACCTAGATTTCTACACTTAGATTATTTCACTGTGATACGTCTGCAGAGTAGAAATAAAACCCTCCTCTTTATCCAGCCTTCAAGTTCAGTCATATATTTTTTTATTTGAAATGAACTAAAGCTGATTAAGAGCGGACATGCCTTTTGGAACACCCAGAGGCCTTTCATTTCTTGAATGATATGCTAAGACTTGGAATCCACCCAAACTTCCTTGAAGCACCCTCTGCAAAGTTTAATCTAATTTAAATTAACTTATTCCTCACATAAATGCTTTTTCTTAGTTCTCCTTATTTTTTAGTGAGCACATGGACATATTTTTGTGTTTCTAAACATGTGGATGCTGGAACAATTTAGGAGGAAAAAAATTACATATTTCTTTATTCCAGTCATGTTAAAAGCAGTGGCAGAAAAGCATAATTCTGAGAACTCCTGGCTCTGGCACTATGCAAATTATTTCACAATATATAAATGATTAAAGAGCAATGTAGTCACAGTTCCTACCAAATGTTTCTCTGATATAAGACATTCTTAAAAGTGATGGGCCTGGCTGGGCACAGTGGAGCATGCTTATAATCCCAGTGACTTAGGAGGCTGAGGCAGGAGAACTGCAAATTCAAGGCCAGCCTCAGCAATTTAGCAAGACCCTGCCTCAAACTAAAAAGGGCTGGGGATGTTGCTCAGTGGTAGAATACCCCTGGGTTCAATCCCCATTACTGAAAAATAAATTTTCAAGTGGTGGACCTGAAGTCTCACTTTATTTTCTACACATTTGTGTGTACTACTTTACTTAATTTTTTACTTTGCAAATAAAAATAATATTAGAGTACATAATTGCACAAAATAAGCAATTATGTGCACAATTGCAATTTTGCAGGCATAAGGCAGAATATGTGTATAACAAGATTTTCTGGTACATTTCTAGACATGTCTGCTTCTTCTACCTCAAGGAATTTGTGAGTGCAATATAAAATTATTTAAGCAAACAAAAAAGAAGTGTTGAATTCTTTCTAAGCATATATGGTGATTGACTGCAAATTAGTCAACTTCTCTACACCAAAAATTCAAACATGTTTGAATTAGTTGACCAGGATACTTCTGAAGAAACTGAAGATCCTGGAGAAAGATGTAATATTAAAGAAAATATAAATGGCTTTTTCTAGTAATAACTGTGACATAACTGTGAAAGGACTGACGTGCATGGGGTACATCCCTAAAAGTTGCCTACCACATGCATATCTCACCTACTCTGTAAGTATCATTTTTACTAGAAGTCCCAAAATAATCCCAGAAGCATGTTCTCTCTTTCCCTTTGTCTCCTTTTTACCCAAGCAAAGTTCAGCTAAGCATTTGGCCTTCAATAATACCTGAATGGAAAAAACAAAACAAAACAAAACAAAACAAAAAAAACCCTTGAAATCAGAGATGTGTTATATGTCAAAATGAGCTATTTATCCCTGGTGATCATTAGAGAACGTCACAAGAGAAGAAATGTACCCAAGAGGGTCTTGCAAAATTCCAACTCTGGGAATTGTATTCTATCTAAAGACTCTCCATCATTTTAGCAGTCCATTCATTTACTCAAAAAATATTTATCAGGTGCCATTATATACAGTACTATGTTAACATCAGCAAGGCATTAAATCTTCAAAGTAGTTTCTTATTCTATACTTAATGTTGACACATTTAGGTGGGGCCTTAAATTCTCTACTCAGCTGAATGCTTTAGTTCCCTTCTAAGTAATTTGTCATTTTCAGGCACATTTAAGTGTGTTTTATTTTTCATCAGTGGAATTCTACCATAGATAATGGCATCTACATAAGAGTTCAAATAATGAAAAATAGAGATAGCAAAATTCAAACATTATAGACTTAAATATTATTTTAGAATTAAATAACTGGAATTAACTTTTTTTTAAACTTTTAAACTCTACATTCAGAGAGCATCAAGAAATGGATTTCAGGGCTGGGGCTGGGGCTGAGCGGTAGCGCATTTGCCTGGCATGTGTGAGGTACTGAGTTCAATTCTCAACACTTCATGTAAATAAATAAAATAAAGGTCTATTAATAATATATATTTTAAAAAAAGAAGTGGATTTCAGTTTTGGCTACCCCCAAAAGCTAATCAAGCCTTAGGTGTTTATAAAATAACTTGTGTTTCTTTCAGTGTTCTAGACAAAAGGAGAAAATGGCCATAATCTGCCTTCACTGGAAACTCCAGCATCACGGGAATTTTTCCCAGGTGGCTTTGTAGCAATCTAAGGAGACTTGAAACATGTCATAATTATAGTTGTTAATCACTAAATGTCTCTTGTGCTTAGCATTTTACATTCAATACTTCAGCTCATTTTAAGCTTCCCCTACAGTGTACCTCTGTTTTCCCTAGGAAGAAATCAAGACTCAGAGAAGTTAGGTAACTTTTCCAAAGTCACACAATTTGCAAGAGTGTGCAAGCGATGGATCTCTGACATTGCGTTTTTCTGCTTCCCAGGTCAATTCTCTCCGTAATGCGTGTCTGTGTTTAAGCAGGGTGGCTGCGAGGGTTACCCATAAAGGTTGAGGAGATAGATGGGGACTGATAATGCTGTCTGGGAAAGACTTCTGAACACAAGGGAAAGAAAAAAATAAAATAAAATTCTGTGAGAAAACAAACCGGTCGCAGCTGTTTGGGTTAAGGACAAAAACTCGCCTTGAGGGGCCCTGGGTCTACTTCCTTTTACCTACCCGGAGCTTGTGCCAGCACAGAGCGCGGTGATTGACAGGCGACTACAGCCACGGATGGAGGGCCGCGTGGGGGTCGGAGCATCAGCTTCTCAGCTCCCATTACCCCCACCCCCACTCCATAGCCCAGCCATTGTCTGGGAGCCTCCACCGCCAGTGCCCGCGAGGCCGCGAGACGGTGGAAGCTGCTGACTGATGGGGGCGGCCGAGCGCTAGGGCGCTGAGTGAGGCCCGTTTGTCCTTGGGATCCTTGCAGCTGGGGACGCCCACGCTAGGCATGCTCACTCCGCGCGGGGCCGCGGGGGTCAGGTGGGACAGATCGCTTCGGCCGGAGAGCTGGCCTGGGGTCGGGAAACTTCACCAAAGCAAGCGAGTTAGGCCCGCGCCTGCACTGCGGCCGTCGAGGACCTCAAGGATCTTGTGGCCCAGGGGTCTCGCGACCCAAGCTCCCAGCGCAGAAGCTGCACTGCGACCCCTGGGCCACAAGATCTGGGTCTGGGGTCCCGGGTTCTCTTTCCTGCTCCGGGTTGACCTTTAAGACGGATTTAAAGGTGGCAGCGGCCTCTGCCCACGCTGTCTTGCAGAAGCAGCGAGCTTGGGACGCGGCGAGGTAGCTATCCCCCAGGGACGCCTGGGCCTCGTGCACCCAGCCCTCTCCCGGCTCTTCTTCCCTGGCAGCCGCGGCCCCAACCCTCCCCCCGCCTGCGCCGGGCTCCGCTTTCCCTCCATCAACTCCAGGCCGAATTCAATCCGAGAAGCCTCCTTTGAGCTTTTGTGTTTGCTGGGGGAGATGTGGGCGCAGGAGGGATCGCGTTACAACTTTCATTTCCTGAAATGTTTGAGGGAACATCCAGGGTTTTTATCCCCACATCAGGCTGGGCGATGGGCTCGGGTTTCAGGCCTTGTCACTCAGCTGTCACCAAACAAACGAAGCTCTCAGAGCCCCGGAGAGGGAGAGCTACCTGCTATTCATGACCCCTGGAGCAGGTGATCGCTCATGGGAAAAACAGGTAGAATTAATCATAGGGCTGTTCTCTGTTTCCTCTCCTTTTTGGCAGACCTGCCCACCGTGTGAAACCTATCAGAAAACAATTTAACTCTTTCTTGTCTCTCAGGGGAACTAAAAACACGTTTTTGGAAAAGTCAACACATACACATTCACACCAAAAAATGGAAAGAGAGTTGAAGGGAACATCTTACATCCCATTCCACTTTGCACTATCTTGGAGGGACTTGGAACTTGGGAAAACTGGAAGAGAATGAGTCATCTTTGTGTCACCCGGTCCTACCTATTGGAAGGAATCATAGGTAGGGTAAATTAAACTCAGGTAGATTCCAACATCTTCTTCCTGCCTGGTTGACAATATTCGCGCCTAGTAAAAGTAAAATCTCTCTGAATTGGTGTTTTGCTCTCTCCCATTCTTCCCTTGTCAATCAGGTTGAACATCCGTGTTGGGTTCTGTAGAAAATTAGAAAATCCAAACCCTTCAAAAGCTCACCATTCATTTCAATTCTAATTTAATTCTTGCCTTTAGTTGAACTAAAGCAGAAAGGTCAGCATAACTAACTGCTATTTGTGAAACATTACAGTACAAATTTTAAATTGTACATTTATTTTCTATTTTGTTCTACTTTTCCTACATCTCCTTTCCTTCTGTAGAATATGAAAAGAAGAGAAAATGCATTCAGATTTATTTCTGGGACATATTAATATTGGAAGAATTAACCAGAATGGCCTAGGAACCTTAAATCAGACTGCTTTTTTTTTTTTTTTAAGTAGAAATATGGCAAGGGACCTGTATTGTCATTCTGCCCTTCAGTTTTTCCACAAGAGGTTTTTGGGGGTTTTATTTTGCTTTTTTAAAGAAATTAGATGACATACTGCATGTAAAATAGTCCTTCTGTTCTGGCTTGGGCCTGGTGATGCTCTCCTGTAATCCTAGCTACTCAGGAAGCAGAAGCAGGAGGATCTCAAGTTCAAGGCCAGTCTGGGCAACTTAGTGAGACCTTCATCTCAAAATAAACATAAAAAGGAACTGGGGGCTGGGGTCCTGGCTCAGTGGTAGAGGGGCTTGCCTAGCATACTTGAGGCACTGGGTTCCATCCCCAACACCATATAAAAAAACCCAATAAACAAAATAAAGTTATTGTGTCTATATACAACTAATAATAATTTTAAAAAGGACTGGGAATGTAGCTCAGTGATGGAGCATTCCTGTGTTCAGTCCGAAGTTCCACAAAATAATAATAATAGTAATAATTCTCTAGTCTTATTTATAAAGATTTTATCTGTTTATTTTTAAAATAGCCACTGGCTCTAGATTCCCAGAACTGATTTTCTTAGAGTAGCCATTTGTACTTAAAGGTAGAGCCCTGAGCAATATTATTCTTCATTTAAAATCAAGAACTTGACTTTAGGAGGAAGCATGGTATATTTATATAGCATCAGCAATGCATAGAAAATATTCACTGCACGTATGTAAAGACAGATAAAGCTTCAATTGTTTAAATGTTCTCACTTAACAGATACTAAGGCATATTGACCTTCTATCTAGCTTAATTTTTTAAAAAGCATGTTACCTACTTTGATTTGTGAGGCATTTAAGTAAATACAGAGCTAATGCTGTCTTCCTAGTACTACCCCCTTGTCTTAGGGTAAAATTAACTTTTGCAAAGTTTTGCAGACTCTGCCATCTCTCAAAATGTGCATTTTCTCTATAATCACTGTAAACTTCTGCTCCTCTCCATCAACCACACCAGTCTCTACCAGTACCACACAAAAAGAAGCTGCAAAAGCTAAGGGCAATGTTACTGCTTACAGATGCTTACAGTTAAATACAACATTTGTGTGAGGGCCAACCAACTATGTCACAGCTATGTGGGTTTGGTTTGGTTTGTTGGGTTGTTTTGTTTTTGTATGGGGGAGATCACAATCCCATTGTCTTTTCCTGGTATTTAGACCACTTGGATAACTGGCAACTCAAATTGGAACTCTTAGCAAAGCAGCTAAAGCCTTGCCTGAGGGGAAGAAGATAAGGGAGGGGTAATTTGAATTTGTAAAAATAGTTAATATCAAGAAAAGAACACTTAGAAAGTTGATTTTACAGGCATGCTGCCTGGAATCTGCAAATTTTCTATCGAGGATGCTGACTCACCAACTCTCTGAAGAATCCTAAAACATTGGAGTCTTTTATGTCAGTAAAAATGTGTAGTCTAGGACTGTTTTTAAGATTCAATATCCATATCAGCAAAAGTCATAAACAACTATCAACTCTCTACCTCTTCCCCCAAAAGATGTATCTATTATTAAATAAGTCATGGGGTTTTAAAAGCTATACTCAATTTTAAATCCCAAATTAAAATAATTATAGAACAGATTAAAATAAATTTGTGTTGTGTCAATGCAGTAGTCTATCTATATGGTTGTACCTATATCTGTGCTATAAAATATTTATCTTTTAAATTAGGAAGTGTGGAAAGCACAGAAGACTGAGGGAGGTTGTATACATTTCCATGCCTTATTATAGAAAGTAAAAGGCCAGAACTTGTCTACTTATTTTTCTGCCTTTTTAATGACTATTGTTGGTGAAAAAGGGAAAGTACTCAGCATCAACTGATAAACATTTTAACTACATTTGGGTAGCCATTTTGGGTACACTAAACTGTAAAATCTAAAGTTAACCTTTTTCAAAGATAAGTGTGGGCTTTGGTTTTAGTTTTTGTTTTTCTGCATTTTTTTTTGTTTGATCACAGAAAAGAATGTGATTTCAAAATTTTCTTAACGTTATTATAAAGGAAAATAGTATTTTGTAAAAAGGGTGTGGGGGAGTGAGGCATTCCCGGGTAGCAAAGCCAAGGAGGGAGCAAACCCTCGAGGTGGTTGTAAACTCTACCTGCTGAGAACCGGGGTCTCAGCTGTCCATTAACAAATTAAAAGCAGAAAGACTGAAACTCGGATTGGAGGAGAGAAGGGCGTCCACGCCTCAAGCAGTCTTTTTCTCTTTGTTTTTAAATGCTACTGCAGTGTTGTTTCTCGCTGTCTGAAAGGACCACAGCGTCTAAAACCCTGATTGTCATCCTCAGTAGGAGAACAGGTTTCCAATTTCATCAGCTGGTACAAAGTTTGTGTGTGTGTGTGTGTGTGTGTGTGTGTGTGTATGCGCGCGCGGTAGTTTAAAATACTAGCGAAAATGTGGCCTTTCCAGGACAGCACTTTTTCTGGTAAAAAAAAAAATGCCAATTATTTCACCCACAATTTTGACCATATTTTGTTCCTGGCTGGCCCGTCCATCTTTTAACTAATCCATCCGCTTTAGATACTCTTCCAGGTGGATTCACTCAGCCTAGAGAAGGAATCTATAGGAACTTGAGGAACTTAGAAGTTCCCATCTGGGGCTGGGGATGTGGCTCAAGTGGTAGCGCGCTCGCCTGGCATCCGTGCGGCCTGGGTTCGATCCTCAGCACCACATACAAAACAAAGATGTTGTATCCGCCGATAACTAAAAAATAAATATTAAAAAATTCTCTCCCTCTCTCCTCTCTCACTCTCTCTTAAAAAAAAAAAAAAAAGAAGTTCCCATCTGGTTAAGGTGGTGGAGCATGCATACAGCTTATGGGACTGAGCCATCGGGTATTAGTGTGAACTGCTCCTTCAAGGATATGGATACTAGTCCCACTGGCTTTGGTCATCTGAAGGAGGTAGTCTGGGCCTTTTTAGAGTCTTCTCCTGGGGAAAATTGGGGGAAAGGAGAAATGGAGCGGAGAGAGCATATGGGCCACCAGCAACCTCCTCAACTTAACTCTGACCTACCCATCCCTATTAAAGCCATCCTCCATCCGCTTACAATCCTAGAAAATAGTGAGCGCGACCCAAACAAGAGAGACTTAGCGGGTGGTTCCCCCTGGAGTCCCAGGCTGGGAGTAAGGAAGAGGTTTTTGCTTGCCTCAGGGCCGATGATAAGGGGGAAACCGGCCTGGCCAAGGTATCGAAGCTCTCTCTCTCTCTCCCCAGACCCGAAAGTCTTGCAGCAAGTTCACAAAGGAACCCCCTCCCTGGCTGGCACCCCCCCGCGGAGCGTGAAGAATTCAAGGCCAAGTCAAAGCCAAGGTCCCAAGAAACGAAGAAGGAGACAAGCGATTTTAAGCTGGAAAGGCGAAGGAGGACTGGGCGGCCTGGCCTAGGCCGCCTCGCGACCCCGCTCCAAAGCCTGAGCCACCTTCGCTGGGCCCAAAGCATAGTGCTAAGAACCAGGGAGGGTTCACACCTGCAGCCGGGCGCAGGGAGGAGCGCGCTGCCTGGACGGCTTTATATAGTACTACCAGATTGGCTCCAACCCTGCGGTAGTGTGTCCTGTGCCCCTCACATGTCTCGGCCAGAACCTAGCTCCCTGACTCAAGAGGGCTACTGAGACTTGGACCTGGAAGATATCCCTGGGCCGCCCAAGACGACGACAACAGTTACGTCGTCCCACGAAGCTCAGGCCATGGCCTCCCCCCTTGTTTGGTCCTGAAATCAGCCTGGCACGGTCTGCTTTCAGAGACTCCGCGGACCTCACTAGATGCTGCACCTAGGGCTGCGCTATGATCCGGGTTCTGAGATGTGCGTGAAGAGGTGGCACTGCCCTGGCGGGAGCCGAAAATAGTGACACCCTCACTGCCTGAGCCTCAGAAGAGCAGAATGGCAAGAATGGCCTCCGCAGTGTGCCGGCGACAGAAGTTCCCCAGTTCTCTGCAGCCGTGGATAAGAGGAGCAGATTCCCAATCTGGAGTCCTGCCTGCAGGCTTTGCCAAAGACCTTCTGGCGAGGCGTGGGGAGGGCAGTTAGCAAGTGAAGCCCGCGCTAGCCACTCACCCGCTCAGCCGCTGCGGAGCAGAGGAAAGGCAGTTCAGCTCGGGTTTGGTGCCAGGTGTTCGGCTGGCCCTAGGCGTGCTGGGGAGAACTGTGTAACTAGGATCCATGTTCAGCAAACAGAGCTCCCCTATAAGCGCCACCCTACTGTTCTTTCCTGGAAGCTTCTATTCCAGTTCGGAGTCAAGACTGAGCTGTCCTCGCCTAGAGAATAGGGTTCGAGAACGGCGGTGCCCAACCAGGAGATGCCTTTCTTTCTCCCTGTAGCTCAAGGGGTTCTTAAGTCCCTATCTGCTAAGCCAAAAACTCGGGAACTGCGGGCCAAATCCCTTGGCCTTTGAAAATTTAGGAAGCTTCATTCTCAGCCAAGAGGTCAAAGTGAGCAGGCAGCCAGGACCCAAGCAATCTTGTGCTGAGATTTAAGAAAGAAACAAAAACAAAAATCGTCCGAGTATTTTTTTTTTCATCTCACTTGGCAAAATGCTGTAAGGTTTCATTCTAAAAACACTTTATTTAAAAGCCGTTGTCCATTACTTTTGGCTATCTTTATGAGATCTGTAGAGGAGAAAAGTGGCTCTTGATTCAGTTAAACTTTGACGCCGAGAAGGTAAATTGGAGGTCCCTTAACAGCTGGTTCTCGAAGATTTCCTCGAGGGAAAAAAAATATGGTTAGTTCCCCTAATGATAGATCTAAAATGATTGCCAAGAAAACTCAGAGCAATATCCAGCTTTCTCGCCTTCTCTCGCTTGTCCCTCTTTTTAGCCAGACTGAGCCGAGGATGGCGGAAAGAGGCATATTGTGCAATTTCTTATTAAACACATCTGGAATATACGCGCTCTGGATCGAGTGCCAGGGATTTTACAAAGAATTTATGGCTGTGACAGAAAATTGTCCTTTTAACGAGTTTACAAGCAGTAATCACGGGGGCTTTTACAGGACCAGCCTTCCTTGCTCCTCGCCAGATCTGTAGACATTTCCAAGATTCATCAACCAAAGGAGCAGGAAGTGGGCCGGCGCACCCTGGGAGACAGAACTTCCACGAGTCTAAAATTATGCCAGGGGAAGCTGGAAGAGTGGGGGGTAGTCATCGAAGTAGGAAGAGAGGGCATGTAAGAAATTAAAGTAATTGGCCCTTCCTTATTTTCCAGAGAGATTTCCGCGGCATCTTTTGAAGCCTGCCAGGGTCAATGAAAGCTATCTTTGTGCAGGGTGTTTGTTTTGGGGAGTGAATGTGAAGAATGTGAGGAGATTCCCTGTGAGAGCCCCTCCTGCAGAGGGTGGCATTTCTCCGTGGCCCAAGACGTGGAGAATAAACACCCTCGTGACTTAAATAAACACCGATTTAATGATCCAAAACACTAACAAGGGAGATCGGGACCCTGAGCTCCCAACCCAAATGATGGTCTCTGAGCGGCTGTGTGTACATCTGTCCATCACTGAGGGGAAAAATGACTTTATAAGTGACTACAGTTAAAGTACAGTACCACTTCTTCCTTAAACTCAAAACAATTGGACAGTTTTTTTTTTAATCTCATAAGAAGGCCTTAATTTCCCCCACATACTTCAGTCTCTTAGATCACAACAGAAACATTAAGAAAGAATAAGAAAAGAATATATTAATGGTGACACTTACGGATGGGAAAAATAAAAATTATGAAAACGTCATGTCAGAAAATAAATAGACTCTCTCTGGGGAACAATATTTTACAAAGCACAAACCAGCCGATCCTGTTATCCTGAGTCGAATTTTAATAAATAATGCCACTTGTTTCACTAATTTTAAAAGCTAAATACAGAAGATACATCATTTTGCTCCAGGCAAAAATAACATGGAGCCTACATGATTACTGGGATTTTTCTGGACACTATCCCGCAGCACTGTAAAAGAGTTCCTGTCCTGCTGGTCTGCTTTCTGTTTGTACAGATTAATTCACAATGCTTAAATCCTTGTTCAAGTTCCTTTCCCCCACCCCAAGCAGATAAATTATTTTACTTTCACAGTCTTACCATAAACTTATTAACACAAAAGAGCTGAGTTAACATATGAATGCTGTGAAGAAGAGCTAGTGGTAAACAAAACTGTGTTATCTAATAATAATAAAAAATAAATACCCTAAGGCTAAATTCACTATCTGTCATATAATTAACCCAGTCCTTACTCTTGGTTCAGGTGAAAGCCTTCAAAGTGCCCTGCAATTCATA
Organism: Marmota marmota marmota; assembly: GCF_001458135.2. Lineage (NCBI taxonomy): Eukaryota > Metazoa > Chordata > Mammalia > Rodentia > Sciuridae > Marmota > Marmota marmota. The sequence continues at coordinate 410,592 of NW_025999900.1, forward strand.
ACCACTATTAAGTAAAAAAGGAAGAAAACTTAAAAAAAAAAAAATAGGGCCCAAAGACACTACTCACCTTTCAGAAACAGAATCATACTCCTGGTGTTCTACTGAATTTTAATTTAGACTGGTTTAGGTACAATAGAAAAGAAACCTGAAAACACATGCTGTTTTAGTAACAAATACCAGGTTGCCAGATTTGTTGGCATACTTTTGCAAGCTAGAAACTAGGAACAGGAGAAACCCCTTAACAAGAGTAGGAGACAGATATGAAAGCTTTGTGGGCATGAGAAGTAATGGCATTCAGGAAAGTGTTTTTCACATTGGTACATTTTTAGTTCGTCATTAAAAAAAAAAAAAAAACCCAAGAAAACAAACAACCAAAAAACCCTACTAAATTTGACAAAAATAGTTATATTACTAATGGTCACTTCTATTTCTAACTGCTTCACATAGAGAGCATTAAGACATTTAGGCACTTGTTTTCTCCCTAATACTGTTCTTTTTATTTTACTCTACATAAAATTATTTAACACCAAATATGAAAAATGTAAACTTAATTTTCCCATCAAAAAATTATAAGATTTTATTTTTTCCTATTCACCTTAAGAATGCAACCAGTTCCTCCCAGGCTGGAGGCTGTTATTTTCACTACTATTTTGATCTCTGTTTCTCTTTCTCTCTCTCTCTCTCTTCTCTCTCTCTCTCTCTCCTTTTCTCTTTTTCTTTTTTCTTTTCCCTTTTCCTCTTCCCCTCAAATTTCTCCATAAATAAATTAAAAGAAAATACTTAAAATCCAGTTGATTTATAATTACCATTAATTAGAAAAGGAAAAACAAAAAGCAAGTCTATTGAAGTGGGTGCATGGGTTTCCAAATCCAAGACTGGGTGCTTTTTTTGTTTGGGTTTTTTTCCTGATTCTGCACTGGGAGGGGAAATGCACCAGGGGAAAGAGAGAGAAGAGGGAGGCTGTTTGAGATGGATGTTGGTTTTGATTTTTAAAAAGACATTGTGAACGTCCACCATTCCTTTATGCGCAAAGAATCCCAGAAACAAGCTGCAAAAATGTTCCTGATTTCTATTTACAAGTGTCCCTAGTTGCTGCAATTGGTTGCTGCTCCAGCCATCCCTTTGAGGCCCCAATCCCATCCCACTTAGGACCCCAAGTCCACCAGACTGGAGGTAAGGGGGCCGAGCAGAGAGTCCTGGAGCTGATGCTGATGGGCCTGCAGGCCATGGCTGGGCTGAGAGGCCGTGAGGCCTGGGAGAGAATAGTTTGAGCTCCTGGCGTGGCCCATACTGCCCTGCAGCAGAAGGACCGAGTTCTGGTCTGGACTTTGGGGAGGTGAGAATTCCTCTTCTGAGCTGGACATGAGCGGCTTGCCCCCTTCCAGAGGAGAGAGTTGATTCTGCTTGTTGGAGGAGGAGTTATTGTTTTCAGTGTTCTCCCTAAGAAATAGAGGACAACACCATATGGTTAAAAAACAAAAAAAGTGTGAGGAGAGGGGAGGGGAGCTAAAAGGAGGAAAGAGTCATTGTACAATCTGTCACCAACCCAAAAGGAGGAGCTTTGCCTTCTTACCCATCCCTAAGGGTCCTGGGGGAGGTGAGGAGGCAGAAGAGATTGGAGAAATGGGGAGCTAAAGGAGATTCTGACGCTGGGATCTAGATCCCCTTCTCTTCCAGATTTCGGAGAGTCAAATACTTTAGTGTTTATTTGAAACAAACAAAAAATGTGTTCTTAATTTTGTTCAAACAGTAATGTTTAAATACCTATCAATTAGCACCATATTTCAAAGTAAGTTTGAAACTCTTCCAGCAAATGGTTGTTGGTGATAAAAGAAATGATCAGGTTTGGGATGAATCAAGTCAATTGCCTGTTTCCTTCTAAAGAAAGAATTAAATATCGAGTCTCCCTGCCCCTCCCCAGAGATTGTGGTTTCGGAGACACAGGACAGGTCATGGGAAGTGGTGTCCAGAGCGGCCCAGTGACCTGAGTAAACACAGGGAGCTCAGCCAGTCTCTCCCATTTCATCAGAGAGCGGGCCCTCGGGCCTGGCTTATAGGACCGCCGTTTTGTAACTAAAGGCTAACTGGAACCTTACGATGCCTGTTCCCGAGTTACTTGTTCACTCCTAAGCCCTTCACAGCCCCCTCGCAAACTCCCCACAAGCACCCACTCCAAACCTCCCTTTCCCGAAAAGGGAGTCGCCCGCCCCCGCGGACTTCGAGCCGGCACCCGGCACCACGCACCGGAGTGTCAGTCCCGGTACTCGGTGCTGGTTAACTTCAAAATTTCGCCGCTTCCGCCTTTCGAGCGCTCGCGGTCTTCCCCACGCCTAACGCCCGCCTGCCATCCCCTTTCTTTTCCCTTCTTTCCTGGAGAGACCATTTCAGCGGAATTTATCCAGGTTCTACGGTTTTCCAAACAGAGGGAAGGAGGAAGCGAGATCTTCAAGCCGCAGGAGGAGCAGGCGAACAAAAGAAATCTAGCCGGCCCCTGCGCTCAGGTCTCCCCAAAACTCCTTGGCTTCGCGGAGCGCTTTCTCCCGCCACCGTCGCCTCCCCAGCGCTCTTCCGAATCTGTCAGAAACTCTACAGCGAACGGATGGAGGCTAGCCAGGTGGCCGAGGGTATTGGCGCGAGGAAGAGGAGTCAGAGACGGGTTAAAAAAAAAAAAATACTGCCTTCTGAGCTCCAGGGCGAGAAGTCAGCGACAAGGAGCCCCTTTCCTCTCCCAGGGCGGCGGTGCGGACAGCCCAAAGGACAGGCTGCGGGGCCCGGCCGTGCGCGAGAAAGCACCGCGAGCAGCAGTCCTTTCTGGGATTGGGGCGCCGGGGAGTAAAGGCAGAGACAACTCTCCCAAAAGCTCTCCTTTCGGTGTGTTTCTTTTCGATTCTTTTGTCCTGTCAATGCGGAATGAAACTTCTCAGCCAAAAGACTACCAGGAGACAGCGAGTGAAGAACCGCGCGCTACTGGGGGCAGAGCAGAAGTCTCAGGGCCAACTTCACCCGAGAGCCAAAGGAGAGAGGTTCGCGACCCTCAGCCCCCACCGAACCGCTTTCCTCGCGATACCAATGACAACTTCCCTTCCCGCTGATCTAAAAACTCTCTCCACCCCCCACTCCTCGCCGCAGCCAGCCAAGGAGGCAGGAAAAACAAACCTAGCGCCAATATTTCCCGACACTCACACCCCAAAGAAACCCACGCGCGGCGCTCAAAGCAAACGAGACCCCCATCCCTAGCAGACAACCTCAAAGTTCATGAACTTTCTCTGCTGTGGCGCGGAGGCCCGGGCGCCGCCCGGGTGGATGGGCTCCGAGCAGTGGGGAGAGCTAGGTGGCGGCTGCCTGCGGGGGCGGAAAGGGGCGGAGGGGTAAGAAAGACCGCCCGGGGTCGCACGAGCCTCAGGAAGCACACAGCGTACCTTTCCTTGGCCTCGGCGGCCCGGTCTCTTTGCCTCCGGTTCTTAAACCAATTGCTGACCTGGGTGGTGGTGAGGCCCGTGGCCTCGGCCAGCTCCCGCTTCTCTCGAGGCGAGGGGTAGGGGTTGTGCGCATACCACTCCCGCAGCACTCCCCGAGACTTCTCCTTGAAGCAGTAGCTGGTCTCTTCGCCGTCCCAGATGGTGCGCGGCAGTGGAAATTTTCGGCGCACCCGGTATTTGCCCACGGCGCCCAGGGGTCGGCCGCGAAGCTTCTCAGCCTCCACATAGTGCGCTTTCAGCCACAGTTGCTGCAGTTTGGGGTGGTTGTGAGGCGAGAACTGGTGGCTCTCCAGGATCTTGTAGAGCTCGCGGAAGTTGCCGCGGTGGAAGGCGACTACAGCCTTGGCCTTGAGCACGCTCTCGTTCTTGTGCAGGTGGTCGCAGGCAGGCAGTGACCACAAGAACCTGCCCAGGCGCTCCAGGTTCCCGCCTTGCTGCAGAACCTCGCACACGCACGCCACTTGCTCCTGCGTAAAACCAAACGACGGCAGCATCGACATGACTGGGGCCTGCCGAGGCGCACCGCCCAGGAGCACGCCGCAGGGAGCACAGCCGAAAAAAGGTGGTCCTTATTGGTGTCTAATTGCCATCTCTCTGCTCTCTTGTGATCCTGTAAATTTATGCTTGCCCTTATGTGTTCAAGCTATGCC
>NW_025999900.1:414729-430587 GCF_001458135.2 Marmota marmota marmota
CATCAACCAAAGGAGCAGGAAGTGGGGGGTGAGCGTGTCCGGACCCTGCAACGCGGGGCCCCCCTCTCCAGTGTCAACTAAGGGGAGCCACGCGCATCTTTCTGCACAAATCAACGACTCCAGATATTCTATTTCCTCTCCTCTCCCTCGGCACTCTCGTCTCTGTCTCTTTCAGACTTGCCCTTTCCCGGTGAGCTCATATTTAATTACCTTAATGTAGGAATGAATAAATAATGGATTGATGAATAGCTTATGGAACGCGATAAATAATACAAAAGCAGACCAGGGCTCTGGGTTGCAGGCGCTGGCAGAGTGGCTTCTCTCTGGGTTGGCTTCAGCTCCAAGAGCCAAATCTAATTTCCTCCCAGCCCCCAACCTTCAGCACCCTCCAAAGGGCACAAGTACTCTGAGCTGGATAACATTTCCCTGATTCTCAAAGGGCCGCCACGATTTAGAATCAGGCGAAAAGCTGTTTAGAGCATAGTTGCTGAGAATATAGCGACACAAAGATTCATTTGCGTTTGGGTATCTTGACTTTTCAATGGCTTAAATTGACAGCCTCCTAGACTCAGTTTCCCCATCCGCAAGGTTGCGTTTTCCAATGCCACCTCTGCTGCTAGGAAATGCCGAGAAGCTTTACTTGTCATTAGCAAAAATGCTTTGGGAACCTCCTTCCGAAGGTGCTGGATGGGGTGTAAATTAAATAAAACTGAGCCCAGCTCCAGTAACCTCCGGTTGTAACATAATCCTTGCCCTGCTCTGAGAGGGACACTGCCCTCAAAACTAGAAGGACAGTGGCTCCAAGAAGATTAAATAAAGAGGTGTGTGTGTGTGTGTGCGCGCGCGCGCGCGCACCCGTATATTGCAATGCTTGCCTATTTTGCTGCCAGAGAATGAGAGATGTCCTGTAATTTAAGTCCCATCATCTGCTATTTTGTTTATGTGTAGAGAATACTTAGCAAAACTGCACAAACAAATGAAGCTGTAATTATCTTAAGCCTCATTTGCACACCTTGTTCCGAAGCAATTATTTAAAAGATTTTGAAGACAATTAGCCTCTATAAACAAAGATAATCTATTGTCAGTAGCTGAGACTGGCAGGAGATAAGAACAATGTGTAGAGATAAGGAAAGCCAAATGGTGGAAGGAGAGTGACTTTATGACTACACTTATCTCTGATTAGATAAGTTCAAAACAGAATTTTAAGTACACTTCAAAAATGCTTTTGATTTCAATGCTCCCTCTTAGTGAATGGTGAAGAATAAACTTTAGGCTCTTTAAACTTGGTTGTCCTTTTTAAACATGTTTTGATTCCATCAGCCAAAGAGCACAGCACCACAGAAGCTTTTACATATTGAGATGTAAGTGGGAGAAGGAGAAACGTGTGGGTGTCCAGTGTATTATTTATATGGTTTTAAAATAATGTACCTAGTCCAGTGCCCCTTGCAAGATAACATTTTAAACTCATAAAGAGTTCCCATCCCAGGGTTACCTCTCAGGAGACAGGAAGCTGCTTCTCTGCTGGGCTCCCACACAATGCTTTCTGCATCCTTGAAACTGTGTGTCCCATGCACCTTTGAAACAGATGCTGATATTTCATTAAATTTGGGCTTATTCTTAAAATGCACTTAATGGGTCTGTATTATTTCAAAAGACCCCCTACCACATTATGCGCCCAATGACTTACTTTCTTAACTAACACTGTTGAGCCCAAGGCCATGTGTCTGGTAATTTTCCCTCACTGTCTTATTTTAGTGTTCATGACGTTTCAGATGAAGTCTTAAGGAGCTGCAGTGTCCTGCCAAAAGGAATGCCTCCGCTTGGAACCGTCCTCATTGACATGGCAGCTGTGTGAGGACTGGAATGGGGGCTTAAAGGGGTTTTAAAAATCAGTACCTTAAAGTCAGGAGCAAATGTGCACAATTAAAACGAGGGGTGAGGGTGTCGGTAGGCACAGTTACATCTCTTAAAAGACAAAGGGTATGTTGAGTTCAGGGTGTGCTTTGCAATTGAGTTTTCTCTAAGGATATAAGGCATAGCTTGAACACATAAGGGCAAGCATAAATTTACAGGATCACAAGAGAGCAGAGAGATGGCAATTAGACACCAATAAGGACCACCTTTTTTCGGCTTTTTCCAGACCTCCCTGCCCACTTCTTTTCATCTGTCTTCAAAAGGAACCGGGATGTACTAACCCAGATGTTAATGACAACTGGGAAGATGACTGTGTGGGTGCTGTGATTGCAGGCGCTGAGAGAGGTGCTTGTCCTCAGAGGCCTGGTGGTCGGATCCGCCAGCCTTTACCCTCCGGTTTGATCCAGTAGATCGCATAACTATAAAGAAAAAGTTATGCTCTTTGTACCAAAGAGCCTACCTGCTATTTCGATCCCTTGGTTAAAAGGAACCAATTGTTATAAATGTTAATTATTGGCTCGGATATATAAGGTTTCCCAAAATGGAGCCTTTCACTGAAAACCACTAAAAGAGGTAAAATGACATGAATTTACAAACCACATAAACCAAATGATCCATTTTAAATAGCACACAGAAAGGTTTGAGTTGTTCTGTAACATAAAACCTTTGCTGTCAATGCAAATCGCATGAAAAACAGAGATGCGTCGGAGATTTAAAGGGAACGGAGCAACTCCTGCTAGCCTGCTGCTGCTGCCCTAGCCTCATCTGGGCTTCTAAGGGTAACACCGCTGGTGATCCGCACCCGTTGTCGGGTTTCGGCTCCTGTGTGCCTCTGCTGTGCCGGTAATGGTCGGGTGCAAGGAGCCGGTGGACCAAAAAGTCAATGCGAAAACATTAAAAGCTGCTGGGGTTTCTTAGCTGGGTTGGCATAAGGCCTTGGTTCAAAACCCTATAGTTGGGACGTACTTTTTCTCTTCTGGTTTGAAGCAAGATGCTTTAGGGTTTCCAGCCCGCTTACTTGGAATTCCTTCGCCATCGAGAACCAAGGCACGGATTCTACTCTACCTACAGATACCTGGAAGGGAAGGGCTTCGAGAGGTGTTTCTCCAGTAAATTAGCGACATCGCCCTGGGGCAGTGAGGAGACTCCCCAAGTCCGAGCTGAAGTAACAACATTCATCTTTTTCCTCTGCTTAGTCCGAAATTCCGGATGCCCTCGACCCTTGGGAACCCGAGCTCAGATGGCCCGCGCCGCGCGGGAGCAGCTGTCCACCTGCCTTCTGCGGGCCTCCGCTCCCCGCGAGGTCTGAATAAGCCGAGGGCTCAGGCTGGGCGATTTGCGGACTCAAGAGAAGAGAAACTCAAAACCAGTCCATTAGTAAATGAGTTTTGTGTTGTCAAGGTTCTTTCCCATCCACTTGCTGTTCTGAAAAATAGATCACGTTTCGTTATCTTTAGTGGGAATCTGCAACGTGACACCGGATCCGCGCGGCCCCTGCCTCCCTCCCTCCTTCCATCCCTCCCAACCTCACTCTGCCAGGCTGAGGAGAGCTCGCCGGCCTCCTCGGCTTATTTCAGAACAATGAGGATTTGTCTGTTCCCCTAATGTATTTATGTATGTATGGAGGGAGGGAGGGAGTTTTCTCCTGGAAGCGGGAAGCGCTTGAGCAGAGGTCCTGCTTCCTTGGTGCGAAAATGCTGGGCTGGCCCAAAATGCTGGCAGACCGCCGCCCCCTCCCACACCTGGACAAACAGAGCCAGCTGGGAGCCCTGCCTGCCAGTACAGCTTCTGAAAACGCCCTCTCCACATTGTTCTGAGGTTGGGGAACTGGAGACAGACGGACACAGAAACCAGGAGCATAACACCTCTAAACACATAGACCCCAGCTCTGTTCCCATTCGATCTGAGCTCACGTACACACAGACACCCCTGTCTTCTCTTGCCCAACCTCGACACCCAAATACACAGAGAACACAGCTTCGTGTTTGGAAGTGTTTATACTCTGTCTCCCTGTGTGTCTATCTCATTCTTTCTGTCCTCTGGCTTAAAGAGGAAACCCGTGTGTTCTATCTGTATACGAACCAGTATCTCATTCTTTCATTCATTGTTCCTCTCTCCCTCTTTCTCATTTATTCCTCCTCTTCTACTCTCTTCCTCTCTCCTTCCCTCCTACTCCCCTTCCCCCTATTCTCTTCCTCTCTCCCGCCTTCCCTCTCCCTCTTCTTTCCCTCCTTTCTTTTCCCCACCTTCTCTTCCCCTCCTCTACCCCTCCTTCCCCTCTCCTCCCCTTTCACTCCCTGTGGTTTTGGGTGCCTATTTCTTCTAGTCCGGGACTAGGCGCAGTGAAGTTTCACAGGCAAAGCTGCTTATGTCGCTCACAGAGGCAGCGCAGAGCCAATAGACTCCAGGCGAACGCATCAGGCTCAGTGGGGACCTTTTACGTTGAGTGGGTGGCTCCGGCTATAGGTGGAGGGGGGCGTCTTGGGGACAACAGAAGAAGGTAGCTTCCCCTTGAGGAGAAAAGGCTGACTTCAGCGGCGTTCTAAAAAGTCTCAGGCTCAGGGATTTGCCAATCGCCAGATTTAAGCCAGAAAACCCCACCCAACATCAGATGACAAGCAAGCACCTTTTGGAAAGTGGAGCGATGATGCTACAAGAATCAGTTCTTAAGAATTTAAAACACACGGCCCCCTTCTCTCTTTAAATATCGCCTTAGGCAAGTTTACAAAATGAAACTCTCTGAGAGTGCTTATCTTCCATTGAATTTCCAATCAACTTTTTTACCCCCTTCAACTAATGTACATCCTGAATACCACATCTGTCTAAGCTAAGAAGAATTTCCTTTTGGGAGGTGAAAGCCTGCAGTTCCTCCTGTTCAGAGGAAAGTGCTAGTGATGGTAATGCAGGGTGACACTAAATAAACAGTTAGGGTGGACTGGAAAGATGGAGTTAATTATCCAGTGAGCTGCATTTCAGCCCAGACCATCAGGGGCTGATTTGTTTTGGCTCAAAGTCCAAGGAAGGAGACAAACTACTCTCTTCTCCACATCTCTTTGGGATCCTGATCATTCATATCTAGAACAAAACAAAAACCACTACCCAGGTATCACTGCTTCAATTAAAAGTTGGTTTATTACTCCTCTGCAGACTCTGAAAAAAGAAATGTACACTTCATTGCCTCCATCCTGGAGAAGAGATCCAAATGCACTCCCAGGAGAGAAAAATCAGGAAAGTTGGAAAAAATCATGTTTTAGAATTTCAGTTGTAAGGAAAGCAGACATCCAGTGACCCTCCCCATATCTTCACTTGGATCCTTATGATAAACTTATAAAACTATGTGTTTATATAAAAACTATGTTGGCCTGATTTTCAGAATGGCTTTACTCCCTCCAAAAAAAAAAATAATAATCAGACTTGGTGAAATTTTAGATGCAATTAGATTTATTGTTTGCGTGATTCACTGACTATCTGGTTTCCTCAGGTAAGCCTGCACTTATATATAAATCCTAGTAACTTAAGACTTCTCCCTTCCCAGTTTGCTCTCCCCTCGCCCGACATTCTGATATTAATAATCCCCCGCTGCCCCTCTTTCCGGGTCATTACGGTACTGCTGGTCTCTAATCAATCCTAATGCGATGGCAATTGGAGTCCCTGATGACTGCGGCTCGGATTTCTTGTAATGGCTCTACCACATTTTCCTGGACCTCCTTCTTTAACCTGAGATGCCAGGGGGACGAGTCCCTTCTCGGCTGCTGATTACTTCAAGATGTGAGGGCTGGTTTGAGCCGGAGAAAGACACGCGCACAGTGTGGCTGCCACAGCCGGCCGACTGGGCTGCTGGGGTGAGCAGGCGTCTACTAGCAGAGCGACGGCACCCGGATGCTTCTTGTATTCTTTTCCAGGCCCATACTCACCCTGCCGGACTAAAATGATGTATTTTTCTCCCCCTAATGTGGAGAGGCCTGGTCCCTGGGCCTCCCAGTTCTCAGAGGGTCTCACCTTGCACAAGGCTTCCCAAGCCAGGCCTGCCTCTTGTTCAGGAGCCCACTCCTCTTCCAGTTTATTATTGTTTTCCCCCCGGTGCCTACCTCCTCTCCAATTTTAGTGTAGTTGTCCAGAAGAGAAACTGGATTCTCCCCCAACTCTCCCGCTGACCTTTGACCTCGGTTCCGTTCCTCATTCCTGCAGTTTCTGAAGTTCCCAACCTAGTTCTGATCCAAAACCCAGACTCAGACCAGAAGCTTGGCCTGGCCATGTCAGGATATAATTAATCCTTTCTTCCTCCAAGGTCAGTGGTGTGACTGGGAGAACTTTACAAAGGGACAAATGTCCAACACTACTTTCTTCCTCGTCAGGAGAGGAGAACAACAGTGGGAACTTGTTCAGAATTTCCCTCGCCCCAGCCAAAAGCTTCTTACCCGAGTCCAGACTGGGCAGCGAGGCGATCAGCACGCTTGCAGCATTTGTAGTCTTACATTTCTCAACCTAAAACCATTTATTGTAACCCGAGCCCAGGATAATTGCCACGTCTCTGCCGCGATACTTTTTTAAAAACAAGATAATGCTTCTGAATTGCAGAAGAAAGTGCTGCGGACAAATTGGGGGCTGAGCTGCAGAGATGAATCGTTTTGTTAGGGATGGCGAATGGTTTGTGACTCAATTAGTGCATGTCTGGGAGCCGCCTGCGTTCTGAGCGGGGTAACCTCGAGGCGAACTCGCCTTTTGGCTCCCGGGCGCGGGGAGTAAGTAGTTCCAGGGATTGGGAGCACTTCAGGCCAGTACCTTTGTTGCTGCCTAGCCACATCGTGAGAAATCAGTTTTTGCGTATCCACAATACTTTGGGTTCTAAAGGATCCAGTTTTTCGCGAACAGAGCTCGACCACCTCCGTTCAGGAATGGGCAGCGAAGGCACTTGTCTGCAAGCATCAGTTATCTAAGCAAGGGGAAAAGAAATACTGGGTAGAGGAGTCTGGGAAGGTGCCCATTTATCCATACCTCTCCGCACGTCTCGCCCACTCGCCTGGGCTTCGACTTTGCAACAAGGTTTCCAACACCGCTGAAGTGCTTGGCAAAGTACTCCTGGTGAGGCTGCCAGGAAGCGGGCGGACCGAGAGGGAGGCTTTTAGGATTTGGAAGACAGTAAGATTTTTTCCTTACCTCTACTCGAGTTCACCCACCACCCCCCTCCCCGAGCCTATTACTTCTCGGGCATGCCGGGTCCACGTTTCATGGGCCCATTCTGGAGTCCCGGATAAACTGCTCCGCCAGGTGCGTGTGGCGCTGTAAAGGGTCTGTCGCGCCGCGTGCTCTTGGCCCCGCCCGTCGGCCTGCCGCGCCCAGACTCAGGGAGCGCGGCCTCACCCCAGTCTTGCCGTCAGTGCCAGAAACTCTTTCCCGTGGCCGCGCGAGAGCTCTAAGGCGCGGTGGCGCGCCAGGACGGCTCCGCCCCGTCGTTCAGCCAGGGGTCGCTTGCTCCTGCCGCGCAGGCCTAGGGGCCGGGACTCAAGCCCGCCGCTCTCTGGAGTTATTCTCCCCGGCGGTTTGTGGGGTAGTTCCGCGCTGGAGATTGAGGAAGGAGGGGATGGACAGTAGGAGGGCGGGGACGAGAAGGAGGCGTGGAGAGGTCAGCGGAGCAGGCAGGGGGCGCAGGTCCGCAGCGGGCGCAGCGGGTGGAGAGAGAGGGCGCTGTCTTCCTGGCAAAGGAGTCCTCGCCTAGCCAGCAGGAACCGAAACAAAAAAGAAAATCTGCCTGGCTGAGCCCGTAGGGTGAGGAGCGCGGGCCGGAGGAAAGGGGGCTGGGGTGGCTGACTGGATTCTCAGTCTCCATCTGGGAGACCCCTCGGCCCATCGCGGCCTCGCCAGTAGCCCCAGGCGGGACTGGTGGGAAGAGAGTCTTCTGAAGCCCCATTGGCATTCCCCACAGTCATCTTCCGTCAGGAATATCTCTCCCTCGCCTTTTCCCTCCAAACACTGGAGGAGCCGGCGAGTGAGGTGCCCCAATTTGCCCGAGGCGAGCGGGGGAATCTGCGCACACACACCTTTCCTCCAAGCGGAGTCTGCTTTAGGTGGTGGGACCTGAGGAAGGAAATCGCGTCGCCAGCCAATCCTTTGGGTCGAAGCGCTGTAGCAAGTGGTCTCACCTGGTTTCGCCCCTCCTAGCCCAGAAACAACGAAGAAATGGAAACTTCTTTTATGGTCACCAGTTGACCTGGGTGCAAAGCCCCAAAGACAACTACTACCAACCATTCTTCCACCCAAATCTACAAAACAAGAACTTTGTTTATATTAATTTGAGGGAAATTGCTATCCTTCCATTCCAAAAGCACTTATTTCTCCTCTGTCAGCTACCAAATATAGTGTGTTCTTGTCTTTCCACGAGCACAATAAACCATGCAATGCAAAATATAAGGATTCCAGATTCGCTTATCTTCTATTTTAAAAAGTCTCTCTGGATTAAGGGACGTTAGATGTCCTCCTGCTTCGTGCATAGATACTAGAACTGATCATCTTCCATGCTCTCCACCAGAGCATCTCAAGCTCCGATCTCCATTTGAATTTCCTGGGGAGTCATGACTCTTTCCGAATCCCCTCCAGTGGAATCCAGGTGGCCTTGTAGTTCCGCCCTTGGCAGGAGAGCTATTTCCTAGGAGTAACTGGGTGGGCTGCCACCCGCCTGACTCTTCACATCGAGAAACGCTTCTCTTGTGGGAACGTCTGTTTCTATTCATCCGATTTTCTAATTTCTTTGATCAGACTAAATATTTTCTTGGCAAACGGAAATTGACCATGCCATGTATATGATAACAACCTGCTCGGAAAAAAAAAAAAAAAAACAAAACTATTTTGTTTCCAAGCAGCAGGGAAAAGTGGGGGGAGGGTAGAGGACTGACTGTTAGCAATGCCTGTGACAGATTCCAGCACATACATCTTTTTACAGTCTCTGAGAGTCTTTGTGAAAACTGCCTCTTCTCCCACTACCACCACCTAATATAACTTCCCCTTTCCTCCTCCTCTCAGATGAACACACACCTGGTCTCCTAAGTCTTTGATACTCTTTATTAAAAAATAGAACTTCAATGGACGCCTCTGGAGAATTTCCCTTTAAAACACAGATGAAAGGCAAGGTTAATACAAAGTTCTCTTAATCCCTTTGCCTTCTGAGTCAAAATAAATATTTTCTTCTGCATTTGATTGTACATCCTGCCATTTGGATGTGGCTATAAGCAAATCGACTGTAATAAAAGTGTTTTGAGGCTGTGTATTAACTGCAATTCTATTGAAATCAAGGGAGCAGGAGGGAGGAGCCTTACTTCACAGGCAAGAGTTGGTGGCTTTCTGAAAAAGCTGCAAGAAAAAGGACCTTTCACCTCTCATTAGTGATGCCATCAGTGCTCAGGCAGAGTGGAGCTGAGGTCATGTTACATATGGCACACAGTCTGCTCAGCACTTGAAACGTCAGCTTTGAAATTTTAGAGAGGGGAAAGGTCATCTTTAATAAGCTAAAGTCTGGGGCTCCCTTTGCCCTCATTGCTAACTGGGTGGGTGTCCATATGCTTCAAACCCTCTGCACAAGTTTTTTTCCCCCTTATTTCTCCCCCCCCCCTTTTTAAAATTTGGAATGTCAAGTTGACTTTCATTTTACGTCTTTATTTAAATTGTAGTGTTTTCAGCTGTTAATCCTCCAAAAATTCTTTCATTTTTTATAGCAACTCTGTCATCTTTCCTTTTCTTTTCATGCAATCATAAAACTGTTCATTGTGAGTGATAGCTTTTTGGAATCCAACTTCCCAGGAGAAATGAAGTGTATCTATCCATCTGTATACATGAATTCAGACATGTGGGCTATAGGGTTACCCTTCAGAGTGGATAATTTAGACTTTACCCTTCTACGCTACATAATTTACCAAACTTTCAAAACATTAAAACTTCCATATTATGTAAAAGCTCTAGTTTCTGAAAACTTCCTGAATTCCTACTAAAATTTTTTCATGCCAGTTACTGAAATTTCACATTTTATTTTTACCATGTGGGAAAAGCTCTCAAATCAGAATACACTGATTCTTCTATAAGGCTTAAGGCTAACCAACAGATGGTATAATGGTAGATGCTGCACTGAAAAAAAAGTGCTAACATCCCACTTCCTTGTTCAGAAAATATTAGGAACATTTGTGAATGTTTAATTCTCAAATTTGTTCAAGAAGTGAAGTCAACCAAACCCAAGCAACTGAACTATCCCCAGATCTCTTTGCAGTCACTGTAAAGATGTATATAAACAGTTTTCTTTCAAGTAACTCTGTGAGGAATTTCTCAATATGATTTGTCATTTACTTAGTTCCAGAAGCTTTTTCTTCATATGAACCTACTGTCCAAGATAAAGCAGCCTCAGATATCATTGTGTAAATGCATTGTTTATTTTTATTTGTATCTGTCAACCCCCTTTACCTGTTTGTCAATTATACTACACTCTGATTGTTTTTCCAGCCTTTTCTTCTTTTACATAAAAATTACCTGTTTTCTGTTTATAAAATAAACGTTAAATATAAGACAGCAGTATATGTCAATCAGCCTCAAACAAGAAGATCCAATGACATTTTAAATTATTTTTTCCCACTCTGCAGTTGAAAGTATTAGAAGAATTTTCGAACATCCTCTTGAGCCAATTAGGAATTCCTCATTAGAAAAGAATTTTGAATTCTGTAATACAGAGGTAGGTTTTGGTTTTGCTTTATGGCTATTTAGAATCTCAAAATTCCTTCATTTTGAATGTGCAAAATTTGAAAAGAGCCGTTTGTGCATAATAGCAACTGAAACTGTAGATGAGCAGAATGATTTCTCAACTAAGAATGACATCAAATAAATAATTTATTTCTGATCACTTTCCTACATTAGAGTTTACTGCTAATGAGTTAGTGGACTTTGTGACACTTTAGCTAACCCAAAGCACTTGAGGCTTTGATGACCCAAATGGTTTAGTAAGTTCAATCAATCTAATCAATAAAAAGTGAAGATAAAGATGTACACTGGAGAGAGGGAGAGAGAGGAGGGAGAGGAGAGAGAACACATGTATGTTTGGGAGGAAGGTAATGTTGCTTGTTTCTTTTTTAATCAAATTTTAAAGTTCCAAAAAAAACTTCAGGAAAATTTAAGAGCAGATTACGTCTCTTCAGGAAGCCTGAAAAAGCAAGAATTGAAATATTTTAAGAGTCCAATTCATCAATGACAGGTTGATAACCCATTAAAGGCCTATAAAAGGCATAGTAATAATTTTCACTTCTTACAGCATCCCTCACTGAAGGACCTGTAACATTTTATAAGTCTGAGCTCATCCATCTTCTAAAAACTTTGGAATGTATTATCCTTATTAAAAGTGGGTGACTATACCCATTACAAAAATATGGCATTGTATAATTTGTTCATAGTAATATAATTCAAAGGCAGTTTGAAGACAAGTGCCATGAATCCCAGATCCTTCCTGATTTATTTATTTAGGTGCTAGGAATCAAACCCGGGGCCTCTCATATGCTAGACCAGTGCTCTACCACTGAGCTATGCCTCCAGTCCCAGTTTTATTTAAAAAAGCAATATTCCATAAAGAGATAAGTGATTAAAGTGACTTGGTTTTAGTGACTTTTGTAAAATGTTTTTCTTCTTACCATAGACTATAAAATTTCATAAATGTTTTTAACTATTACAACAACAAAGAAAAGTAACATGAAGGAGCATCAGACCACCTAAGGCTGGTCATTCTTTCTATCCTGTCAGAAAATAAGTCATAGTCTTAGTTGGTGCAAATGTCATGTAGGAGGAGACACAACACACAGATTACAGAACCATGAGGTAATTACTACAGCTTAACTGTCCCACAGAGAAGCTATTAAGTGTTCATAAACTGGGTTACAATAGAATACATATTCTATGACAAGATTTGACCTGTACTCTCAATGCTTATATATATTTTTTTGGTATATTAAGGAGAGAAAATACTAGAAATATTAAAAAATTAAGGATTTGGCTGTTCTTTAGGACAAACTTCAGTGGATATGCAAGTGACCTGAGGCAGCTTACTGGGCCTTAACCTTAGACTTTCTGATTCCTTAAATTGGGACCCTTTAATCTGCATTTGGACAAGCCCTCCAGGTAATTTTGATGCAGCTGGTTGGTAAAATATATATCTCTTTGAGAAAAAATTTACTTTACCTAAGGTAGAAAATTAGTAAAAGTTCTTTCAGTAGTAATGAAACTTTAACTCCCTAATTTTTACCTAACCAGAATTTACTTTTTCTTTGTAATCTTTTGAAGAGGACTATTAGATTAGATTTTTTAAAAATATTTTTTAGTTGTAGTTGGACACAATATCTTTATTTTATTTTATTTTTTTGTGGTGCTGAGGATCAAACCCAGCATCTTGCACGTGCTAGGCGAGTGCTCTACCGCTAAGCCACAGCCCCGGCCCCCAGATTAGATTTTTTACTACAAGGGAGAATTTGGGGGTTTCTGAAGAATTTGGTAGGAATTAAAATGTTTCTAGCCAGTAACTAGGAAATCCTTTATTCTTTTTAAATGATTGCTCTAGGGACTGGGTGTGGTGACAAATGACTATAGTCCTAGCTACTCAGAAGGCTGAGGCAGGAGGATTGCAAGCTCCAGGCTAGCCTGGACAATTTAGGGAGATACTATCTCAAAATTAAAAAGTTTAGCCAGGCACGGTAGCAAACGCCTGTAATCCCAGCAGCTCCAGAGGCTGAGGCTGGAGGATCGTGAGATCAAAGCCAGCCTCAGCAATGGCGAAGCACTAAGCAACTCAGTGAGACCCTATCTCTAAATAAAAAACAAAATAGAGCTGGGGATGTGGTTCAGTGGTTGAGTGCCCCTGAGTTCAATCCCCAGTACCCCAAAATTAATTAATTAATTAATTAATAAGGCCTATGAATGTAGCTCAGTGACAGAGTACTTGCCTAGCATGTGCAAGGTCTAGGTTTGATCCCCAGCACCAGAAAATACATTTTAAAAAATATTGTCAGATACTGTGGTACATGTCTGTAATCCCAGCAACTTGGGAGGCTGAGGCAGGAAGATCCCAAGTTTTAGGCCAACTTGAGCAATTGAGTGAGACCCTATTTGAAAATAGAAAATAAGAAGGGGCCTGGGGTTGTGGCTCAGCGGTAGAGCGCTCACTTCTCATGTGCGAGACCCTGGGTTCTATCCTCAGCACCACATACAAAAATAAACAAGTGAAATAAAGGTGTTGTGTCCAACTACAACTAAAAAATAAATATTAAAAAAAAATAAAAAGGGCTAGGAATGTGTCACAGTGGTAAAGCACTCCTGGGTTCAATCCTCAGTACCACAAAAATAAAAATAAAATTATTGCTGTTGATGAATGTGTTAGTAGAAGCAATAACAGATCAAGAAACAGAAGAAAGAAAAATCTCTGAAGAAAAACTAAGTACCAGTCACAAAAATCAGGCAAATCTCATTGTCTAAAAAATGATTTATAGTAGTATGGCTTCCTAATGCCAGCTTAAAAGTCAGAGGTTTTTAAACATCACTGCATTGTGCATGACCCCTGTGGAATAGTGTAACTCAATTGTACCTGCTCCCTCAAGATTTGCAGGAAGTGGAGATGCTCTTGACAATTGGCATAATGCAATGAAAGGAGTAGAAAATGGGATGTATGAGGAAGTTATAAGTGGTGTCTAACTATAGATAGATTATTCAGATCATTCACTGGTTTCAACTGTTCATAAAGGGTTTTTATAATAAAGAACATGACTACATAAGTCACAACTCCTTGTTTATAAAAGGGAGAATATAGATTTGGAAAGGTTAATAATAATACTTTTAAAAATTTCTCCCTTTAAAGATCAACTGAAAATGAGATAATGGAAACAGACACCAGACTCACTGCTGTTGGAAGAGCTGAGAGTCATTAATTGAATCTGCCAGTCTTAGCAGAATCCCTCAGAAAAGCATTCTTTTTTTTTTTTTTTTTTAACCAGGGATTGAACCCAAGGGCACTTAATCACTGAGCCACATCCCCAGCCCTTCTTATTTTTCATTTTGAAATAGGGTCTTGCTAAATTGCTAGAGTCTTGCTAATTTGTTTAGGCTGCCTTTGAACTTGCAATCCTCCTGCCTCAGCCTCCAGAGCTGCTGGGATTATAGGCATGCACCACCACACCTGGCTCAGAAAACATTCTTAATGGGGCAACCAATGCCAACTCCACTTAGACATTTGAGGATTGGAGAGCTCACTACCTCACATTTGGCTTTCGTGTTTCAACACTTACCAACACAAGAAAGATATGTGACCGTAGCCAAGTCACATAGAATCCATTAATTGTACAAACTACATAAAATGTGAGGGTAACATGAAGAGGATCATCCAATTATTTGTTGGTTAAGTATAAAGTTGGAGTAAACTGTACTAGCTAAACTGCTCTCTCAAGTTTCCATTTTAGGCATTTCTACTGTTTGCCCACTGCCTAGTAGGCTGCAGCAGTTCACTATAGGAAAAGTAAATATTGTCATTTCAAATAAAGAACTGTTTATTATATAACAGAACAGAGGCTGCCTTCTATTTTTGAGACTCTGCTAAGTTAATTGGGGCCAGTAGCCAAAGCAGCTGCCCAGGAGACAGTGTTTTCCAAAAGCTACAATCCTCAACACTAAACTTAGTTCATGTTTTTCTTTAAAGCAGCAATCACATTGTTCTTTTCATTGAATGCTCTTTGGCTCCTATTATAAAAAATGATTCCATCACTATCATTTCACAGATATCATTGAGTACTTGTATGAATATTGTGTTAAAGTAAATTGGTAAAAGTTAAATTGCTGAGTCAAATGATACATATGTTGTTGAGCATGGAGGTACATACCTGTAATCCCAGCAGCTCTGGAAGCTGAGGCAGGAGGATCACAAGTTTGAGGTCAGCCTCAGCAACTTAGTGAGGTCTTGAGCAACTTAGTGAGGCCCTGATCTCAAAATAAAAAATAAATAGGGCTAGGATGTAAATTAGTGGTAAAGCACCCCTGGGTTCAATTCCCAGTGCCCTCCAAATATAAAATATATATAAATTTTTATGTACCTTGCTAGATTGCCCTTCAAAACTTTGTACCATTACACATTCTCCTTGGGAGTGTACAAGATGACTTTTCCCTAAATGCCCATTTAATCTTGGCCAATTTGATTGGAAAAATGTGGAAATTTTTAAATATTTTATTTTTATTATTAATGCAATTTAGCACCATCTTTTTAAACTGTCTAAAGTAGACTATAGTGATATAGGAAAGTGTACAGATCTGAAGTGTACATATAATTCAATGATTTCTTACATCTGAGTAACCATCATCCAGATATATATGACTTTTCTATTATCTCAGAAAGTTCTCTCCCACTTTACCCACCCACCCACCCACCCACCCAAGACTTCAATCAGTGTCAGTTTATTTTGCCTGTTCTTGAATATAATATAAACAAAATCAGTTTAAGGATGTCTTCCTTTGCTTCACATACTATCTGTAGTTGTGTATATAAGTAGTTCATTTCTTTTTATTATCTTATTGTATTCCATTATATCTATGCAACAGATTGTTATCTATTTTCTTGTTGATGAACATTTGAGTTGTTTCCAATTTTTTATTATAATGAATAAAGCTTCTATAAACATATTGTATATATCTTCCACTGGGCATATATACTCATTTTTCTTGGCCAGATACCCAAAGTAGAATTGCTGAGTCACAGAAGACATATAAACCAGGCACTGTGGCACACTCCAGCAGGTTGAATCAGGAGAATCAAAAGTTTGTGGCCGCTTGGAGTTCATTCCTTAAAAAAAGAAAAAACCAACAAATAAATGATCTCATACTTCATCTCAAAATCCTTGAAAAAGAAGAGCAAAACAACAGCAAAAGAAGTAGAAGGCAAGAAATAATTAAAAT
>NW_025999900.1:430868-515373 GCF_001458135.2 Marmota marmota marmota
CCCAGTGACTCAGGAGGTTGAGGCAGGAGGATCACAAACTCAAAGACAGCCTCAGCAACAGCAAGGCTCTAAACAACTCATTGAGACCGTCTTAAAATAAAGGGACTGGGGATATGGCTCTGTGGTTAAGTGTCCCTGGGTTTAATCCCCAGCACAAAAGAAAAATAAAAAGGAATATTCAAAAAAAGAGAAAATATGGCTTTTGGAGAAATGCTCCAGGTCCTCATTCCTTTGCTTTGAATTCATTCATGATTCCAAATAACTCTTACTTGGAAGAGAAGAGAAAAGGAGCAGCATTCAACTTTAGCTATTGACCTGATAATTAATTTAGGGTCCTTAAATCATCAGTAAGATAATGGGATTTATTTATTTTTTAGAACAGGGCCTGAACATCATTGCATCTATTGGTTCATATGTCTCCTTTTCTAGAATAGTCAGTAAACAGAAAATTGTGACATTCCAGTATTAAGAGTTTGAGAATCATTTGAAAATTGTCTTGGAATGCAAATTATCTTGTCACCCCAGATTTAAACATTAACTGTTGACATAACAGGGTACCCAGTTCACCAGGTACTCATGGAAATTAAGGAATTTAAGAAAGCACTGGATATGGGAAGATCTGAGAAAATAAGGGTTTGGGGACCCTGGTTCAATCCCCAGGACCCCAAAAGAAAATCTTTTCAGAAGGCCTATAAAGTTAAAATTTATCCTAATGACACAAGATATTACTTGGCTTTTTCTGAGTTCCAAACAAAACCAGTCATGTTTTTAATTTAATGAATGTTTTTCAGAAGCACATCACTAGATGTCTTTAGCAAACTTCATATTGATCAGCTGGGGTTGTAGCTCAGTAGTAGAGCGTTTGCCTAGCATGTATGAGGCACCAGGTTCGATCCTCAGCACCACATAAAAATAAATAAATAAAAATAAAGTCATTGTGTTCATCTGCAACTGAGAAAAATTTTTTAAAATTCATGTTGGTTTCATTTTTCTATTATAAATGTTTTTGACGTACATAACAAATATGAGGTCAAACTAATGAACTTATAAATTGAAATAAAGATGACTATGTACAAATAAGAAACAGAGAGAGAGAGGTAAGGAGGGGGAGAGAGAGAGAGAGAATATGACCAGTATCAGGCATTTCAAACTGTGATGTCACTACACATTCTAATGATGTTAAAAGGAAAAATAAGGGCTGGGGCTGGGGCTCAAGTGGTAGCGCGCTCGCCTGTCATGCGTGCGGCCCGGGTTCAATCCTCAGCACCACATACAAACAAAGATGTTGTGTCCGCCGAGAACTAAAAAAATAAATAAATATTTAAAAAAAAAAAAAGGAAAAATAAAAGAATATAATAAACAACTTTGGGGGAAGGATACTGGGAATCTAACCCAGGGCCTCTGGCATGCTAGTGCCCATTCAAGTGCTGTACCTCTGAGCTACATCTCTGCCCTTTCTTAAATTTTATTTTGAAACAGGCTCTCAAAGTTGCCCAGACCAGCCTCTTGTCTCAGCCTGGAGTAATTGGATCTATAATTAAAATCCCACAAAGATAATCCAGGCCCAGGTGCCCTCAAATTAATAATAATCTTTCTTTCCTTTCAGAGATTAAAGAAAAAGGGAATATTTATATATTTGTTTTATGAGATGAACATAAATATGACCCCACAAAAATCCTTTGTGTATATGGAAAGGTTTATGTACATAATTTTAGAAAGATATAAATAATACATTAATTATTAAAAGTTATAATGTATTTCAACATTTTATAAAAACTACAAATAAAACATTTGTCTAGGGCCTTGCCCATTCTAGGCAAGTGCTGTACTACCTAGTTCAACCCCAGCCCTGATTATCTTAATAGATACAGAAAAATAATTTGATACAGAATAATAATAATAATAATTTGATACAGAAAAATAATTTGTTCTCAGGAACAAAATTTCTTAGCAAATTAAGAATTGAGGAAACTTGGGGCTGGGGAGAGAGCTCAGTTGGTAGAGTGCTTGCCTCACATGTGCAAGGCCCTGGGTTCAATTCCTAGCACCACCAAAAAAAAAAAAAAAGTTTGTGGCCAATGGGGCTGGGGTTGTGGCTGAGTGGTAGAGCGCTTGCCTTGCACATGTGAGACACTGGGTTCAATCCTCAGCACCACATAAAAATAAATAAGCAAAATAAAGTATTGTGTCCATCTACAACTAAAAAAAAAGTGTGGCCAAGCTGGGCACAGTGGGGCATGCCTGTAATCACAGTGGCTGGGGAGATGGAGGCAGGAGGATCTCAAATTCAAAGCCAGCCTCAGCAAAAAGCAAAAGCAAGGCATTAAGCAACTCAGTGAGACCCTATCTCTAAATAAAATACAAAATAGGGCTGGGGATGTGACTTAGTGGTTGAGTGCCTGTGAGTTCAATCCCTGGTTAAAAAAAAAAATACTCACATCACTAATCATCAGGAAAATGCAAATTAGAACCATAATGAGCTATCACCTCATACCTGTTAGAATGGTAGAATAACTATAATGAAAAGGGAAAAGATAATATCTATTGAGGAGGATGTGGAAAAAAGGGAGCTCTTGTATACTGTTTTAGGGAACATAAATTAGCATAGCCATTAAGTAGCACAGAGGTTCCTTTAACAACTAAAAATAGAACTACTGTATGATATCCCACTTCTGAGTGTATATCCAAAGGAAATGTCATCACTATGCCAAAGAGATACCTGTACTTTCATGTTCACTGCATTTTTCCACAATAGCCAATATATGGAATCAAGTGTTCATTGACAGGTGATAGACAAAGAAAAACTGGTATATATATATATAATATTTGCCTTTAAAAAGATGGAAAAAACGGAAGTTCCATCACCTATGGTAACATGGATAAAATTGGAGGACAATATGCTCATTGAAATAAAGTAGGCACTGGAAGACAAATATGGTCATGATCTTACTTATATGAAGAACCTTAAAAAAATCCAACTCATAGAAACAGTAGAATGGTGGTAATAACCAGGAGCTGGAGGAGAAAAGGGAGATGTTAGTTGAAGGGTACAACATTTCAGATGGATAGGATGAATAAACTCTTGATGTGTATTGTACAGCATAGTGACTAGAGTTAATAATAATGTATTATATATTCAAAAATTGCTAAAAGAGTAAATCTGAAATATTTTACCACACACAGACTATTTGAGATGATGGGTTAATAGCTCAATTATGGTAATCATTTAACAATGTACACATATATCAAAGCATCTCTTTGTATACTGTAAATATACACAATTTTTATTTGTCAATTATACTTCAATAAAGCTGACAAAAACAGATTGCTGAGTCACAGAGTAGGTATATGTTTAGTTTTAATAGATACTGCCAGTGTTCCAAAGTTACACTCACATCAGCAATTGTATGAGTCTCAGTTCCTCCACATACTTTCCAGTGCTGAGTATTTTCAGTGTTTTAAATTTGAGATGTTCTGGTTGGGTATAAAATGGTATCTCATGATTTTAATTTAATTTGCCTGATGAATAATGATGTTGACATCTTTTCATATGTATAATAGCCATTTGGATATTTTGTGTGGTGGTATTTGTTCAAGTTTTGTACCCATTCTTTAAAAATTTTGTCTTAATTGGTTTACATATCATCTTTATACCTTCTGGATAGAACCCCTTTGTGGATGGATGGATAGAAAGATAGATAGATAGATAGATAGATAGATAGATAGATAGATAATAAAATATTATAATTACCTGCAACTTTGTCTGTTCATTCTCCTATTGATATTTTTTAACAAGCAAAAATTCTTAAGTTATGCTCCATTTATGTATAATGTGTCAAAAATGCATTCTACTGTCATGTACAACTAATTAGAGCAAATTAAAAATATATACATATATAAATAAAAAATTTTTTAAAGTTCTTAATTTCTATAAAGTCCAAATGTTCTTTTTTCCCTTTGTGAGTATTGTTTTTTTGGTGTGTGGTTGTCTGTTTAAGAAATCTTTGCCCACCCCAGGATGTGAAGCTGTTCTCCTATGTTTTCTTCTACACGTTTAATTATTTTAATTTGACATTTATATTTAAGAGCTTTCTTGAATACTTTTCCTATATATGTAAGGCAGAAATCAAGTTTGTATTATTTTTTCTTGCATGGATATTAATAGGTCTAGCTTCATATATTTGGGAAAAAAACACATACTTTCCACCACAGAATTGTGTTGGTACCTCAGAAGGATAGCATTCAATATTTCACCATCATAAAAAGGTCAACTGTAGTTTGGGATTTTTCTGTAGGCTGATTTTATCAGTAAGAATTGGTAATAGGATTTATTTATTTTTTTAGAACAAGGCCTGAACATCATTGCATCTATTGGCTCATATGTCTCCTTTTCTAGAATAGTCAGTAAACAGAAAATTGTGATATTTCAGTATTAGAATTTGAGAATCATCTAGGAATGCCAAGTTTCCTCACTTTTTTTTTTTTTGGTGGTGCTAGGAATTGAACCCAGGGCCTTGCACATGTGAGGCAAGCACTCTACCAACTGAGCTCTCTCCCCAGCCCCAAGTTTCCTCAATTCTTAATTTGCTAAGAAATTTTGTTCCTGAGAACAAATTATTTTTCTGTATCAAATTATTATTATTATTATTCTGTATCAAATTATTTTTCTGTATCTATTAAGATAATCAGGGCTGGGGTTGAACTAGGTAGTACAGCACTTGCCTAGAATGGGCAAGGCCCTAGACAAATGTTTTATTTGTAGTTTTTATAAAATGTTGAAATACATTATAACTTTTAATAATTAATGTATTATTTATATCTTTCTAAAATTATGTACATAAACCTTTCCATATACACAAAGGATTTTTGTGGGGTCATATTTATGTTCATCTCATAAAACAAATATATAAATATTCCCTTTTTCTTTAATCTCTGAAAGGAAAGAAAGATTATTATTAATTTGAGGGCACCTGGGCCTGGATTATCTTTGTGGGATTTTAATTATAGATCCAATTACTCCAGGCTGAGACAAGAGGCTGGTCTGGGCAACTTTGAGAGCCTGTTTCAAAATAAAATTTAAGAAAGGGCAGAGATGTAGCTCAGAGGTACAGCACTTGAATGGGCACTAGCATGCCAGAGGCCCTGGGTTAGATTCCCAGTATCCTTCCCCCAAAGTTGTTTATTATATTCTTTTATTTTTCCTTTTTTTTTTTTTAAATATTTATTTATTTTTTTAGTTCTCGGCGGACACAACATCTTTGTTTGTATGTGGTGCTGAGGATTGAACCCGGGCCGCACGCATGACAGGCGAGCGCGCTACCACTTGAGCCCCAGCCCCAGCCCTTATTTTTCCTTTTAACATCATTAGAATGTGTAGTGACATCACAGTTTGAAATGCCTGATACTGGTCATATTCTCTCTCTCTCTCTCCCCCTCCTTACCTCTCTCTCTCTGTTTCTTATTTGTACATAGTCATCTTTATTTCAATTTATAAGTTCATTAGTTTGACCTCATATTTGTTATGTACGTCAAAAACATTTATAATAGAAAAATGAAACCAACATGAATTTTAAAAAATTTTTCTCAGTTGCAGATGAACACAATGACTTTATTTTTATTTATTTATTTTTATGTGGTGCTGAGGATCGAACCTGGTGCCTCATACATGCTAGGCAAACGCTCTACTACTGAGCTACAACCCCAGCTGATCAATATGAAGTTTGCTAAAGACATCTAGTGATGTGCTTCTGAAAAACATTCATTAAATTAAAAACATGACTGGTTTTGTTTGGAACTCAGAAAAAGCCAAGTAATATCTTGTGTCATTAGGATAAATTTTAACTTTATAGGCCTTCTGAAAAGATTTTCTTTTGGGGTCCTGGGGATTGAACCAGGGTCCCCAAACCCTTATTTTCTCAGATCTTCCCATATCCAGTGCTTTCTTAAATTCCTTAATTTCCATGAGTACCTGGTGAACTGGGTACCCTGTTATGTCAACAGTTAATGTTTAAATCTGGGGTGACAAGATAATTTGCATTCCAAGACAATTTTCAAATGATTCTCAAACTCTTAATACTGGAATGTCACAATTTTCTGTTTACTGACTATTCTAGAAAAGGAGACATATGAACCAATAGATGCAATGATGTTCAGGCCCTGTTCTAAAAAATAAATAAATCCCATTATCTTACTGATGATTTAAGGACCCTAAATTAATTATCAGGTCAATAGCTAAAGTTGAATGCTGCTCCTTTTCTCTTCTCTTCCAAGTAAGAGTTATTTGGAATCATGAATGAATTCAAAGCAAAGGAATGAGGACCTGGAGCATTTCTCCAAAAGCCATATTTTCTCTTTTTTTGAATATTCCTTTTTATTTTTCTTTTGTGCTGGGGATTAAACCCAGGGACACTTAACCACAGAGCCATATCCCCAGTCCCTTTATTTTAAGACGGTCTCAATGAGTTGTTTAGAGCCTTGCTGTTGCTGAGGCTGTCTTTGAGTTTGTGATCCTCCTGCCTCAACCTCCTGAGTCACTGGGATTACAGGCATGCACTACCATGCCGAGTTTATTGATGATTCTCATTCTCTCTCTCTCTCTCTCTCTCTCTCTCTTTCTTTCTTGGTACTTGGGTTTGAATCCAGGACCTTGTGCATATGAGGCAAGCACTCTACCAACTGAGCTATATCCCCAGCCCCTATTGATTATTCTTAATAGATTTTATTGCTCTATTTGAAAAACAAATTTTTGTATCTGTGGATTTTCTCTATTGGATATATACTTTCTATTTCATGAATTACTTCACTTTATTGTTTCCTTCCTCCTTTGAATTTTATTTGCTCTTCTTTTTCTGGTTTCATAAAATGAGAGCTTAGAGCATCGATTTTCAAGCATTCATTTCTAATGTATTCATTAAAAATCATAAATTTCCTTCTAAGCACTGCTTTAACTGCATTCCTACAAGTTTTTCTATGTTTTATTTTCTTTATTCTTCAGCTCAAATTATTTTCTAATTTCCTTTGTGATTTTCTTTTTGATCCACAGGTCATTTAGAAGTATGTCCCTTAATTTTACACATTTTGAAATTTTCCACTTTCTAAGTTGATTTCTCATTGTGAGTGAGTATAGTCTGTAAGATTTCAGCCCTTTGAAGTTTGTTGAGACTTGCCTTATGACCCAGCATATGGTCTACCTTTGGTATGCATTTGAAAAGAATGTGTATTCTGCAGTTGTTGGGTATGGGTATGGTGTTCTATTAATATCAATTAGGCCAAGTTGCTTAATAGTGTTGTTTAAATATATCCTTATTGACTTTCTGGTCTCCTTGCTTTTAATAGTTACAGGGAAATATGTATTAAAACTCCAGATATGATTGTGGATTTGTTTACTTCTCCTTTTAGTTCCATCCATGTTGCCTTTATGTGTTTTAAAAATGTTATGTCATTATGTTCCTATTAATTTAGAATTGTTGGGTCTTCCTACTGAAACCAACCCTTTTGTTATGAAATATTCCTCCTTATCTCTAATAATACTTCTTGCCTGAAATTACACTTGTCATATTTGGCTTACTTCCTTTTCCATTCTGTTACTTTCAAGTTATCTCTCCTTTATTTATATTTGAAGTGTGTTTTTAAATGAACAACATATAATTTAGTCTTTTATATGAAAGGACATCAATTTACATTTAATGAGCTTGCTGATATGATTGGCTATGAAGTCTGCTATCTTTGTATTTCTTTTCTATTGATTTCATCTTTTTAAAAAATATTTTTTTAGTTATTGATAGATCTTTATTTTATTCATTTATTTATATGTGGTGCTGAGAATCGAACCAGTGCCTCACACATGTCAGGCAAGCCCTCTACCACTGAGCCACAATCCCAGCCCCTTGATTTCATCTTTTCTGTACTTTTCCTTCCTACCTTTTTTTCTAGTAATTAAATATTTTATTTTATCTCCACTTATTTTTTCTTATTCTTTTAGTATTTTTCTTTTAATAATCACAAAATGATATATTTAAAATATTAAGTTCTTGAACTTGATGTGTAGCTCAGTGATAGAATACTTGCGTAATATATGCCAGACCCTGGGGTTGACCCCCAACACTACAAATAAAAAACAAATAAATGAAATAAAAACTAAGAAAATAGAATGTTAAGTCCTCCTGTTCAGGAACATAATATATTTCATTATTTACTCAGTCGTATTAAGCCTGCAGTAAGTAGGTTGAAGGGAATCCTTGCAAAATTAAGGTTTCCCTGGAACCCCAGAATGCAATCTTATTTGAAAAAAAAAGTTTTTTACATATATATTTAAGATAATGATAGAGATAAAATCATACAGGATTGGGGTAGTTCCTAAACTCAATGAGAGTGACCTTATAAGAGACAGAAAAGGACACACAGAGGTATGGAGAATGAAGCCACAGAGATATGAAATTGAAGTGATGTGCCTTCAAGCTAAGTGACTCTAAGAATTATCAGAACCACTAGAAGCTATGATACAGCTTGGGCAGTAGACAGTATTTCTATCAGAGCCTCCAAAAAGAAATCAACTCTGCTGACACCTTCATTTAAGACTTGTAGCCTCCTAAACTGTGGGAAAATACATTTTTTCTCTTTTAAGGCACCAACTTTGTGATAGTTTGTTCTGGCAATCCTGGGAATCTAATACAGAGTTCTTCAGGAAACTTTTAGGGCTTACTAACATATATATGTATTTTTTAAACCAGGGATTGAACCCAGGGCACTTAACCACTGAGCCACATCCCCAGCCCTTTTAAAAAAATTTTTACTTTTTATTTGAGACAGGATCTCACTAATTTGCTTAGGGCCACAATAAGTTGCTTAAGATGGCCTTGAACTTGTGATCCTCCTGCCTCATCCTCTTGATCTACTGGGATTACAGGTGTGCACCACTGCACCCAACTTTAATAACATAAATTTTAGGGGCTGGGGTTGTGGCTCAGCAGTAGAGCGCTCGCCTAGCACGGGCGAGGCCCTGGGTTTGATCCTCAGCACCACATAAAAATAAATAAGTAAAATAAAGGTATTGTGTCCAACTACAATTGAAAAATAAATATTTTTTTTTTTAAAAAAATAAATTTTAAAAAAGTCTTATTAAATTTATCCTTGGGCATTTCATAGCTTTTATTACTGTTATGAATCAAATCTTTTTAAATTTTTTATTTATTTATTTTTTTGTATTTGGAGATGGACAGAAAGCCTTTATTTTATTGAATCCAGTGCCTCACACATGCTAGGCCAGTGTGCTACCACTGAGCTACAACCCCAGCCCATGAATCAGATCTTTTTTTTTTTTTTTTTTTTGGCTAATTCCGAGGGAGATAACACCTTAATATCTTTTTTTAAAAAATTTTTATTTATATATGACAGCGGAATGCATTACAATTCTTATTACACATATAGAGCACAATTTTTCATATCTCTGGTTGTATACAAACTATACTCACACCAATACTGTGTCTTCATACATGTACTTTGGATAATAATGATCATCACATTCCACCATCATTTATAACCCCATACCCCCCTCCCTTCCCCTCCAACCCCTGTACCCTATCTAGAGTTGGCTATTCCTCCCATGCTCCCTCTCCCTATCCACTATGAATCAGCCTCTTTATATCAAAGAAAACGTTCATCATTTGTTTTTTGGGGATTGACTAACTTCACTTAGTATTATCTTCTCCAATGCCATCCATTTACTTGCAAATGCCATGATTTTATTCTCTTTTATTGATGAGTAATATCCCATTGTGTATATATGTCACATTTTTTTTATCCATTCATCTATTGAAGGACATCTAGGTTGGCTCCACAATTTAGCTATTGTGAATTGTGCTGCTATAAACATTGATGTGGCTGTGTCCCTGCAAATTGGTACAGCCAATATGGAAAGCAGTATGGATATTTCTTGGAAAATTGGGAATGGAACCACCATTTGACCCAGCTCTCCTTGGTCTATACCCAAGAACTGTGGTCAATTTTCTTTTTCAATGTCTCCCTTGCCAGGTTCTCATATCAGAGCTATTCTAAATTGGAAGCTCTCCTTTCTCCTTTCTTTCTACCCCCTTTCTTGTAAATTTGAAAGAAATTGTATTTAAAGTAAATTTTTTGGTAGTTTAGTCTTTTGGTAGTTTATTGTTTAATTGTTATTATTCTATTTAGGCTTTTTTTTTTTTTCTTTTTTTGTGGTGCTAGGGATGGGCCTCATGCATGTTGCTTCAAGCAAATACTTTACTACTAAGCTACACCCTTAGTTAGGCTCCTTTTTAAAAATAGACTTAGTAATTTATTTTCCTTTAAAATTTCTACTTTACCTAGAATATTAAATTTTATCTGTTGTATCTACAGTGGTTGAGGACAATTTCCTTTTGGACTTTAGGTAGGCCTTTAAATCAATATATTTTATAAATGAGCCCATTAAAAAAATCTAATTGCCTTCTAAATCAGTTGAAGACTGTGTATATTAAAAAGAGTTGATTAAGCAAACTTGATTATAATATAGCCATTTTAGTTTATGTCAAATTTATGCTAAGATAAAATAGTATTACGGGTCACAGTGGCGCATGCCTATAATCTCAGCATCTCGGGAGGCTGAGGCAGGAGGATCTCAAGTTCAAAGGCAGCCTCAGCAAAAGTGGGGTGCTAAGCAACTCAGTGAGGCCCTGTCTCTCAATAAAATACAAAATAGGTCTGGGGATGTGGCTCAGTGGTCGAGTACCCCAAGTTCAATCTTGGCACCTACCCCCTTAAAAAAAAAAAAGATGAAAACAGTTTTGTTGATTCTACCTACTTACCTACCTACGTACATGGTTTCTTGGGCCTGGATAGGCTGGCTTTGCATGCCTGGTTAATATAGAGACAATTTCGATGACTGTCTCTCTCAGGCAGCCTGGAGCAAAAGGACCCACAGTTGCTGCTGAAATATAACCAGGAAAAGAATAAATATTTTTTTTATTTAATTACTCCTCAAAAAAAAAAAAAAACCACCAAATTTTCAAGCTTTTTACATGCCTCACTAGAAAATGGATTCCTTTCTTCTAACTTTATAAACTCCTATTCCATTGTCAGTTTTTAAATAATATTTACATTTTTCTTGTAATTGCCATTTAAAATTTTATGCTTCATTTATAAGTTCATTATGAGCTGCTCCTCTCTATTCCATCACTTCCTTGCCTCCTATGTTAATTGTTTGTAGTAGCACGTCCTCACTTTCCTTCACAAAGCTTTTAGTGTGTTCTCTTTCTCCATGGTATTCTGAAATTTCAAAATATGTCTAGCTATGAATCTTTGTGTTGTTATTGTTAACTCACCCTGTTCTTAATAGGCCCTTTCAATCTAAAGTTTTCCGTCTTATATCAACTCTGGGAGATGTTCTATTATTTTACCATTCTGAGACTCCTGTGAGAAAGATGTTTGCCCTTCTGGTTTACCTGTTTTGACATTTATCCCCTCATATTTTCTGTCTTTTGGTATTTTTGTTCTGTGTTCCAGGAATTTTCTTAACTTTGTCTTGTATTACTTGTTTACTTTTTTTTTTTTTTAATATTTATTTATTTATTTATTTAAGTTCTCGGCAGACACAACATCTTTGTTTGTATGTGGTGCTGAGGATCGAACCCGGGCCGCACGCATGCCAGGCAAGCGTGCTACCGCTTGAGCCACATCCCCAGCCCCACTTGTTTACTTTTTAAAAAAATTTTTTTTGGTGACCATATTTTTAATCTCTATGAGCTCTTATTGTTTTCCAGTTGCTCCTTTTTCATAGTAGTCTCTGCTGGTTTAATGCATGTAATATCTTCTCTTTTTGGACACTAACGGGAATTCCTTGTGGCTTTTTCTATTTTATGAATTCTATTTTCAATGTTGTGTTAGTTATTTTGGTGTTATTTTGATTTTTCTCACTAAGTTACAAATTTTCCAATTGATCCATGATACTTTACTCGTTGTGAATCAAAGATATGTTTGGTTGATATAGGTGGCTTGTATGAGTTTTTTCTTTGCCCTGCCCTAAAGCAGAGCCAGATTTTATGTGTATAAGTAGAAACATGAATAACAGGATTCACTTGAGGATGTTGGGGGCAGGTAGTCAGGATGGGTCTTTCCCCAAGTGCCAAATGCAAACAAAGGTAGTCTTCTCTGGTTCTCCAACTTCTGCTCTGAATTGCTATTGTACAGATACACTACATATGCTGCCTAAATTTCCTTGGGAATATTTTTACCTTGGCCTAGGGGCAAAAGCCAGTGCTATATAGAATAGAGTAGGGACACCAAAGACTGGAAAGAGCAGGACTCCACCAGTCCTGATGGCATATACCCATCTTTGGAGTTGGGGGTAAAGTCAACAGCGCTCATATATGTAGATTGAGTAGGGAAGGCAAATTCCTGAAAGGAAACTCAAATGCACACACACAAAATAATAGGTGTCCACATTTATTGGCAAATGGGATTAACCAACACAAACTATTAACCAAATTTTATAAGAGTACTTTAGTAAAATACTGACTGAATCAAGGAGGTTAAGAATAAGAAGCCACATATTATAGTAAATCAGCCTCATCTGAACAACACCATTGCTGCTCATTGTGTGAAAAGCTAGGACTAAATGAACCCCTGAGCATGATGGTACATGCCTGTAATCCCAGGAACTTGGGAGCCTGAGGCAGGAGGATCACAAGTTCAAAGCCAGCCTCAGCAACTTAGCAAGGCCCTCAGCAATGTAGACCCTGTCTCAAAATTTTAAAATGAACTAAAAAGGGCTAGGGATGTCGCTCAGTGGTTAAGTCCCTCTGGGTTCAATTCCCAATCCCATTAAAAAAAAAAAAAGTAAATGAACATTTCCATCAACTTTTTTCCATTATGAGCTGAGGACAGAGAGGAAGAAGCTGTGAGGAAGGAGAGGCTCTGCAAACCATTAACATCATAGCTAAGATGCAGTAGGTCGCATGAGAGACCAACTTCCAGTTTCTCATCTACACTGACAATCTCTCCCTTAAAATGAGCATAGGGTAATCAAGGGAGGAGAATGTGGCTGTGGAAAAGACATTTGGAATTTTACAAAATGTTCAGGGCCTTATTCACTCCATTTGTGTCTCCCCCATCGCTTGTGGAGTTCCTATCCACTTCAAAGGCTTTTCTGAGTGCTGACAGGGAAGAAAATTCTGCCAAATTGGAACCTTTTAAATAGATCAAGATTTTCAACATATCCCAAACATGGTTAGATTAGATGCAGATAAATCTCAACCACATCACAATGTTGATGGGTGCATTCATTTCCTTTCTTTTTAACAGAATAACTGTCATTCCCAAACACAGATCAGGCATTTAGTCTTAACAAATGTTGTACTAATCAAAATAGAGGGTGATCAGCTTATCCAGTTTCCCATCTGTGTTTCAGCTGTAATGTTTAATTTTCATTTCCTCTTTTCAATTGACATCTTAACCTAGTCAGGGAGGTCTGATGGCCCTTTCCAGAGGATGCTGTTACTTCCTTATTCTTCCGTAAGAGCCGGAATTCCATTTGCAAAGAGAGATTACATTGAGCTTGATCAATAACCTCAAAGAACTAAAAGAAAAAATTACCTGTTATCTGACTTTAATATGGACACAATGGCATGATTTGTGTTCTTGTGTTAATTGTAGGGTCACTAGCAATTTGATTAGCTACTGTTAACATCTATAATTGATTTAAATGCAAAAAGAATCGACACTTGAGCTAACTGTTGAAATATCTGGACGCTAATAAGAGACTGAATCTTTCCAATTGTATTATTTTTTTTGTTTTCTGTATTTTAAAGGTTAGGCATATCTAAAAAGTGATCAAAATGCCTACTCTTGTAAACAGTATAAATAACTTGCTTTGATCATAGAAATGACAATGGCACAGATGGCTAAGTGTAGTTTTTGCCACTAGAATATTTAATCACTCAAATTTGAAAAAGATAATAGTAATTACAGTGGTTGGTGGTTTTAAGCACAGGCTGTATGTTTTATGCTCTTATTTTTCTCATTTAAACCTTCACAACAATCATCTGCAGTGGGTCTAAGTGGGCTAAGGAGGATTTGCCTCCCACCGACTAACAAGTGGGAAGAAGGGTGTGGGGTGAAAGCCCAGGTTTACTGGCTACAGATCTAGAACCCATACCCAGTAAGCTATGTTGTAGCAGTTGCAATTTTATTTATTTATTTATTTTGACCATGCTTGGGATTGAATCCAGAGTCTTGCATATGCTAGATGAGTACTCTACCACTGAGCTACATCTCCAGCCCTTTTTATTTTATTTTGAGACAGGGTCTGACTTGCCATTCTCCTGCCTCAGCCTCCCAACTAACTGGGATTGCAGTCTTATGCTACCATGCCTGGCCTTGTAACAATGAAATTAAAAAATATATATATATTTTAATCTGTTCAAATTCTTTAGATGTCCTCAAGTTTTCTGAGAACTATTAGTATATGTTAAATCATAAGCCATAGAAATATTTATGAATCTGAGCCTAGGGGGAGAGCTGTGTGTGTGTGTGCGCTCACGCATGTGTGCAAGTGGATATGTAGACACATGTTTGTGTGGCAAGGTAGCTGTCTTAGATGGATCTTCAGCCAAATAAATTGCATTTAAACATTGTCTCTGCTTTAAAAACAGCAAGACCTCTGGGTACAGATTTTCTTTGCTCTTTTTTGTTCTTGAGAATCTCTTGAAAAGTCAATCATAGTCAAGCAAATGCATATCAAGTAGGCCCCCTGGGCCCTGGGGAAAGTGTTACAACAGGGTCATTGTAGCTTGACAAAGGCTGCTTTTACCAAGAATCCTGGGTTTGCAGAGTTGGACCTTGGAGAGAGTAGGTGGGAGTGAAATGAGTCAATTTGCACAAATGACTGAAAACCAACATTTTCTCTTCTGTGGTTCAATATTACTAGAACATCTCTGAGGGACTGGGGATCTTGATTGAGTACAAACAGTAGGAAAGAAGACCAACAGCTCCCAAATAGAAGTTACCCCAAGGTAAGGAAAATCTGACCTCCCGCCGGTAGAGAGTGTGGCTAGATGACATCTTCCTGACATTGTTGCCTGGGCACAGAAGATGTGCTTTAGTAGCCAGTGACTGAGCATGCAAGGGCAGCGCTGTTGAGCTGCACCATTGGTGCCCCAAGTCTGCAGTGTACAGTGCTGAATACAGCTCATCCTTTCTTGGTTCAACAATTTTAAAAAAGGAATAAGTTCTTTGAATCCTAAGCTATCTCATGAAAATAGCAACAATATTTTAATCCATACTCCAACTTTGCTAAATGTGGTAGCCTCCAATATTCAGATATTTTTTTTAAAATTTATTTACTTTTAAATTTTATCTATTTTGGGGTCCTAGGGATTGAACCAAGGGGTACTTTACCACTGAGCTACATCCTCAACCATTTTTAATTTTCAAAAAAAAATTTTTTTTTTAAATTTTGAGACAGCATCTTGCTAAATTGCTTATGCCTCACTAAGTTGCTGAGGCTTTCCTTGAACTTGTAATCTTCCTGCCTCAGTCTCCTGGGTTTCTGGGATTACAGGTGTGTGCCACCATGCCCAACTACAGATATTTAGGTTTGACTATACTTTGCCGCAGTCCGGCTGCAGCAGAATAATCAGGGGGGGTGACGAATAACTTGTGTACGTTGATACAGCAGGAGTAGGAGCCGTTTATTGCAGGACAGGAGCAGTATTTATACATTCCACACAGCTTATCTAATTAGCATAAACTAGATACATCAGTCAACCAATAAGGAATCTCCACACTTAATGGCTCGCTTTTGTTACTTCTCAAACCACTCCCTCTGGCATTTGCCAGGCACCATCCAGACTTGTTTACGAACTCTAACATTCCCCTGGCAAAATGCCAGGTGTTATTTTGACTTATTTACAGACTCTAACAATACTTGGCAATTAATTTTTAGTCAAATTTTTTACTTTGGGTGAATATACTTTGTTTGAGGATATCTTAATAATCCTAATATTTATTTCTTTTGAACTCAATTTGCTTTGCTGAAGAGTATTCCAATTTTGAAATCATTAATTCCACAAATTTGTCAAAAAGTTTGGGTTAAATGTATTCAGAATTTCAAAAAGTTTTGCCCATCTTTTTCTATCCTTTGCTGCCAAGGGAAGGTGTTTGAGTAGATGTATTAAGGCTGTAAAAATTGCCAAATCATGCTGTGAGGTAGACAGGACAGCGATCACACCTCTTATCTTGTAATGAACTGAATCAAAGCAGGTCTTACATCTGGCCAGCAATAATTTTGGAAACTTGAATAGGCTATTCTTGACTTTTAAAGCGATAGGTCTCCCCACTCACTGTTATTGTTAATGATCCTTATGAAAGGTTTTTCAGATTTAAAAGTGACCTTTAAGAAGGTTGCAGATCTGGCTGGGTTCATATCTCAGAGCTTCTCTTCTCATATTTGGGATGGGCAAGGAATCTAAACTTTGTGAGGCCTAGTATCTTTAGTTTTAGAGTTGGAGAAAATGACATGAATTTTGCAGAGTTGTTAGGATGTAATGAGTTACAATTTTTAAATGCCTAGTACTGCAGTATTAGTGGAAGAAATACCGTGCTAGCTCTCCTTATGGTCTCTAGCCTTGCAAGTAAGTTTGATCCCAAGTTCTAATCAGAAGGTGACTGTGACT
Organism: Marmota marmota marmota; assembly: GCF_001458135.2. Taxonomy (NCBI): domain Eukaryota; kingdom Metazoa; phylum Chordata; class Mammalia; order Rodentia; family Sciuridae; genus Marmota; species Marmota marmota. Next base: position 447,551 of record NW_025999900.1, read on the forward strand.
GTTTTCCTAAAGACTAGAAAATCTGTTAGGAAGTATTTCTGAGGAACCACTCAGCCACAGGACAAGAGGGAGAAAGAGGAGATGGTAATTTTTTTACTTGAAAACCTTTTTCCTGATTATCCAAGTAAAACATGTTCACTGAAAAGTGTGATGGACATTTGCTATTTTGATGGTTGAGCACGTCTTCCACGTACATCATACTCTTCACTCCCCCCTGCAGTGTCTGGTCACTGAGTGCTCTTATCTTCCTTCCTAAGCCTGTTTTCTTGTGCAAAGTGATAACCATGAGAGTACACTCTTGACCTAACTTGGCCAATAACTACCTCTACCCTGACTACTATGATTGGGTCATGTTTGGACATGTGTCCAAAACTGAGCCAAGGAGAATTTTTTCACTGAGATTGTTTTAGCTCAGTAATCCCCAACCCCCTCAAAGAATGAAAGCCATTCCCTGCCCCTGCTCCCACCACCCTGTACTGGGGATCAAACCCATAGGCAATCTAACACTGAGCTACACCCCCAGCCCTTTTTATTTTTTTGTTTTTTGAGACAGGATAAGATCTTGCTAAATCACCCAGGCTGGGCTTGAACTTGTGATTCTCTGCCTCAGACTTCTGAGTAGCTGGGATTACAGATGTGCACCACCATGCCCAGACATTTTTTGTTTTGTTTTGTTTTTTTTGTTTTTCTACTGGCAAAAGTTGAAAAAGAAAAAGAAGGGCTGGGGTTGTGGTTCAGCCGTAGAGTGCTCATCTAGTACTTGTGAGGTACTGGGTTGGATCCTCAGCACCACAGAAAAATAAATAAAAACAAAGTGAAGGTATTGTTGCCGCAGTCTGGCTGGGCACAAATGCCGCAGTCTGGCTGGGCACACAATCACGAGCCACCACACAGCTTGTAGATTCAAACAGCAACTCTTTATTCCCGAACTCACACCAGCCGTCTACAATCACGTTCTGGGGAAATCCACGTTCTCTGCCCAAATCCACCTCCACTGGGCTTCTGTCTCCCAAAATATACTGTCTGAATCCCGTGAGAACTCAAGGGGAACTCAGGCAGCAGGATACGCCCTATTCCCAGCAGGAATAATCTTAAACCTTAAACCTGGAACCTAAACCGGGAACGCCCTAATCCGCCTTGGTCCTTGAGCAAGGTCACCTACATTCAATGTCACTGCAACATGGGGTACGCTGGCAAGGAAATTGTCATACCTACTTGGCTAATGGCTCCCAGCATATTGTGTCCATCTGCAACTATGAAAGAAAGAAAGAAAGAAAGAAAGAAAGAAAGAAAGAAAGAAAGAAAGAAAGAAAGAAAGAAAGAAAGAAAGAAACCTGGGCATCGTGATGCATCCCTGTAATCCCAGCTATTTGGGAGGCTAAGGCAAGAGAATCACAAATTCCAGCCCTGGGCAATTTAGTGAGAACCTGGTCCAGAATAAAATGAAAAATAGATAAGAATAAAAAGGTCTGGGGATGTAGCTCTGTGGTAGAGCTCCCCTGGATTCAGTCCCCAACATTGAACAACAACAACAAAAACAGAGTCCAGCTGCTGCTGGCAAGATGTAAGGCTTATGAGAAGATAGATTATTATAGGGGGCATTGAGCTCAATGTGCATAGAGGTCGGAGCAACTGATGAGATGAACCAATAAATATCATTGCATTGACTGGTTCAGTGAACCAACAAATATCCTTTTTACAAAGCTTATTTGATTTAGGGTTTTTGTATCATGGATTTGTTGTTGTTGTTGTTTATGCAACTTTATTGAAGAAAAACAAATCAATTACTAGCAGAGCTATTAGTTGATCACTTATCCATTGACAACTTGCATCATTTATTCAGTGCTATATTAAACAGTGTATTGGAAGATAGATTAATAGTTCCAAGCTTCCTAACAATTTAAATGAAAATTACAAAATGTTTTGAGACCTTATTTTGGAATACAAAGGGTGTTTGCCTTTTTATTTTTTATTTTGAGAATGGGCCTTGCTAAGTTGCTGAGGCTGGCTTTGAACTTGAGATCCTGCTGTCTCAGCCTCCTGAGCTTCTGGGATTATAGGATAGGCGTGTGCCACGATAACCGGCAGAAATACTATTTTATACTTTGATTTTCACAACATTTTTTAAAAATACTTTTTTAGTTGTCAGTGGAGTTTTAATTAACTAACTAATTAATTATATGCGGTACTGAGAATTGAGCTCAGTGCTTCACACCGGCTAGGAAAGCACTCTACCACTCTACTGAGCCACAACCCCAGTGCTGATTTTTACAACTTTAACAATATGTCTTTTTAACAAATATGTGTCAATGAGTGACCCTTTCCAGTGATGGACAGCTAGGCCTCTTCCAGGCTTTTACCACTAAAAACAAAACTACCATTTGTACCCATATATACAGGAGTGTCACAAATGGCAAAAATATTTGTAAAATAAATCTCTGGAGAAGAAACTACAGAATCAGAGTATAGACATTTTTTGTTGTCGTAGGCAATCCCCAAATGTTTCCAAAATGGTTAGTTCAAATAGACACCTGTAAAATATGAAAGAGCACACTTCCTAATAACCTCACCAATGTAATGTACTAGCATATTTTTGTATCTTCTCATGTGATTAGCAAAATTTGCTTATTTTTATAGTTGTAATTTGACAAACATCCCTTTGGAAAAGTTGTACTGATTTATACTTCATCTGTAATATGTGGAGTTGTTTACCTTATTGTATTATTTATAACATTTACCTCCACCATTATTTTAAATCTTTACAACTAAATTGATAGGAGAGGGAGGATAGAGGTACTATGGATTAGACAGAGGGGAGTGAAGGGAGAGGAGGAGGTTTGTGGGCAGGAAGGGGTACTAGAATGAATCAGACATTATTATTCTATCTGCATATATGATCATACGACTGGTGTAACTCTACATCATGTACAACCAGAAGAATGAGAAGTTATACTCCATTTATGTATGATGTGTTATTGTTTATTCTCTGTCATGTATAACCAATTAGAACAAATAAAAAAATAAATTGATAGGTGATAATAACTTATTTTAAAATTTTTCATCTCATTCATTCATGCAGCAATGATCTTCTAAGCACCTAACAACACGCTGTTCTAACAACAATGATAGGACACTATTCTTGCCTTCATGGAGCTTACACCCCTTTGATTACTAATGAATCTAAATGTTTTGAGACACTGTGTCAAAATAAAAAATTAAAAAGGGCTTGGTGTGTAGCTCAGTGGTAGAGCACCCCTGGGTTCAATTCCCAGTAAGGCAAAAGAAAAAAGAGCAGTTTCAAGCTGCATTTTAAACCAGAAATTGTGTATGACCTCAAACCATTTAAGGTGATGTAAGATGATGATAATTTAAAGATGATGTTTAAGCTGGGCACAATGGGACACATCCATTATCCTGGTGACTTGGGAGGCTGAGGCAGGAGGCTCACAGTTGAAGGCCAGCCTCAGCAACATATGTCCTCAACAACTTAGTGAAACCCTGTCTCAAAAAAAAAAAAGAAAGAAAGAAAGAAAAGAAGTTAAACAAAAATAAAGATGGTCCTGATTAGAATTGGAATATATAGACTTGTGGTAGAAAATTGGTATTTTGCCTCTCATTTTATGACCTAATCCTATTATTTAGAAGGGAAACCTCCCTGCTTTACTTTGAAAACAGTGGTAGACATCATTTGTGCCTCCTCTTCTTCCCCAACTTTTTTTTTGAACAAAGATCTTGCCATGGGGCTGGGGATGTGGCTCAAGCGGTAGCGCGCTCACCTGGCATGCGTGCGGCCTGGGTTCGATCCTCAGCACCACATACAAACAAAGATGTTGTGTCCGCCAATAACTAAAAGAAATAAATATTTAAAAAAAAAAAAAGATCTTGCCATATTGCCCAGGCTGGCCTTGTACTGCTATGCTCAAGTGATCCTCCTATCTCAGCCTCCTGAGTAGCTGGGATTATGGCCTCCATACTGGTGACTATTGTTCCTTCTTACTTTTAGGAATAGAATTCTCCCACTTTTTAGTAAAGCATATAGCCACTCAGCTAGGGACTACATTTCTCTTGGAGTTAGGTGTGGACCTATGCCCAGGTCTGGGCCAGTAGTAAGTAGGGAGTGATATAAGGAATATCATGATTGTTTCTTGAAGAGGTGGTTCTTACTGAAGAAATGACAGGAATTGGAAATTAGAATTGAGGGGTGCCGAGAACAAGTGCCAGTTTGGGATCCTAGATGACCTGATGAGATAGAACTGTCAACCTAGACTACTCACCTCTGCTCTGTTACCTGACAGAAATAGACTTTTGTCTGCTTGAAATCACTGTAACTTGGGGCATCTATCATTGCAGGTAAGCCAGTATACTAATTGATATACTTCTGTAATGTGATATGATATGAAAGAACTACTAAGGACCAAGCTATCTGTTCTACTGGCCTAGCTAATGCCTGAAATGTCCTCATTAGAGAGTCTTCTCTCTGAATTAAAGTAGTCTTTCATGAAAGAAGTTCTGTTGGATACCAGTGTCTCAGATAATAACAGATATTGCCAGAATAAAAGTGCTAGTGTCCAGCTCAAATTGAGACATGCAGTCACATCACATTTCTGTACTGTAGACTTTCTCAGAGAATTTCATGTGCTTTCGTGCATTGTGATCATTTGTAAGTGACATAAAATAAAATTTTTTAAAAAACCTTTAAAAAAGCATTTTCATACAATTGGTTAATAAATATATGAAAAAATGTTCAACATCCCTATCAATTTCATCTCACTCCAGTCAGAATGGTAATTATCAAGAATACAAGTAATAATAAATGTTGTGAGGATGTGGGAGAAAAGGTACACTCATACATTGCTGATAGGACTGCAAATTGGTGCAACCACACTGGAAAGTACTATGGAGATTCCTCAGAGAACTTTGAATGGAACCACCATTTGACCCAGTTATCCTACTCGTAGGTTTATACCCAAAGGACTTGAAATCAGCATATTATAGTGAAGCAGCCACATCAATGTTTATAGCAGCTCAATTCACAATATCTAAGCTTTGGAAGCAATCTAGGTGCCCTTCAACAGATGAATGGATAAAGAACATGTGGTCCGTATTACTCAGCCATAAAGAAGAATGAAATTATGGCAGTTGTCAGTAAATGGATGGAACTGGAGACTATCATGCTAAGTGAAATAAGCCAATCCTCACCCCTAAAAACAAAGCCTGACTGTTCTTTCTGATATACAGATGCTGACTTATAATAAGCACTGGAGGTTTGGGGGGTTCACCGGATTGGACAGGGTGAGTGGGGGGAAGGAAGGGTGAATGGGAATGGGATAAGGATAAGTGGGAGGAAAGGAGAGAGGATGGGAATGGGAAAGACAATAGAATGAATTGGACATAACTTTCCTATGTTCATATATGAATACAGGACCCGTGTAAATTCCACATCATGTACAACCACAAGAATGGGAAGCTGTACTTCATGTATGTATGATATGTCAAAATATATTATACTGTCATGTATAACTAAAAAGATCGAATAAAAATTAAAGCATTTCCAAAATACAAATGGCCAAAATCCATTTTTGTGAAACATTTCAAAGGACTAATGTTCCTTGGAACACATTGTAGGAAGAGCTGATTAAAACTTTGGAGTCCAAGAATCTTAGACTTCAGATTCTAAGAATACTTATTAAGACTTCTCAAGGTGGGACTAAAGAGTTAACATAGTTCCTGCTCCTACACATTTTCTCTAATAGACTTTGAAAGCCACTAATTTTGGCAGTACCCTGAAAATTGGAGCCAATTTGTAGTAGATTCAATGTTTTGGGGTGAGGGGTATGGAGGAGGAACAACAGTCTTGGTAATCTGAATTTATGCTAGGCAGATTAGGTCATTGGACTATGTCCAACAAATCTGATTATCCTATTTCCCTGTGTATTAGTCAGTTATTGCTGCTGTAATATTGCATACATAATATGCAACCACAAAAGTCTTAATGACTTTTATACTGAACTTTTTTTTCTTTCTCCTGGATCTATGAGTCACCAGGAGTGGTTGTTTTAGCTGCTGGTTGGCTCAGGTGTCTTTCACGTCTCTCTCTCTTTCTCTCTTCTTTTTTTACAACCAACAGGTACCCAGGGCATGTTATTCTCATGGCAATAGTACCAGAGGAAGGAATGTCCAAGACAATTAGTGAAACCATGTTGGTAAACTTAAAGCTTTTTGTTACATGTTATATCTGCTCACATTTCATTAGAAGTTGCACACCAAACCCAATATCAGTGAAACAGAGAAGTATAATCATCTCAAGGACAAGATACTACAAAGTCAAAGGGCAGAGTATGAGTATGTATTTTATTGAAAGCTTTGAAAATATTTCTTCACCTAACCAAGAAATTTCACTTATAAGGATTAATTATAATGAAATAATTATGAAGCTGGGGGTGTAACTCAGTGGTATATCTTGCGCTTTGCATGTGTGATGCTATGGGTTTGATCCCCAACACCGAAAAATATGTGTGTGTGTGTGTGTGTGTGTGTGTGGTGTGTGTGTGTGTGTATATATATATATATATATATATATAAATTATGGGTGTGCCTAAAGATATATCTATAAAGATCATTTTGAAAGCATTTAATATATCTATAACTATATAGATATATAGTTATATTTATATGTATAAATATATATGCAGATATAGTTATATATGCATGTGAACATAAGTGTGTATGTGTATATGTACATATGTATATACACATGTGTATGTATATATGTGTGTGTGTGTATGGTTTTGGGGGTGACATTTCCCAGTTGTACAAAAATTGGAAACAATCAAAATTTATCAGTATATGATCTGTTGAATGGATTATAACTTATTTATACAATGGAATCATATGCAGCAAGTTAAAAGATTAATATTAATAAGTAGCAATTATTATGTACTTTGCTAAGTACTTTTCATGCATGAATTTATATGCTCCTCTCAAAAAAAAAATCCACAGTAGGTACTACAATTTTTCCCAGTTTACAAGTGAGAAAGCAGAAAGAGAGAAGTAATCTGCTTAGGAAGGTCACTCAGCCAGTAAGTAGTAGTTTGTGATAATTAATTTTATGTGTCAACTTGACAGGGCTATAGAGTATCCAAATATTTAGTCAAACATTATTCTAGGTATTTCTGTAAGGGTTTTTGGATGAGATTAAGACTTAAAGTGGGGCTGGGGATGTGGCTCAAGCGGTAGCGCACTCGCCTGGCATGCGTGCGGCCTGGGTTCCATCCTCAGCACCACAAACAAACAAAGATGTTGTGTCCGCCAAAAACTAAAAAATAAATATTAAAATTCTCTCTCTCTCTCTCTCTCTCTCTCTCTCTCTCTCTCTCTCTCTCTCTCTCTCTTTTAAAAAAAAGACTTAAAGTGGTAGGCCAGGCTCAGTGGCACATGCCTGTGATTCCTGCCACTTGGGATGCTGAGGCAGAATCACAGTTTCACGTTTGAGGTCAGCCTGGGCAAATGATGAGACCATGTCTCAAAGTAAGAAACAAGGAGGGCCAGGGATGTAGCTCAGTGGTAAAGTGCCCCTGGGTTCAATACTAAGTATCAAAAAAGAAAAAGAAAAAACAAAAGAAAAAGACTTTAAGTGTTAAACTATTATTGCAATTTCCCCTACATAATAGGGACACCCTAACTCACCGAACTTAGTTCTTTGATGTTAAAGTCTAACCATCTTTGACTCCTCAATGCCAAGTTAAGCTCTTGGCACATGTAGATTGGGTTTTTGTTTAAACTGAGTATACCAATGCAATCAGGCAGTGCTCTGGGAACTTTTCAAGTGTGTTGATGTTTCTAGAGGCTGGAAGCACAATTTTGCTCCTCTAGAACATAAGCATGGGTCCAAGTTAGAAGCTTGGTTTTATGTGTATGTATGAATACATTGGCATTGCCAAGATTTAGGATTTATCAGATTGGCACTTGAGAGCTGAAATCTTCACTGAATGTGGCCAGATTCTTCACATCAGTGAAATTGGATGGGGAATGTATATGTGTTATTTTTATCTCTGGGGAGTATGCAGGTAAGGTCATATGATCATCAGGCATTTAAGGTAATATGATCAGATTTAGGATATTAAAAATTTCATTTAACTATTTTCTTTGTTAAAAAAATCACTTGATTTAAAAATATATCTGACAGTTTTCATGGAGAAACCTAACTAAGACTGAAAAGAGGTCTGTCAGTATAGATTAATTACAAATGTTGGATTACAGAAAAACAAAACAAAACAAAACTAAAAGGCACTTTTACTTATAGGCCAAAGAATAATGTAGAAAAGGATTTTCTTGCATCCACATGATAAACAGAATGTATTTAGCATTCAATGGCTACTGTATTTGAGAGTGTTTCTAAGGGACTTAAAGTTTTTTTTTAATATTTATTTATTTTTTAGTTGTAGTTGCACACAATACCTCTATTTATATGTGGTGCTGAGGATTGAACCCAGGGCCCCGCACATGCTAGGCGAGTGCTCTACCACTGAGCCACAACCCCAGCCTCCGGGACTTAAAGTTTTTCATAAATAGTTTTCCACCTTGAAGAAAGAAAGAAAGGGCTGGGGTTGAAATTTGAGAAATAGCAATTCACTAATATAATATAATTAGAATGTAGATTTTCAGATGGTTACATCTTCATTTCATTTATTATATTTTCAGATTTATTATTATTATTATCATTATCGTCATCATCATCATCATCATAATTTTGGTATCAGGAATTGAACCCAGGTCCTTTAACCACTGATCCACATCCCCGGCACCCTCTCCCTTTTTAATATTTGAGACAGGGTTTTGCTAAATTGCTTAGGGCCTTGCTAAGTTGCTGAGACTGGCTTCAAACTTGTGATCCTGCTGCCTCAGCCTTCCAAGCTGTTGGGATTACAGTAGGTATGTGCCACTATGCCTGTCTATTTTTTCAGATGCTTTAGATATTTGTTGAGTTCAAATGCAAATAATATAGTATATCCACAGAGAGAATATTTTTAGAAAGAATATCTTTATATAAATATAGATTTTCTGTACATCAGTGCTATTTTAAAAAATGTTTAGCTATAGCTGGACACAATATCTTTATTTATTTCTATGTGGTGCTGAGGATTGAACCTGGTGCCTCACACGTGCTAGGCAGGCACTCTACCACTGAGCTACAGCCCCAGCTCCATCAGTGCTATTTGAAACATTGATCTAAAAGGGTTCAGTGAGTATGTTTTTGTTAATGTCCTATGTCTGTGTCAAACTTTAGCCTGCTTCTATCATCTGGAATCCAGCCTCAAACTTGGAAGTAAGTGGAAAAAAACTTAGAGCACTAAGGAAAACAATCACCATAAAGATTGTCCACTAATATTGGAAGAATTAAAGAACCACTCTAGGCTCTATCCCAAAATGTATTGATTTATTTTTGGTTTCTAAATGGCTATAATGTCTGCAGATGTAACTCAGTAACAGAGTACTTGTCTAGCACAGGTAAGGTCCAGAGTCTGATCTCAAGCATGGTGGGGTGGGTGGAGAGTGTGATAATACTTTAACCATATAGTTCCCTAATTCATCAGGAAAATGATTTAAAGGGACAAATGGGGATAGTGGTATTGCTCAGTGGTGAAATGTTTGTCTGGCATGAGGTCTGATCCCAGGGTTTGGGTTTGATCCCAGATACTGAAAAAAGAAAAAAGAAAAAAAAAGATAAGTAAAGAATCACTATTCATTCAACAAATAATTTTTAAGTGCCTACTACGCTCTAAGCATAATACTAAATGCTGGGAAAACAAAGATGAAAACGTAGAGAGGCAAACACATCCTTAGACTGGTATAATAAGTAACACTAAATAAAGCTATAAATCCCTATCTAATCATACTGTTCTACTTATGAGGGGAAGACAAGGCTTCTTGGAAGAGGTGACACTGAGTAAGTCTTGGGGATTGGGTAGGTTATAAAAGATCTTGGTGATAAAGTACTTGCCTGGCATGGACAAAGCCCTGGGTTAATCCTCAGTATGGCAAAAAAGGAAAGGAAAGATTTCTCTCTGTCTCTCTCTCTCTCTTTCTCTCTCTCTCTTTCTTTCTTTCTTTCTTCTTTCGTACTGGGGATTTAACCCAGGGGTGCTTTACCACTTACCACTTAGCCACATCCCCAGCCCTTTTTATTTTGACACAGGGTCTCACTAAGTTGCTGAGACTGGTTTCAAACCTGTGATCCTCCTGCCTCAATCTCCCAAGTTGCTGGGATTATAGGCATGCATCACCTTGCCAGGAAAAATCTTGTCTCTTTGAGGAAGTTTCATGTGGCTAGAAATGTGACTAGACAGAGAGGCAGGGTCTGGATCTTGGGACTTGTTTTGGGTGGAGTGTTATTTAATAAGTAATGGAGTGTCATTGAAGATTTTAAACTGGAAAATTAGTCCAGGATAAGTATTTAATTTTAAATGTTCCATCTAGGCCTTATTGTAATGTGACCAAAACAAGGAGCAGACAATGGGAGACCAGGTAGGAAACCTGCAATAATTCAGTCGAGCTATGATAATGGCTTAAATGATAGAGGTAAACCTAGAAATGGAGAGAAAGGAAGTGATTCAAGAGACTGTTAAACCACAGACTTGCCTAGACTTGTCATCTCATGGAGGAGAGGAGAAAGGGAGAGAAGACTCCATAGTGCATCCAGCTTTTTTGCTTGGCCAAACCAGGTGAATAATGCTGCTAAGATGAGGACCAGACAGTAGGTAATGGGTTTGGGGAGAAGGTAATGGCTTAATTCTTCACAGATAGAGCCTGAGGAGATGAGAACATTCTGAAAGTATCCACTGGGGAGCTTGATCTACCAGCTGGAGTTCAGGGACAGATTCAGGCTGAGACAGTCACTCTCAGCAGCTTCAAAAAACAGCAAGAGGCAGAGTAGATCTAAAGCTTGGAGATCATAAAATTCTGGAAACATTTGCGAGCAAACTGCCCTAGGTGCTGTTCAAGAGCTCCTGAAGTACTGAAGCATTTCCTGTCAGACAGCTCATCTTAGGGCAATACAGTAAGTCCATTCTCCAAAGAGGCCCCCCTGTCTCTTTGTGTGTGTGTGTGTGTGTGTGTGTGTGTATCCCCTGTCCCCCGCAGTGCTAGAGATCAAACCCAGGGCTCTACCACTGAGTTACATCCCTGTCATGATGATATTTTAAAAGGTAAATCATTATATTACTGTTTGCTTAAAAGCCACTGGTAGATTCTCAGACTCATATCCAAACTATTTGGCACAGACCCATAAAGCTTTACTTTTAACTGGGCCCTGTCTACCTTTCTGACTACATCTCCTATCACAGGACCCCTAGTTAACACTGCAATCCAGACAGTCTGCTCGTCCCTCAGGGCCTTTGCACTTGCTTTTCCATGTCTGAAATGCTCTTTTCTGGGTCTTGCTGGCTGGCATCCCTCTCATCATTCAAACATCTCTGCTGAAATGTTCTACCATTCCCTATTCTCAACTCCATATACTCTTTACTATTGACTTTATAGCACTGACCATTATCTGAATGCATCTTGTTTATTTACTGTCTCTTGTATTGGAAATGGTGATGTGCAAATGTTGTTAGAGTCTGTAAACAAGTCAAAAGTAACACCTGGCATTTTGCCAGGGGAATGTTAGAGTTCATAAACAAGTCTGGATGGTGCCTGGCAAAATGCCAGAGGGAGTGGTTTGAGAAGTAACAAAAGCGAGCCATTAAATGTGGAGATTCCTGATTGGTTGACTGCTGTATCTAGTTTATGCTAATTAGATAAGCTGTGTGGAATGTATAAATACTGCTCCTGTCCTGCAATAAACGGCTTCCACTCCTGCTGTATCAACGTACACAAGTTGTTCGTCACCCCCTGGTTATTTTGCCCAGGCAGTACTCCGGCAAAGGTAAATTTCCACATTAATTATTCCTTCTGGAAAACTGGAAAAATGGAATGGAACTGCATAGCTGAAGGCCTTGAATTCCCATTGGCAAGTTTAATTTGCTAGTTTCTTAAGAGCCACAAAAGTTTTAAATGGGGCAGCTACTTTGTCAAATGTTTAAAAATATTTGAGTAAAATGTTATAAAATGTAACAATTCCATGATTCTGACCCTGTAGTCATTTACCAAGACACTATTTCATTTAACTGGCTTAACTACTGGACACAAAGTTGCTAGATAAATGAGCAGAATAACAAAATATAAAAATGACTGAATAATTATCTGAAATCAATCTTATGTTTTAACTAGTTTTGTAATAGACTTGTACAGTTGGTCCCCAATCTACTTTTACTCTCCCCTTTTTCAGTGAAGGGCATTGTAGGTCAGATGTCACAGAATTTTAAAATTAGGACCAAACTCTACCAAGGCCTAGGTCTTCTACATTCAGCAGCAATGCAGTTTTGCCCGTAACTTTCAAACTGGTGTAACCAGACTTGGGCTAATGGTAGTGCCCTAGGGATAGGTAATTGATTTAATTGATTTGGGAACAGACTTTCAGTTTAACCCCATACAGTATACCTACTGTATGCCAGCTACCACACTGAGCTCTTGGGACACAAAAATGAGTAAGGCACATTTCTCCCTTCTAAGGCTAAAATGTAATAGTTTAGCTCTGAGTGTGTGGTACAGTTAAGTGAATTGCATAATTCTGTACAAAGATCAGATATTATTTTCCGAAATGTCTCCAACTGGTCTCATAAGTATTTGCCAGTCTTTGAAATGCTTATGCGTGTGCTTTCCTACTCTTCTCTGCTTTTTCAGTGACAAAGCCAATATTACTTCCCATTTCTTGCCTAGTAAGATGGGTTACTCACATTTAAAAACACCATGTTCTTCAAATAACTTTTTATTTTTCAGCACAGGATATGTATAAATATAAAGTTTATTTAGCATAGTGTTTAGAAAAATAAGTTCACATCATTTCAGAAAACAAATAAAACACTTAATTGTCCAGGCATAAACCCCCATTACAGTACAACATACATACTTTAGATCTCTTTGGTTGGGTAATTAAGCACAGAAATGTTCTGGGACATGCTCTGTGTGCCATCACCTAACAGTGCAGTAAAGACTCTGTTCCCCCACCCCATGATATACATTCTGTATAGAGTTTCTTTGTGTAAGGCACAGTAAAACCATTTTGAGTACATAACTGATTGCCTCTGAACATATAGTACATGCAACAAAAGAATAAAAAATTTTTGAGAACCCTGAAAGCCAAAAGAATCACATGCTATATAATTTTGACTAATAAAGTGTATGGTGGTAATATTTAATTAACTTGAAATGTATCAGTTAGATACAAAATAACTGTTAGACCCTATCATCTAAGTAGTAGGATGACTTTGAAACATCTTTTGTAAAATATATTTATTTTCCCTACATTTTCCTGAATTATTTTTATATGAGATGATCTGTTAACACAGTTTAAAGAATGTTAAGTACTGGTGGCTATGTACTAAAGCACACTCTCTAGGATGTAGCAGGGCAGGTTGCTGCTACACATGCCCAATTATCCAACTTTTAACATGCAAGATACAAGGGCACATACAGGGAGATTTAAGGTCAGTGTGCAATTTAACTATTTTTTTTTTTTAATCTATGACTAAAACATCTACCTGCCTTTCACAACATAAGAAAGGCACTAGAGTGTGTGATTAATTCAGAGTCTTTACTATAATTATACATGAGATATAATGCAGTATAACCCAGGTGCTCTTGCTTAAGAAACAAATACACCTTCTATTTAAACAATAGACTGTCCTTTACTAGATATGACTAAGAGCAAAATGCCAAATTCTGGCTGATAGAGTGCATAGATAGGCTCACACCAAAAATCCCAAAAGCCAGCAGCAGGGGTTGGGATTTGAAGGGTTATTTGCCCCATTCCAATTCTTCTTTGGGGCCACTAGAGGGTCATCTGTAGCATCTTCAAGCATTGGTTTATGTAAGGATATTCTGCCACATGAACTCCAAGGGTTCTGAGTCTGGCCCTTGTTATTGCAAAAAAATAAAAATAAAAAAACAAAAAAATTTCCAATTCTGTGCAAGGAGATCATAGGGTTTATCTTATTCCATTCACATATACATGGGCTACATGCCAACTGGCCCTTACTTTACTGAAAGAATAGAAAAGAACAATAAGTTCTTTGCAATGTGCATTGATTCTTAACCTGGTATATTGTGTAGCTACCTAGAATAACTGTAGGGTTATTATTATATCATGTTGAAAATATAAAGGGGTTTCCTAGGTAAGTCTTAAGTTTTGTGCTATCTTTTTCATAAGGGGAGAAGAAGAACTCTAAATAAAAGGCTTATATTTTTGGAAGACATATAAAAATTTTCCAGTTACATATGTGCCATATATAACTTTTAAAACCTGCTTATCTCCCTTACTAGATGGGTAGTTTTAAATAATTAACAAACTCTTGATAGCTGCAGTAATCAAATGGAAAACATCATTTTTATGTACACTACAGTACAGAGCCATGTAATTAATCTTGATAACACAGAACCAAAGAAAAAGAAAGCTGTATACGTAAGTAGTGGTAGAATGGAAGAGAGCTCTAAAACACCTGACTTTGTAAAAACTAAGGCAAAAAACAGTTTCAGCAGCTTAGGAATAGTCACTAATTTCATTAAAAAAAAAAAAAAGATGTAGTAAGTTCTTTATCAAAATGAAGGGAGAGGAATTCTTCATAGGTGTTTTCATCTATGCCTGTGATTTACATTTGCAATAATAGCAAAAGTTAAGTACTCTATGGCCCTTATTCAATGTGCTCCACTGATGGGCATGCAGAGCTCTAGAGAGGACCCTTTGTCCACATCTTAAAGTAAACAAGATGTAACATTTTTATGTTTAACAACTTTAAGTCCTCACTGAAGAGACCATTTTTCACTTTTCTGGCTTTTTAGAGGCCAGAGGTAACTTTATTTACTATATAAATGAATTGCATTATTACATCTTGCATTCAGAGTCCTGATAAACATAAACATTATCAAGCAAATTTAAAGAAAACCCCCAAAATTTACTTTTACAAAAGACTTATTAATATAGTGCAAAGAGTCATGTGTTATAGTGTAATAACTAATTCAAGACACTAAGAATGAAATTTCGATGGGACAGAATTTTGCTCAATAGGAAAAAAAAATTACATATTTTTTTCTTTAAAATTTTTGTTTTCCTGGCTGCATAATTGATTTTACATGGTCTTCTACAGTTTATTTTCACTGTAATGAAAATCATCAATAATAATTGATCCATTTGCATGATAATCATAACACATATTATTTAGTGAAACTTAAGTTCTCCAGACTTAAAGCAATTGGGATGAAATTGACCCTGTTAGACAGTAGAAAAGAATCATCAGTGCTTTTGTTGACACTTCTGTATCTCACTACTAATAAAAAGGCCACAAGGTAAAAAGGCACATAGAATTCTATATAAAACATATTTAAATGAACTGTGTTGCTAAATAAAGAACAAAGGTATGAAAAAAGTACCAAAATTCCAATATTGGGAGTTAGAGTTCCTGTTTCAGTGTTATTAATATTGACCTTAATAGACTCCTGATAAAAATCATTGTTTTTAAAATTCTACAAAAAAGTAAAACTTTGTTGGAAACAATGATGTTCACTTCCTGTTCAAACAATAAAAATAAATTAAACAGTAAGAAAACATTTTTCTTTTCAGTTTATAACGCCTGAAGTATAAGAGAAACATACACAGTATAAATAAAATTCACCGTACTTACTCAAATCCTACTTACAGAACTGATATATTTACATTCATACTGAAGTGTTTCAGAGTTTTTGTGGAGGTTCAAACTTCCTCAGCCACAGTGAACTGTTAGCAATAATATTTGGAAATGTGTAGAGACTTAACCAAGACTTCCTCAAAAACGCTGAAAGAGAAATGTGTGTACGTACATACATATACATATGTATAATGTTTTAAGCTACTTAACCTTAAAAAAAAACACTCTTAAAATAGTTTGCAGTACCATTTGTTTCTTAACCTTATCAATGCCCATGGAGTAAAAGTAAACAAAAACAATTGCATTGTTTCTAACAGTCTTTAGCTATACTTAATTCTGTTAGGTGTATGCATTTTTAATTTAAAAAACTATAAAGTTCTATTTTGACCTTAGAATGATATTGCCAACTAAATGATATACTCTGACTTGATACGTTTCATCTTGTTCCTTTGTCACCATCTATTTAAAAGAGAACATTATGTGTGAACAAAAAAGCTGCAGTAATGCAGTTCTACAATTGTATTTTTAACTGATCTTCATGCAGATCAATCCAAAGTTTCTTGAATGCATTTACTTGCAAAAGTAGAATATTTTCCTTTCAATGGAAAATGTTTTGTCTTGGGGCTTCATGAAAAGATTTGCTGCTGATGCCAAAAAAAGGGTTTGGGGATAAAGTTTACAAGTCTTGCATATCTTCATCCAACTGGACAGTTTGGAGCTTGGCAAGCTCTTTTTTGTCTGTTTCCAGGTCTTCACAGACAGTTTCAACCATGCTATCTAGGACATACTTGGATTTGGAGTCCAGCATCATTAAGCTGCTTGTTGCTTTACTCTCAGAATTTTGTAAGAAATTCTCTTTTATGTTAGCTACTGATTGCAGAACCAAACGATGTTCTCTGACAAAATCCTGGTGTACTGCTGGGGAGGCATGACCCACCTGGTCTTCAGCAGCAGGAACTATTTCTCCAAGGGCAGCCTGAGTCATAGGGACTGACAATAGGTCTTGGCTAGTAGTAAGGGAGCAGTTCTGAAGAGTTGCATAGTTAGTGTTGCTGACAGATGTCACAGTAGATTTGTTTGCCACAGGTGCAGACATTGGCTGGCTATCAGCAATGTCAGGGTTTAGCTCGGTGGGATTTAGTAGTGTAGGGGGAGTCAGGGAAAAATTGTGAGCTGGGGATACATTAACTAATGAGGAGGCCAATGAATGGAGGCCACTCCCGGAGATATTTTCAGAAGACAGATTTGCATTTACTTGTGCATTCTGATTGACAGGCATCAACTGACTGAATACCAGGCTCCTTTCCAAATTTTCCTGTTTCACAGATCCTACAGTCTGGCCTGAATTAGGAACAGTGTATACCACTGCACTGGGAGCAATAGAGCTCAAGAAAACCTTTCCTTGCTGGACTGTGGCAGACTCACTTGTAAATGTGCCCCCATCCGAAGTGCTTGAGTTTACTGAAATATTACCTAGGAAAAAATAAAGTAATGATTAGCATTGATGGAAGTGATAGGGAAAGAGAAAAAAATCACTTCTTTACCCATGTGATTTTTTTTTTCTTCAGGAATAGTTGTCTAGCAAAGTGAAACTTCTATGTAATAATGCAGCCCAATCATGGTTCAGAATCACCTTCATTCAGCACTTGAAACTATAGCTTTATGCTAAGTTAAAAAAAACTATATATCTATGTCAAAATATTATATATATCAAGTTGGTTCATTATTATCAACTGATATCTGTTAATTAGTTGATAATTATTGCTAGCACTGCCAGTGCAACTAGAAAACATAAATGCAAAATAAAATGCCTTTGCTTTGGACTACTCAATGACTGACATAAAATGGAAATGTAGAAAATACCACATAAAATGAGTTTCCCTGAGGCTTACAAGTTAACCACATAAACCTGTACAGACAAGTTGCAGACTTTCACCAAACTAGCCATAAAGTAATGTGAAGTCAACAAAACACTCAAAAGGATTTTTTCTTCTGTT
The DNA here is from genome assembly GCF_001458135.2 of Marmota marmota marmota. Classification (NCBI taxonomy): domain Eukaryota; kingdom Metazoa; phylum Chordata; class Mammalia; order Rodentia; family Sciuridae; genus Marmota; species Marmota marmota. The sequence goes on from NW_025999900.1 coordinate 465,324, forward strand.
GTTGAGCCAGCTCTCAATTTTCAGTGTTGTAGTGATAGGAAAAATTAATGATTACACTGAAATCTGCTTTTAAAAATACATATTAACATAAAGGATCAGAACTAATGTGTCTCTAAAAGGTTTGTATCTTTTGAGACTGTCACTATAATGGTCTGTAGAGAAAAAGAAATGTAAGTGGAAAAGTTAGAAGATGTTCAAATCAGATAACTCAGGCAGTGTAGATGAATTGGACACCCCATCTTCATCAAATATATATATATATATATATATCCACCATGCCCCACCCCCCGAGTCTTTACACGGGAAAAGAGAAATGATGGTAATCAGATGATTTAGGTCCCTAGATACTGCTACTGAAGGAGAGATGCATTTGGGGCAAGAGATGCATTTGTGACAGAATTCAGATGTGCTATTTGTTTACCCTGCCTCTGAATAAGATGTCAGCTCTTTAGTATTTGCGAAAATGGCCTAATGTTAAATTAGGGAATTCCCCTGAATTATTTCTTTTTGAATTATTAGAATAATTGTGAATTATTACAGAGGCTGTTTATATGTGTTCCAAACATTTTTAAGCACCCTAATGCCAAGAAATGTCTTTAAATGAGAGAGAGAGAGAAAGAGGTGCAGACACAGATAGTGTATTTGAAGTCCTATGTAACTGTTACAAAATTTCATCATAGAAATACTGATGTTAAGAAAATAATTTCTGGCTGGGGCTGTAGTTCAGTGGCAGAGTGCTTGCCTAGCACGTATGAGGTACTGGGTTCGATCCTTAGCACCACATAAAGAGAAACAAATAAAATAAAGGCATTCCATCTACAACTATAAAAAGTTGAAGAAAAAGAAAAAGAAGAAAGAAAAAGAAAAAGAAGAAAGAAAAAAAAACATTTCTAGGTATATTGGGCTATTTCCTAACATGAATGTTTGTTTAGGCTCTACAAATGAGAAAAAAAAAGTGCTTTTATATGAAAACATTTGGCTTCAACGTATGCTCTAAAATTCTTGTAGGTTGGTAGACTTTAGCAAAAACCATCTGAAAGAGATGTTTACTTTGTGTATGCGTGCTTGTGAAATTATTTACCAGTGTATATGTGCAAAAACAATTTTTTTAATAGAGACAACATAACACATGAAACATTTTCCCAATGGCTATTGAATACAAGTAAAATAATACTTCTGTAAGTATAAAAACTATACTATATACAAATGAAAGGGGAAAGGCAGATATAATCTAAAAATGATTTTTAAGTACAACTGCAACTGAGTTTATTAAACATTAATTTTAAAATCATTAAAACTCCAAAGTACAAAGTAAATCTTTATAATGATGGTAAGAAAAGAAACCCCTTATTTTTTCAGATTTTTAATAAATATAAGATACAGATACTCTACTTTCTCATTTAAACCCTAATAATAGAAAGGTTAAGTTTACCTTATCTAGACATTTGAAACAAGGCTCTATGTGTTTTTGAGAAGTCATATCCCCAAAATGCTTTCTTAAGAACTGTAATACACACTACTATAAAGGAATTTGCTCACTGGACCCTTCTAGTTAATTAATCTCATGCCCTCAATTCACAGACAGTTTAAGGATTGACAGCCCTGTCTTTTAGCTATTTTAACTGAAAATGCTACTCTTATTCTATTTTTTTAAATTCTTATTTTTTATTATGTATAACAGCAGAATGCATTACAATTCTTATTACATATGTAGGGCACAATTTTTCATAATCTCTGGTTGTATACACTTTTATTCTTATTAAATGTCCCACTTAAAAAAATAATAACTATGGAACATTTAAAAAGTTAGATATTAGTTCATAATAATTTTCTGTGGTAGCACTTTTCTAGACTATAACTAACAAACATTTTAAACTTTTCTCCTCTTCCAATATACATACTCACTTTTTGTTAAAAGCTTTTGTTTTTAAATGTTACCTATTTTTGGAAATTTGCCTAAAGAGGGAAAAGGGGTTAGAGCCACATTATTGTAAAACTAAACACTTTGGCTTTTTCTGTGGCTTTCATAGTTTGGCCCTAGCTGCAACAATGAACACTTAACAGTATGCTGCAGGGCTGTCATGTCCGACTAACATTTTGCTTAAAGAGAAAGAAATTTACAATCATTTTCCCATTAGTGCTTCCAATAAGCTGAAGTAGATCATAGCTGTGGAAACAACAGGACTGTTCATAAATTGCCTAATTTCTTTCTTTTTTAAAAAAGTTAGATATGGTCCTTTTTTTCCCCCTTCACTTTTTATTTTTTTATTTTCATGTGGTGCTGAGAATTGAACCCAGGGCCCCAAGCATGCAAGGCAAGTGCTCTACCACTAAGCTATGACCCCAGCCCTAATTTTTTTTTTCTTTTTGGTAAAAATCATAGAAAGCTGAAAAGCTGACTTTGAAGGCCAGCAATTAATTAAAAATTTGTACTTTCAGATTTGCTTATAGAAAGGGAAACATGCATCAACATCTTCCACTCTTGAATTCAAGGGACCATGTAACCTCCACTGTCAAATTCTAACTATTCTTATTTCTCTACAATGACAAATGATCCAGACTTGGTTAAAGTCAGTGAAAAACTGGCATATTAGCTTAGGCTTTCTCAAATTTGAGATCAGTGCTTTCTCTAAAAGATTACTGGTAGTAAAGTCACAAATATATATCAATAAGGCTTATAGTTGTTTTCATAAATAAACTTGCACATTTAGGGGGTGAGTATATATCCTAACAGAAATCCAATCACATATTCTTCTGATTTTAAGTCATTTTAAGTTGTAGTCTTAATTATAGGGGGAACGTGATTCAAACAAAACTGATATAGTCTTTTTTGTTTGTTCATTTAAAACTATTTTGTTCAATAATGCTTAGGTAAAGCATATATATGCTTATCAACTGCTCAACTCATTTTTACATTCTTAGCAGTTTTATTCATTTTTAATTTAAAAAATGTCAAGTAATGGATACCACTACTTATTTTGTAAGCACTGATTGACATATTTTTGTAACTAGAATTGGTAAGACTTACGAATTATATTTTCCATTCAGTTTTTGGAAAATAAAATCTTATCCCACAATGCAAGGAAATGAAGTAAGCTGTGTGTATTACATGGGTGTTGTGAAGGAAAATTATATCAGGTTGTTCTGCAGCTGTGGAGTTAATGAGGTACCTGAATAGTAAGATCAATCTATAGCTCTCACTAAATATGCCATTTTCAGCAGCAGCCCAACACATTCGCTGGTGCATTATGGTACCAAATGAGGTTTTTACCTTGTGAAGCTGCCACTGAGACAGGAGGCAGCTGCAGTGGAGAGAATCCAATGCTCCCATTAAGGAAGTGGCCGTTTGCTCCGGAATTAGGGATCTGGACAATGCCATATTGGTTAATTTGCACTGGTGTAGTAAAAGTCACTACGGAGCTTCCCTCCTGGGAAGTCATTGTTTGAATGCCTTCTCTTTTCACCTCAGTGCTGGGTATCAGCCCTGGGAATGACACGGGGGCACTGGGGTTATAGGAGTTGGTGGCTGCTGAGTTAGCAGCAGAACTCTGGAGGACTTTAAATTCCTTCACATCCTGGGAGGTAGATCCCAGTATGTCAGTCATGGCTACACCATTGCTCAAAATGTTTGAAGACAGTTTTGGTGGGTTCAATGACACTGTCTGTGTATTTCCCACATTTAATCCATTAAGGATAACTCCATTGGGTCCCTGAATAAAAGAATTACCATTAAGGAAGACAGGTGAAGTACTTGCAGGTACCAAGCTTCCATTCAACAAAACTCCAGAAGAGCTTAGTATCTTAGTATTTCCAATTTGTTGCATATATACTGGCTCCATGTGACTGGAAAGGCTGAGGTTGGTGACACCATCTGATGAACCTGAGAGTGGGTGAGGAGACAAATCTTCATGTCCCTTGCTGGATTCATCTTCAGTGCTGGGATTTCCATCTGACTCACTGTACAGAGGAAGAGAAAATCAAGACATTCAGAAGGTCAGGGGGATGACATTCTACATGGTGCCATTTGTTTAGAAAATAACTTCTAAACCCATTAAGGGTAGTATTTAAGGAAAGCACAGCAGGATGTCTACTAGTCCTGTTAAAATTATGAGACCTTTCAGCAGTTCCTGACCAGGGAATCAGGAAAGATAAATTCTCAGATCCTAATCATTTTTAATATATTTTAAGGGAAAGGCCAGAGACCTGGAAGATGTAAATTTAGCTAACAGAATTTACAGAATAGTTATGTATTTTTGTTTTTTATAGCACTGATGTGCTATTCCTCACTGGGAAATATGCTGCTACTTATATCACAGGAAATCTCATTAAATGAAGTGATCAGTTTTTCCTGTTTAGGAACGCTTCCCCTCCCCTCTATTCAGATTAGTGTTAGAGGTAGGTGAAACTGCCAAAGGAGCAGAAGGTGTGAAGTGTTCAGCTTTATTCACCATTAGTTAACAAGAGACCATTTTCTCACCTGCTCCCAAACTTCTACTCCACCAGACAACTCTCTCATTCAACAAAGAGGCTGTCCTTGTTGTAGGAAAGACACTTTCAACCCAAGAACAGTTATGTGCAGTCGCCTTTGAATCCAAAGGAAGCCATAGGGACCTATTTAACAAACACCATCCAGTGCCCTGGTGAGGTGGGAGGCAAAGGGTGTGGGTCATTCAGTGGCCTGGTAACTATCAGACCCCTTCCCAGAGTCCTCAATCCTGTTCCAGGCATGACTGTAATCTTTTGCTCCCAGACTAGGGGGAGATACCAAATTGGGGCTGGAGATTGGTGGTGGACTTTTTCCCCCATTTGGCTAGAGAGGCTGGGTAGATGGAGCAGGACAGAGGCAGTTTGGAAGCGCGGTGTGGGACTTGGCCCAGTAGATGATCTGACATCCCAGTAGTGGCCCGCGGTTCGCTTTCATGCTGAGGGGAGGGGATTACCCAGGCTTTGGGCTGCGGGGCCAGGAGCGCGGAAAGCCCTTTGATTTATGAGCTGAGGCTGAGCCGCCGTCGCCGTCTGCGAGGGTGACTCACGGGGGTGCGGGTGGGTGGTAGATCCGGAGAGGGGCCTAAACCAAGCAACTAGGGGAGTGGGGCGTGGAGTTAGGGGGGAGAGGGGTGAAGTTGGTATTCTGGCTTGGGGGTAGAGGGAGACTCAGGGAACGCGCCCAGTTTAGGAAGGGAGGTTGCAAGGCAGCTGGCCTGCGCACTGTGCCGGCTCACCGCCCTCTGATCCCCTGCCTAGCAGATTCTGCTGGTGCCTGGGCGCGGGGATTCGCGGCCTCTAGCCGGCAGGTGGCATGGCCTAACCAACGGGCTTTTTCTGGGTCCCTCCGCAAGTTTGCGGAAGGGTGCTCTCTAGTCTTGGTGCGCGTTTTGTTTTGGTTACCGCGAGGCCGGGCTAGGACACAGAGCCTCTCTCTCTGCCTTGGGCGAGGCACTCGGCAGCCGTCGGGCCCCCACCGGGTTCTACGGGCAGGAGCTGTAAGGGCGGGCCGCGGCGGGCTCTGGAATGCGCCAGGTGATCACCTTCACCTGGTCCAGACAGGCTGGCTTCCCGACTCCCAGATTCCTTCTCTGAGCATAACCTTCGAGCAGAGTTTGGATTCTTTCTCTCCAATCCCCGGAGGGCTGGAGATGCGATCTCTTTAGACGACCTTTTCCTTACTTTACCTCATCCAACAATATATACATACATGCGCGCGCGTACACACACACACACACACCCCAAGTGTATAACTCCTGAGGACACACAAAAGAGGTGGAAAACCCGGTATTTCTTTTGGAGAGGGGAAAAACCTGTCAGTCAAAAAGTTCAAGCCCAACAGGGTGGGAGCTCAAGGAGGGGCTGAATTGATAGCGCCCCTTCTTTCCCGCTGTCCGCCTATGCCAGCCAGTCCCCCACCTCCCAACTACGGTACCAGTAGAGAGCCACGCAGTTAGGGGACCCAGAAAGGGGCCCCAGCAGCCCCGCAATCCCTACCGCGCTGAAACCCGATCCGAATTTGTTCAGAATCAGGTTTCAAAACACAGCACAGCCGAGCCGCCCCGGCACCCCAAGTTGCGGCGGTCTCGAAAGGAACCACAACCGGCAGGGTGAATGATTAACTCTGTCACGTTAAAACCTCGACGTCCTCAGACCCCTTCTGGGTCGCCAGCCCCCACTAATGTTCTCTTCCCCTCAGGGCAGATGTGTATAAGAGACAGGACTAGTAGACATCCTGCTGTGCTTTCCTTAAATACTACCCTTAATGGGTTTAGAAGTTATTTTCTAAACAAATGGCACCATGTAGAATGTCATCCCCCTGACCTTCTGAATGTCTTGATTTTCTCTTCCTCTGTACAGTGAGNGGCGGCGGCCGCGGCGTCCCCCGGCTCCAGGGGGAAAGGGACTGGAGCCGGGGGGCTCAGCCCCGCCACCGCGCCCCCCGCCACTTCTCGGTGCGCCTCCTGCCCTTCCGAGGCGCTTTCCATCCCATTCTCCTGCTTGATGTCCGCCGCACTTGCAATCTGCCCGGTGGGGGAGGAAGAGGACATTTTTTGTTGTTTATTTTCCTCCCTCCCTCACTCCCTCGCACTCTTTTCCTCTTTCTTTCCCCCTCTCTTACTCCTCCTCCTTCGTCTCCCTCCCCCTCCCCCCTCCGGAAAGCCCACTCCCTCCCTCCCGGTTTCGGCTGGATCTGGCCGATCAGGTTTCCCCCCGGCCACGCAGTCACCATTAAGATAGCTGCTAGAGCAAAGTAGTGTAAACGGATAGCTGCTTTCTGCCGTTCCCCCAACGTGACTCCTCCGGTTGCTGCATACTATATGGCACTGGCGGCCGGGCCGGCCTGGCCGCGCCACCTCATTGGCTATTTCGCATTCAGAGGGAGGAGGAGACACTGTGTCTATCCCCGTCGATCACCCGCCTCCTACTCCACCCCTTGCCTTTCCCTCTGCTCCTGACCCCCAGGCACCTATACCTGAAGGCAAGCACCAACATTCTTTTCTGGCTGTGCTGCTGTACGGGCAGTTACCTAATGTACCCTGAAAACTGGACAACTCTTTCAAAGAAAGATCCTGTGATTCCAGAGGGCACATTAGTTGTGTGGCCTTATGGTCTGGACGGCTGAACAAAGAGACACCCTCAGCATCTAGATGACAGAACTTCAGAGGACAATTCAGAAGCTTCTCAGTATGTCTCCATAATCCCACCCCCTTGATGTTTTTGTCAAGGGTTTGTATTCAAAAGGGTCCAGGATTGAATGGCCCTTGAGAATATTCTGTGGGGGCAAGCACTTAGAGTAAATTAAAATTTCAAAGGAGGAAAATGTTTGAAAACTTTGAAGTAAATGGTGTGAGCAGCCCACTGAAAAGGCGAAAAGAAGAAACCTTTTTTTTTTTTTTTTTCAAATGTGCTTAACCTTGTCACTTGAAGGACTGGCAATCCAACTGGGATGAACATGATGTAATTAAGCATACAGAATATTAAACCTTATGTTTATCCTGGATACATCGTGTAAAAGAGATCTAAGCTTAGAATTATAACAGTCGGAAATTTAAGTCTTAGAATATTTTTAATATAAATGTATAAATACTGCCCCACCCCCACCTGGGTGCTGGGGATGTATAAATAGTTTCTGGATAAATAGTTCCTTTCCTGAAGATGATATTTCTGGAAGAAACACCATTCTTTACTTTATGAGTGGTGTCATCGAGGAGATCAGTGCAGGATCAGCAGCTCTCTCCAAACACAGATAGATGGAAGATTGCCCTCTGGTCTGAGGCTGAGTGTGTGGGGTGCAGTCTGTTGCTGTTTTCAGTTGTGTCTCTTCTTCAAGGTTTGCTTGAGGTCCTAACTCGGGGATAAACCCATTTCTGCCTCTGACTACTGGGGGTCAACTGGATCTGGCAGCTGCTGCTCTTTCTCAGAATCCAACCTTTTAATGACATCATCCTAACCTTTACTTCAGGATGGCCTTGCATCCTTCCTGCTTCCCAACTAGCCATAACTGCCTACTGCAGCACATTATAAACAGCTGGTTAGGTCACCTGCTGTCATGATCAGCTTGATGAGAGGTTTCTTTATTACTGTGGGGCTGCATTTTATTGCTGGTCAACCAAGATGTCATTTGACATAGTATTTAATTTGTTTTTATATTAACCTAATCTGATGAAGCCAGAAGTGATGTCTTTGGTAGATTTAAAATTCATAGTCACAGGAAAAACCACTTGCTTCTACTCTTTTGGAAACATCCAGTTAGGTATCAAGCTTCAGGACAATACCTGAGGTTCAAATTTTTCTTTAATTTTTTAAATCATACTTTTTACTTTGGAATAATTTTGCCTTAGTGGAAAAATCACAAAAATACATAGAGTTCCCACTTCCTCTTCACATGGTTGCCTCTAATGTTAACATCTTAGATTAGAAGGGTACATTTGCCTGAACAAATTAACATCAGCACATTACTACTTGTTAAATTCTAGACTTTATTTGGATTTCAGTAGTTTTTCTACTAATGTCTGCTTTCTGTTTCATAATCCAGTATAGGATACATATTGCATTTAGTTTCTTGAATATTTATTTATTTATTTATTTCAATATTGGGGATTGAACCCAGTGGCACTTTATCCCTGAGCTACATCCCCAGTCCTATTTATTTATTTATTTATTTATTGATACAGGGTCTTGCTGAGTTGCCAAGACTGGTCTGGAACTTGGCGATTCCCCTGCCTTAGTCTGCTGAGAACTGGGAATACAAGGTTGTGCCACTGTGCCCAGCTAGTTCCTTGAAATTTTAAGGCATGTTTATCAGAGGAAAGTAGACAGGAGGTAGTGTGGTTTGGTGGGAAGTACAAGGTTTTGAGAACCAGCAATTTAGACATAGATTTAATCCTAACTCTGCCATTTACTTGACTATTAAAAAGTAGACAAGGTTGTTGCAGGATTAAATAAGATGTGCCCCCAAACACCTGATATATAATTAATCCTTAGTAAATGTTATCATCTTTGTAATTTTGCAAAGTAGGAGACTTCAGTTTTACATGCCTAATTTAAAAACCTTTGGTTATATTAGGGATTATCCAATATCAGGTCATAGGAATCTGCTTCAGAATTAGTTTCAATCAAATATAGTGCATTGACTTAGAAAAGCATATATTGGGCTTCTGTATGTTTTCTGTGTATTCTAGAACATCAAGTTCAACAGATTACACAGAAGCAGCAGTGACCTTTTATGAAAGGCCTTCATCAATGACAGGAGGAGATGCTTATAGGGTCAGAAATGAAATCCAATTTAAATAAAATAAATCTCTAGGATTTATTTATTTATTTGCAGCAGGAGTCTCAGAGCTTATTCTGTCAGCAGTTCAAAATAGACCCAAACATAGCTATATTGCACAGTCTGGGATAGCAGACTGTGTGTGGAGTTTATCTCAGGGTACTTATTTTGCCAAATGGCTTGTAAAATTGATAAATAATGGGCTGAGGTTATAGCTCAGTGTTAGAGTGCTTGCCTAGCATGTATGAGGCCCTGGGTTTGATCCTCAGTACCACATAAAATAAATAAATAAAATAAAGATATTGTATCCATCTACAACTACAATTTTTTTTTTAATTGATGAATACCTGTTTCTGCTTCCTCTGTTTGCAACATTGTCTGTTGTGTTGACATGACATGCAGTGTTACCTGTGTTGTGATTTGGGAAAAAAACTGAGGCTAGGATTATGAGAGTGTGAAAAACATCCGAAAACCAAGCTGCTTGTTTCTGTATCTTTTCCTGCTAGCCTAAAGAGCTGTGTCTGTGCATCATCTCATAGCCCCCATTGATTGGTCTAGGATGGGCCCTTGGCTCAAACCAAAATAGTCAAAATTCTTTTCTGGGGTTTTCCAAATTTGTGCTAGAAGAATTAAGACTGGAAGAGGGAGCCTTAGGTAATAATGCTTGAGAATTCAGTGACCAACGGATCTGGCTGTGTAGAACACTGCTATGCTGTAATTGAGACAGAGGGGACCTAGTGAGTCACTTGGGCGATTGTGGAGGGAAGACATCCTGGCAGAGACTGATCGAATGCCAGGTTCTAATCATCTCCTGGCATAGCAGCACTCTTACTTTTTTTGTGATGATATGAATTTTCCCAGGAGCCAGAAGCTCTTTGAACTGGCATAGGCGAAAAGTTGAATTTATTGAATCTTGATAGCACACAATGGGAAGGACAGGAGTGCAGCTGGCTGGATTTGAGGACCAACTGTCTTACTCTACTTGTCTCTGCCTTTCTCATGGATTTAGTTTTCAAAGGAACTTTTCTCAGAAGGTGGGGACCCAGCTCCCAGTAGCTCTCAGCTCACATTTTTTTCATGGCCATCAAAGTGGCTCTTCTGCTTTTCCCTTACTGCCAGATTGAAAAATTCCATAGCAGATCTCTGATTGGTCCAATAAGAACCCTATACGACTCTCTGGGCCAGAGGACCAGCATTGTGATTGATTGTTTGGCCCAGTAAAACCACACTGGCTTCTGGGTACAGACTATTTTCCATAAGAATTGGAGAACAAAAGCTATCCCTAATTAAGAAACAAAGCTATAAATATCCTCTTCAGACAAGAGAAGCCCTATGTGGTTGCATAGCCTTGAGGCTGGATGGGTAGGTCTACATTTAAGAAACCCTGCTAAGGAAGGTAGAATCTACTGTTAATTGAGGTGGGAATGCTAGAGGATGAGCAGATTTAGGAAGAGAAATAATGGGTTCAGTTGGTCCCTGCAGCTATTTTCAGAAATGTAGGAAACGTGATAGTTTGCTGATTTTTAAAATTATACATGTGTTTTATTGTGGTGCTGGGGATAGAACCCAGGGCTTGTACATGGTAGGCAAGTGCTGTACCACTGAACTACACCCCTAACCCAGTTTTATGGTTCTTCTACCCAGGCTGTATTTCCATTTGAATCAGAAACCTGTTGCTAGCAGTGATTTTCTCCTCAAAACTCTCTTGACTCTTCTATGTGAATTGAGCCCTGCCACTGATGATGATGTTTCAGAGTTTCTGTTATACACCTAGTGTTGTAGTGGGGACTTTATATATGTCCATGTTATATAATTTAACCATATAGCAATCCTTGAAGCATATTACACGGAGGAAGCAAGTTGAGGTAAGGGATAAAAAATTTGGCTCAAATGCAGGTTTGTCTGATTTATTTATTTAATTTATTACTATTATTTGGTACTGGGGATTAAACCCAGGGGCAATTTACCACTGAGCTACATCCTTAGCTTTTTAAACAATTTTTATTTTGAGATAGGATCTTACTAATTGCTTTGGGCCTTACTCCATTACTGAGAAACTTCTGGTGAAACTTCTGATCCTTCTATCTCAGCCTCCTCCATTGTTGGGATTACAGGCATGCACCACCAAGCCCAGCCAAGTCTGTCTGATATGAAAGAAGGTGAGGCTCTTCCTATTACCTTACACTGCTCCATTATTTAATGTTACTGCTAATACATCAATACTACTATTAATAATGTTAAACTTTTATCACTGTTCTTAGGCACTATATTAGGCACTTTAGATGAAATACCTTATTTAATCTTTAAAAGTATTTTCAATTTATTACTAGGAGAATTAAGGCTTGAGGTTCTGTAACTAGTAAGTGAGGAAGCCAGCATTTTTTAGTGCTAGAGACCATCTATAAACACTATTTTCTACTGCCTGTAGTTCCCCAAGTAAAACTTATATATGATAGAGTTCCAAGTCAGCCGTTGCTGTCATGCTCCCTTTAGCAGTTTACTACATGGTAAAATGGTAAAGCTGGTAGAAGTTTCCTCCCACAATCTTCAATGCTTTCTTTCCTTTTTCTATTATTATTATTATTATTATTATTATTATTATTATTATTATTTTGGTACTAAGGATTTAACCCAGAGGCATTTTACCTTTGAGGTACATCCCTGGTCCTTTTTTGGAAAAAATTAAATTTAAAAAATTTAAAGGTAATTTTATTTTATTTTCGAGACAGTGTCTTGCTAAGTTGCTGAAGGTCTTGCTAAATTTCTCAGGCTGGCCTCAAACTTGCAATCTCCTGCTTCAGCCTACCAAGTTGCTGGGATTACAGGTAGGTGCCACTGTGCTCTGTTCTTTCCTTGGTTTTAAGGTTTAGGAGAAAGGAAAAGCAATTCAATTCACAAGGTTGGGGTCTCCTTTGAAAGACATGATTAAAACAGTCCCAGTACTGATAAACTACAATGCCAACTGAATGAATGATTTCTCAATGTTATATTTATTAAAGACTTTATTTTCTCAAGAACCACATTTCTTTTTTTCACCAAAGTTTCCTGTTATTTAAACATATAAAGATCTTAAGGTTGCCTTTATATCTGGAGAACTTCACTCTGAATCATGTAACTGGCTTGGATGTGGTAAGTAATAGCAGAATAAAAAGCCCCCATGTCAGTACATTTGTGCTGCCTAATTTAGTAAGCATTCATTGGTTAACTCTTTTTTTTTTTTTTGTACTGGGGATCAAACCCAGCAGTGCTTAACCACTGAGATATATTCACAGTTTATTTTTTTATTATTTAATTTTATTTCCAGATAGACTGGCTAAATTGCTGAGGTTGGGCTTGAGTTTATGATCCTCCTGCCTCAGCCTCCTGAGTTGCTGAGATTACAGGCATGTGGCCGCCACACCTACTGGTTATTCCTGTTAGTGAATAAAATTATGATAAAAGAGATAATATTGCTTACTTATTAGGTTTATCACTAATGTTTGTGTACTAATGTAAAACTCTATGCTGCCATACCCTGCCTTGGCCTGCTGTTTCCCGGATGTGATGTCTGGCTATTTATCAGGTTCTTCCTCCATATCTGATGAAAATCCCAATTGTATTTTCAGCCTATGGATTGCCCACTGGTTTCACTGTTTTAAAGAGTGGGAGTTGGACAGTTCCTTTCCATTTGTTCTTTTCTATATTTGGTACTGGGTATTGAACTCAGGGATAATTTATCATGGAGCTACATCCACAGTCATTTAATTTTTTTCTTTATTTTGACACAGGGTCTCGCTGAATTGCTGAGGCCGGTTTTAGAATTGTAATTCTCCTGCCTCAGGCTTTCAAGCCACTGGTATTATAGGTGTGTACCACCATGCCTGGCTATAGTTTTATTGAAAAGAGCAAAAATGTTATGAAGAGTTAAAATTCATTAATATTTATTATATGGGTTATTTTGAAAAAACTTTTCTGCATGCTTACTTCTGATAGAATTTGGGTCAAAGGAAGGTGATTACAAGACAGCTTCAGCAATTTAGCAACCTAGTGAGATCCTGTCTCAAAATCAAAAATGACCTCTTCAACAAATGATACTGGGAGAACTGGAAATCCATATGTAGCAGAATGAAATTGAACTCCTATCTCTCACCCTGCACAAAACTGAACTCAAAGTAGATCAAGGACCTAGGCATTAGAACAGAGACCTTGTGCCTACTAGAAGAAAATGTAGGCCCAACTTTCCATCATGTCAGCTTAGGAACCAGCTTCCTCAACAAGATTCCTAAAGCACAAGAAGTAAAATCACAAATCAATAAATGAGATGGTATCAAACTGAAAAGCTTTTTCCCAGCAAAGGAAACAATCAAGAATGTAAACAGAGAGCCTACAGAATGAGAGAAAATATTTGCCACCTGCACTTCAGATAGAGCATTAATCTCCAGGATATATAAAGAACTCAAAAAATGTAACACACACACACACACACACACACAAAACAATCTAATCAATAAATGGGCAAAGGAACTGAACAGGCACTTCACAGAAGAAGAAATATCACTGGTCAACAAATATATGATGGGCTGGGGAGGTGGCTCAAGCGGTAGCGCGCTCGTCTGTCATGCGTGTGGCCCAGGTTCGATCCTCAGCACCACGTACAAAGATGTTGTGTCTGTGAAAACTAAAAAATAAATATTAAAAAACAAACAAAAAAACCAAATATATGAAAAAATGTTCAACATTTCTAGAAATTACAGAAATGCAAATTAAAACTATATTGAGATTCCATCTCATTCTATTCAGAATGGCAATTATCAAGAATACAAGTAACAATAAATGTTGATGAGGATGTGGGGAAAAATGTACACGCATACATTGCTGGTGGGACTGCAAAGTGGTGCAACTGTTCTGCAAAGCAGTATGGATATTCCTTAGAAAACTTGAAATGGAACCACCATTTGACCTAGTTATCCCACTCCTCAGTACATACCCAAAGAACTTAAAATCAGCGTACTACAGTGGCACAGCCACATCAATGTATATAGCAGCTGGATTCACAATAGCTTGAGCTATGGAACCAACCTAGGTACTGTTCAATGAATGAATGAATGAATAAAGAAAAGATGGCATATATATACACCATGAAATATTACTCAGCCATAAAGAAGAATGAAATTATGGCATTTTCCAGTAAATGGATGGAACTGGAGACCATCATGGTAAGTGAAATAAGCCAATCCCAAAAAACCAAAGGTCAAATGTTCTTTCTGATGTTAACACACAGTAAAGGGTAAGGAGAAGATAGAATTTCACTGGATTAGACCAAGGGGAATGAAGTGAAGGGTGAGGGATGGGAATAGGAAAGAATGAATTGGACATAACTCTCCTATACTCATGTATGAATATGCAACCAGTGTAACTCCACATCACATTAAACCATAAGAATGGGATCTAATTAGAATAAGTTATACTCCATGTATGTATGATATATCAAAATACATTCTACTGTCATGTATATCTAAAAAGAACACATAAAAATAAGTAAATATTAAAAATGAAAATAAAAGAAGGGCTGGAGATGTGGGTCAGTGGTTAAGCACCCTTGGGTTCAATCCCAAGTACCCAAAAAACAAAAACAACCCCCCAAACCAAAAAACACTACGCTGTTATTTAATAGTCATCAATTCATGTATTTTATTTATTCATCAATTATCAACAAATGTTTATTTTGGAGATGAATAAGATGTGTGCCTTATTCATGAACTTACCTAATTGAGCTGTTTACACACTTCCATTTACCTTCTTGAAAAATGCTTTGAGTTTGGGTTAAAATTTCTGAAAAGAGGGCCGGGGTTGTAGCTCAGTGGTAGAGCGCTTGCCTAGCATGTGTGAGGCACTGGGTTTGATTATCAGCACTGCATAAAAATGAATGAATGAATAAATAAATAAATAAATGCCCATCAACAACTTGAAAAAATATTTAAAAAATTTCTAAACAGAGACTCGCTTCTTAGGTCTTGTGATACAACAAAAGCAATATGTATATATACGTGTGTATGTACACACACACACACACATAAATATACATATTTTTTCTTAAGTATTTCAGGAAATAATGTGTTGTCTTTGATGCGAGGAGTAGATTATTTGAGTCAGGTGAACCGTTAAGCATGCTTGACTGCCTGGAGGGAGAGTTCTCTGCGGAACAGATGTCAGATATTTATAGGAATATTATGACATTTCGTGAGACTTTGTAATATTGGTGCAAAGACTATCGGTCTAGGTAATTTTTCCAAACTTTATATCCGAAAACACATATAATTTTCTGAGCTTACGTGGCTATGCAAGTATAAGGGATAAGTATAAAGCACGGGCTATCTAGTTTTCCGAAAGAAAATACTACTATGAATTATTGAATGGTACACAGGCATAAATCTTGATTGTTTCCAGACAGAAAAAAATATGGAATTTATCTTCCCAATTGTGGATACCTTGAAAAGTGCAACTAGGAGCATAGCATATAACTGAAAAAGCCCTCTTGTAGATTCCAAGGTTATTGAGCTGCCTTATCTAAGGTTCAGACCAAACCCGAGGAACAGGATTTGAGAACTCGCTGCCGGAACGTTTCTGTTGTAGTACCTAGTTCCTAGCCGGTGCTCTTTCGCGAAGGGACGGTCCCGGCTAGGTGCCTGTTGGTAGGAACCCGCTTGGCGACGGGTCTGGGGGGTTCTTGAGGTGTTGGTGTCCAGAGCAGAGTCGGGAGAGTCAGTAGGTAGAGGAGACACCATGGACGATCAGGGCTGCCCTCGGTGTAAGACCACCAAATACCGGAACCCCTCTCTGAAGCTGATGGTGAACGTGTGCGGACACACTCTGTGAGTCTGGCGGCAGTAAATTGTTGGGGGAGAGACACCGGGTGGGAGGAGAGTAACCGGGAGATGTTCGGCCTCGGCTCCGGCTCCGGCAAGTAAAGGGCGTCATTAATTTCATAACTGAGGAGAAAAATGGGAAAAGAGAGTGGTTGCTCCTTTAAATGGCCTATAACCGCTGGCCTTAAGCGGCTCTGGCCTGCTTTGAACTGCTGATCCTCCCTACCCCCAGTTAGTGAAAATCCCGACTGCATTTCCAAACTTCGTGTTTCAGCTGGGCTCTAGTCATTCCTGGTTAAAAGTGTGGGGAATTGGAGTGTTTAATTTCATATGAAATGTTTTTATTGAAAAGACTAAAAATGCTATGAAAGCTTATAATCACTGAGTGATTATATTGCTGCTGTAGATTGTATGAGTAAATTGGAAAACTTTGTAAGTTTACTTGTCCTGATGGATTCAGTTGGACTTTAATCACTAAAAGGAAGAAAATGTAGACTCTAGGCAGTTATTTTTGTATATAAAATAATGACTGACATTTATTGAGTGGAAATTACATGCCAGGCATTTTTCTGAGCTCTTACCATGAATTATCTCACTTAATTGTCAAAACAGCCTTATGAAGTAGGTATTGATATCATTCCCATCTCACAGGGAAGGAAGACCAAGTTTGAGCACCACCCCTTATTAAGTGGGTCCTGTGAGATCTGGAGCCCATTAAGTATGACTCTAGAGTGTCCATTTCGGTGGAGTGATGGTGGTGAAGGGAGGGAGGTTGAATGTGTATTTTGAAGAATAAGTGTAGGAATTGATCAAAGGGGTTCTTGTCAGGTTTTCTTGGTCAAATGTGGTTCAGTAAAAGTGGTTCTAAAAAAAACCCACACATTTTTGGATTAAATGTACTATATAATGGTGAGCACATATTATATTCCTGTATTTTCTCTGAAAGGTTTCTTTTTTATTCTTTTTTAAAAAAATTTTTGGTTGGTGCTGGGTGCCAAACCTAGGCCTTGCCAAGCAAGGCAGGCTTTTCTACTGCCACATCTCTGTCCATTCCTAGTTTCTTTTTTTTTGATAATGGAGATTGAATCTTGAGGCCTTTTACCACTGAACCACAGCCCAGCCCTTTTTGTTTTTTTATTTTGAGACAAGGTTTCACTGAGTTGCTGAGGGCTTCACTAAGTTGCTGAGGCTGACTTTGAACTTGTAATCTTCCTGCCTCAGTCTCCCAAATTGCTGGGATTACAGGTATGCACCACTGTGGGTGGTGGGGATGATCTACAGTATGGTGGACAAGGTCATTAGGTATGCATAAATTGTATGATGGCTATAGTTTTGTTATAGTGGGGGTTTTAATTTGTTTGCCTTTTGTAACTAATCTTTATTTTCCTTTGCTTTACATAGTATTGTTAGCTGTGAGAATAGTTTTTAAGATTAGAAATATAGTAAAAGTAATCAAGTGGAATGTGTGGAAAAAGGGAGTAAGGCAAACACTGTAGATAGACTATTAGGTTTTTAGAAAAGTTTGGTTTGGTTTTTCTCTATATTCCTGTGCCAGGTGCTAATGGAAAGGGAGTTTGTTCTTTTGGATGGTTATGGAGTGTAATTTTCTGGCCAAGCAGAAATTAACCAATCAGGAATATATGGGATTTCAGTTAAGAAAAGGCATTTGATTGGACAATTATAAAATAATAGTTTAAATTAGAAATTGCTTTTGTTGTATTCTTGTTTAGTAGGGAAAGGGGAAGGAAGCAGAGAGGGGAAGAGAGAAGGCGGGGGTGGGGCAAGAGAACTGAAAGCCATAGAACCTTTTAAAACCTAGTGGCAGAAGTGATTTACCACCATTATTTCTGCAATGGATTTGTGTGTGTGTGTGTGTGTGTGTGTGTGTGTGTATGTGTGTGTGTGATGTCAGGGATGGAATCCAGAGCCTTGAGCATGCTAAGCATCTGCTTTACAGTCCATCCTCCTCAGCTGCATTTTGTTATACTAACTAACCTTGTTGAAACATTGGAGGTATTTACTATGAGGCTGGGGTAGTCAGTCAATTTTGAAGACTGGCTTCTGCATGATTTTGTTAACTTATTATTTTTTTGCTCAGGTCTTCAAGTAGTAAAGACATTTTAGGAAGCAAGTGATAAAGTGAGATAGAAAGTATGATTTTGGAAAGACTAATTAGAAATAATGTTTATGGAAAAAATACAGTAGTGGGAAGGAGAGAAAATAAAGAGATAAGACATTATGCAAATATTTTTCTCCCTTAGTTTCTAGCAATTGAAGAAGTATATTTTTTTATGTATCAGTTCAGTCCACCATAATTGACTATATGCACATAGAAGATTGGATTTATTTTTTTTCTTTTTTCAACGTAAGTATGAACTTTGTATCAGATGCAGAAAAGAGCATGTTTTTTTTTTCTTTAGCATGCCCCCCTATTTCAAGAAATAGGCCTTCCATAGAATTCTAAAGGCTGATTATTAAATTTTTAAACTACAGTCTTTAATAATTTATTTCTGCTCTAGCTATTCTTGGTAAAACTTTTCTCTGGAAACTGTACATGCATCTGGTTTTACTAAATATATATGTTTTTCATTTTAAATATATATAAAAGACACAAAGTGATAAACAAAATAATTTACCTACCATTGTGAAAATTAGTATTTTGTCATATTTATTTAAATTCATTCTCTTTCTTACTTTTTTCTGTGCTCCTATTTTTCCACCCCCTCTCTCTTATGCATTGATGGTATGAATAGTTTGTGCTGGAGTTATCCTTGAAGAGCCTGAATTTTGCTTATTGCATCTATTTGGTATTGTTTGATGTGTTCCTCTGTCTTCCTTTTTCCTCCAAATTGTTAGTTATATTTAGAAGTTTATCAGATTAGGATTCAGTTTATTTGTTGGTAGTAATTAATTGGTATTAATTCATTATTTCAACTAATATTTAGTCCCTTTGTGCATATTAGGAAACAGAACCCCTGCAGAAACATTTGGAAAGGGCACTCATCCAAGGTGTTTGGTTTCCATTGACTGCTTTCTTATCTCTTTACTATAGTTCACATTTATCTATTTGTTTTATTTTTTCTGGTACTGGAAATCTAATCCCCAGAGATGCTTCACCACTGAGTTACATCGCCAAACCTTTTTTATTTTTTATTTTGAGACAGGAGCTGGGTAAGTTGCTTAGAGCCTCACTAAATTGATGAGGCTGTACTCAAACTTGTAATCCTCCAGACTCAGCCTTGAAAGTTGCTGGAATTTATAGGAGGAATTACAAGGCATGTACCACCAAACCCATTGTTTAATACTTTTTAATTGTAGATGATGCATTATAGAGATGCTGGATTTTTTTTTTTTAAATGCTTTGCTAGGTATTGAATGAAGGACCTCATGCATACTAGGCAAACATTCCACCACTGAGCTGTATCTCCAACCTGAAACTTATAATCTTTAATTCCTTGCAAAACTTATTGGGACTTGAATTTGTGCTTTGTTAGGGTGAGTCTAGAGTAAGTCTTATTCTAGGATATGGAGCTTACCTTAGTTGAGGCATTTTTGGTATCTCATTTTGGTATCTCTGAGCATGTTAATGTGGTTTTTCTGCTCTGGCCTGTAGGAACTCTGAAGTAAACCCAGTACTCCTTAACTTCTAGTATGGATTTCTCTCTTAGACACTCTCTTAAGCCTTGATTGGTTTTGACTTTCTCAAATGCATCCTAATCCTTGGCCAGAAATTTATATTGGACCCCCCACACATATCACTCCTCTGACTTGTGGATTTCAATCACAGTAACTACCCTGACCTCTAATCTTTGCTCATTTAGTTAAGAAAGGCACAGCAGTTGTCCTTAAACTTTTTTTTTTTTTTTTTTTGCTGGGTCATGGTCATGGAAATTGTCCCCAGGTAGAAAGCTGAGGCATTGTAGGACTTATATTGTAAGTTTCTTTTCTTTTCTTTTTTGGCATTGTTGGGGATCCATCTAGGGCTTCAAGCATGGTAAGCAAGTCCTGTACCACTGATCTGCACCCTTAGCCCCATGAATTGCCCATCTTTCAGAGTTGGATATCTTATACTGCCTGTTGTCTAATGCCTGTATAAACAATTTTCTTATATAATATGTTTGTTTTATGGTTGCTTATAGTGGGAATATTAGTTTTGCATGAGTTACTTAATCATATTTGTTAGGAAAAGGTTGGCCTTATATTTTTAAGTAATTATTTCTTCCTGTGGTCTTGCAGATTTCTCAAGTCTTTGTACACATGTTCCCTTTTCTTTTTTTTTTTTTTTTTTTAATAATATTTATTTTTTAGCATTTGGCAGACACAACATCTTTGTATGTGGTGCTGAGGATCGAACCCGGGCCCCACGCATGCCAAGCGAGCACGCTACCACTTGAGCCACATCCCCAGCCCCCCCTTTTCTTTTTAAGCTCAAAATTGGCAGTTGTTTGTGTCTCTTTAGCTTGTGTCTCTTTTTCTGTTGTAGTTCTGATTACCTTTTTACTATGTCAGCTCGTTCTCTAATACTTTCCTAAGAATTTTTAAAAAATTGAGTATTTTGAAGTTGATTAGCAAAATCTGTGGAATAGCTCATATCTTCTGAATGGTAATTACGATGAAGATCTCAAAGCACATCTCCTGAAGGAGGTGAGTTTTGCTTTTACCACAGAAGACATGGGGTTCCATGTATTTTAATAGTCGAGAGACAGATTGAGAAGTTGAAAGAATACTGAAGCACTAGTTAGAAAGTCTAGTTTTTAGTTTTGCCATAGACTAGTCAATTGTAAGCTGTCCGTTTAATGTCTATTTATAACAGAAAATTTGCAGTCCCCGTCAAACATTTGGGTAATTTTTCCCCCCAGTACTGGAGATAGAAATCAGGGGTGCTTTATCTCTGAGCTACATCACTATCTCTTTTTATTTTTGTTTTGAGACATGATCTTACTAAGTTACTGAGGCTAGCCCTGAACTTGTTATCCTCTTGCCTCAGCCTCCTTAGTAACTACTGGGATTATAGGTGTGTGCCACTGTACCATGATACATTTGGGTAACTTAATAGTTATTGAGAAATTTATTGTAGTCAGTAACTGTAGTCTTTCCTTTGACCATATATCATTACTAAAACTCTAGGATATTAAACTCTAGGATATGTATAGATATGAATACTTTATTTGGATTGGTTCATGACTGTACTGTATCTATTTTTTTGATATGATGAAGAGTGATTCTTAGCATATTTTAGTCTTTAAAATGCAGTGTGAGGCTGGGGTTGTGACTCAGTGGCAGAGTACTTTCCTAGCATGTGTAAGGCACTGGGTTCGATTCTTAACACCACGTATCAATAAATAAAATAAAGGTCCATTGACAACTAAAAAAATATTTAAAAAAATTCAGTGTGAAGTCTGGGGGTAAAGTACTTGTGTAGCATCAACAAGACCCCCACCATCTCAAAAAAATGCAGTATGATAATATATACTGATTTCAATTCCTTTTCTTATTGAGTATAACTTTTTAGTTATAGTCCTTTAAAAATGTGGTTATAAAGCATTTCTTAATTATGTTGTTTAAAGTGTTCCTTTTTTTGTGTGTGTGTGTGTGTATATATATATATATATATATATGTATATATATCCCTATTTCAACTCTTCTCTTTTCTACTTGTTGTCTATATTGAAAACTCTTTTTTAAAAATTTATTTTATATACAGTCATGTGCTGCATCCCTAAAGATAATAATGAAAAATTCCTGTCACCTAATGACATCATAGTTATTATGATGTCAGCACACAAAAAAACTCATGTTTTGAGTTGATGCTGGTGTAAATAAACCTGCTGTGCTCCCAGTCATATAAAGTATTAGCATGTATAATTATATGTAGCCCACAGTACTTGACAGTGATAACAAACAAATGTTATTGGTTTATATATTTATTATACTAATTTATCATTATTTTAGAGTATATGCTTTCTACTTATAAAAAATGTTTAAAACAATGTGCTGCGTTATGCCAGCAGCAGCCTCATATATCTCCTTTACTGTATTTCTCTATTTTTTTTTTGTACCAGGGTGCTTAACAACCAACCCACATCCCCAGCCCCTCATGGACATTCTTTAAGATCTCTCTCCTTGTAAGTTATATTATCAAATTTGTGTCCTAATATTCAAACAGGTAATATGAAACTATTAGATCTTAAAGATTATTTGTTAAAATGAAAATTATTTCATTCTTTAAGAACCTAAAACAATAGCACATTAGTTTCTGTTTTAGTCAGCTTTTTCACTGCTGTTAACTAAAAGACCTGAAAAGAACTATTTTAGAGGAGCAAAAGTTTATTTTGGGGCACACGTTTCAGAAGTCTTAATCCATAGATAGCATGCTCCATTCCTCAAGCCCCAGGTGAGACAGAACATCATGATGAAAGGGTGTGAGGGAGGAAAGTGGCTTACATTGATGATCAGGCAGCAGAGAGAGAGAGACTCCACTTGCCTGATACAAAATATATATTGCAAAGGCACACTGCTAGTAACCTACCTTTTCTAGCCATTTCTTACCCACCTTCAGCCATACTCAGTTAATTTCATCAGGAGATTCCTTCACTCATTGGGTTAAAGCTCTCATGATCCAATCATTTGTCCTCTGTACCTTCTTGCATTGTCGCACACAGAAGCTTTTGGGGGACATGTCACATTCAAACCATAACAGTTTCCTGTTAAATAAAAACAATTAATTGGTTTTCTGATTGCATTTGTTCTGTGGTGGGCATAGAATTCTGTGTCTAATAAATCAAATATTTGATGATAGTCTGCCTGAGTTTGAATCCTAGGTTTGCTGCTTATTATTAGTTGTGTACATTTAGCAAAAATGTCATTCTCTTAGAGATTTGGTTTTATCATTTGTGCAGTGGGTTTTGTTATTAGTATATGCCACATGTTGCCATGAGAATTAGTTGAAGTGTAGTTCAAGTAAATTAAAAATGAAGTAAATTTAAGCATAAACTTATTATCAACTACAAGAGACTTATTTTCGCTATTCTGAATGCAAAAAAAAATTGGAACAGTTTTTTAGGTTGAGTTTCAGGAATCTTTTTGGCAATTTACTTCTTGTTTACTTAACAATTAAACCCTGAGATAGTGTACAGCATTAAAATAACTGAGTAAAAATTAAACCTAGTGATTTTAATGGTTTTTTTCAAGTTTCAAATGTGTTACACATATTTAAAAAAAAGAAAGTAAGCTCAATAGTATTTTATAAGTTGTTGGTGTTTACTGATTAATATAAATTTGCAGTCTTTCTCATACACTCAATAAATTTTTCAGCCATTTATTCTCAAACTTGCCTCATGCTAAGAATCATCTGAGGTGTTTGTTAAAAATGCTAATTTCTGAGCTTTACTAGAAATATTTTTGGGGAAAGACCTGCATTTTGTACTACCTTTTTCGGTGAATCTTGTTCTTGAAGAGTTTTGAAAACACTATATTAGAGATACAACAGTGAACGTGGGACATGGTTTCTGCCTCTATTAATTTCATAGTGTTTTAGCTCTTTTGAGTCATTAAAAGGAGATTAGTGGTTGTTTTTTTTTTTTTGTTTTGTTTTTAAAGAAAGAAAAAGAAACCTTAGAGTTATAAAAAAATTCTTTGTAATAATGGTACTGAGAGTAGGCTTTATGTTGTTTATTAAATACTTTATTTAAACAAAGTACTATTTGTTAAAGAAACAAGAAACAAACCTGAAATCCTGCAGCCTGATCATAGCTATTCTGCTGGTGTAAGAAAAGGGCCTTTGGGGAATTAAATCATTTTGGTGGGTACATCTTTATTGATGAAGATTTTTGCAGGGTTGGTATCAAGGGAACAAAATGTTGGGTGGTTTCAAATGCATAAATTGTTTTGTCCAGATCAGCCACTGAAGAGGAAAGCTCTAAATATTAGCTCCTTTAGGAAAGTTTGATTTGACTGTGAAGCTTATACAAAAGTACAGGTTACAAAGCACTATTTATTTTATCAAAAGGATTGATAGGAAGTTGGAAGACTCAGTTAATTTAAAATTGGATGGAGCTTAGCAATCATTTCTCTTGTTTTATTCCATACCTGCCTTCCTTTTTTTTAACAGATGGGAAAACTTCAGTGTAGCTCCTCTCTGTTCTTTTTGAATAAATCCTGGTTAGTTATTATTCAGTTAAATTATGAATAATAATTTAAATTATTAAATTTAAATCAATTAAATTATCATACATTTTCTAAATAAAATTTTTATTAAGGTTGCAACTCAAACCCGTTTTATGTATAAAATGAAAATACTGCAATGTTGTCAAAGTCATTTTGATATACTTAGAACAACTTTTTCTTTATATTCTAGTTCTAGGATGCTAGCTTAAACAACAAAAGTTTAAATATTCAATCATGATTCAGCCATGCTATATTTTGCCACATCTTTATTTTTGATTATTGATATCTAAACAGTGTCATAGTATTTGTGTTTTGAGTTATAATTAGATGTCAGTTAGAAAGCCTAATATATTATTTATGAAAATGATTTTGAGATTGACAGTATTTTTAGTTTTCATATTTCATTTTTCACATTACATATTAAGATAAATTATACACATATATATGTCAAACAAATTCTCAACAGAAAGACTAAATATCAAATTAAATGGGCTTTATTAGAAGTGTTTTGGAGTTAGGCTTCCTTATACTAGGTTAGAATATGTGAAACAGAATTTTGAAATGAAGACAAATGATTGTATACCTCAAAAAATTTCTTTAAAACATAAATATGATAGTGGATTTATCATTGAAAATTAATGAGACCTCCATCAATATGTTGCAGTGCCTCTGCATCACTTTATATATATTTAATGAGCCTCCTATACAAATTTCAGGTAACTGAAGCAAACTGTATCTAGCACAAACTTTGATTTACTTAGAAATAGTTCATCCCACTAAAATATGTATGTCCTGAAATCCAGCAATGTTAAGTATAATTTCTTCATAAATAATTCTATAATGTTCACTTTCTAGCTATAACTAACTTGTTTCTAAACAAACATTATATTTTAGTTCTGTTTCTGATGTTACCAAAATCTGTTGTTTTATAACAGTCTTATTTCTTGCTACTGTAGAGTGTTTGAAGTAGGAGCTATTAGGGGAAAAGCCTCACCAATTAGTAGGATTGGTAAAGTGTGACATGTAAGATGCCGTATTTTTGAGATCTATTGAAAAACACATGAGAACTACTTAGGAGTCTTTTTCTACATATTTGGCATTAGGAATATAATTTTGAATATTTGTGTTTTAATTTTAGTTTTATTCATTCTCTTTTATTTTTTTTTGTGTTGGAGCCTGAAACCAGGTCCTTGTGCCTACTACATCCCCAGTCTAATTTTATTTTAAAATAATTTTACTTTAAAGATACCATAAGATAATGTTAAAAAAAATTTTTAAAAAACATTTTGACAAAAATAATGCATGTAAGTAGAAATAAATTATATAAAGTATAGTTTTATTTTATGGAATAGGAATTTGCTGAGTTAAATG
The DNA here is from genome assembly GCF_001458135.2 of Marmota marmota marmota. NCBI lineage: Eukaryota > Metazoa > Chordata > Mammalia > Rodentia > Sciuridae > Marmota > Marmota marmota. The sequence goes on from NW_025999900.1 coordinate 490,965, forward strand.
TTACTTAATTTTCTTTTCTTTTTTTTTTTAATTTATTTTTTAGTTGTAGTTGGACACAATATCTTTATTTTATTTTTATGTGGTGCTGAGGATCGAACCCAGGGTCTCACACGTACTAGGCAAGCACTTTGCTGCTGAGCCACAGTCCCAGCCCCTGTTACTTGATTTTCTAAAAGTGCTAATTACTATTGAAAATTTCTAATTGATATCTTAAAATTATCAAGAAAATGTTATCAGATATATGTTCTTTGTCTATATTTTCTTTATACCAAATCAATTGATAGCAAAGGGAGTTTTTTAAAGTTGATATTGATAAGCAAAAATTTAGACAATACGTATATATATATATTTTTTTGTGATCCTGGGGATTGAATCCAAGACCTTGTGCATGCAAGGCAGGCACTCTACCAACTGAGCTATATCCCCAGCCCCTAGACAATACATTCTTGCTCTTGAGGCAAATTAAATATATTTCTAAGATATAGTGTTGCAATAGATGTTTCTTTCTGCATTATTCAGATTATTAATGTCTTATTTCTCATAATTGTATCTGGCACACCCATTAATATTTAATTCTTTTTAGAGGTTAATTGCAAAAAAACGATCTATGTAATGTGCTGCAACTAAATGCAAAATCATGCACTTCATGGTAGGAATGGTGTCAGTAAATTACTTAACAGCTTAAGTTTAGTGTTTGTAATTTCTCCTTGAAAAATATATTATTTGTGTTTCCTGTTTATGTGTTTCCAATTTGTATTATTTGGAATTAGAAACTAAAATTTAAGTATTATATGCAGAAGTTAGTATACAACAAAGTAGAAATTATTGAAAACATATGGCTAAAGTGTATTGATGAATAAAATACTTCACAGAAGAGAGCTCTATACATATGTAAATACCAACTTGTTTTTTTTTTTTTTTTTGGAGGAGTGTTCTGGGGATTGAACACTGGGTGAGAAACATGGAAAGCACCTGCTGTACTACTTCTGTAGACCTCAACATTTTGTTTTCATACCAAAAGAGAACCCCAAATTGAACCTGTGCTTCTTAATCGTATTCTGTGTACTAACACTGTTTTTATCCAAATTGCCGTGTTTACTTATGGGTTTTTAGTTCCTAGATAATGCTTACAGAGTGAGATATTTTGGTATAGTGGCTAGGATCAATTTTGGAATTAAGAAAAACATTGCATTAAATCTTGTGCTGTCACCTTCACACCCCCCCACCCCATCACTGGGAATTGAATTGAGGGTTACTGTACCACTGAATTAGGTAGCTACATCTGCACCCCTTTTTTTATTTTGAGACAGGGTCTTTTTATGTTGCTGAGGCTGGCCTTGAACTTGGAATCCTCCTATGACCTCCTTAGTGGCTGAGATATAGTTCTGCACCAAAGTAACCTACTTAAAATCAGTTATATATTAATGGAAGCTTTGGTTGCTTCCAGGATGTTTAATACTATAATTTTTCATGAACATCCATGTGCTTGTGAGTATATATATATATATATAGTACAAACTTCTTTCTTTTTTTTTTTTTCTGGTGTTGGGAATCAAACCCAGGGCCTCATGCTCACTAGGCAGGCACTTGACCAGATGAGCTAAATACCCAACACTCAGTAGGATAATTTACAAAAAGTGAGGTGTGCATTTGTAATTTTGGTTGATAAATTATTTCCTCCTCCCACTCCCAGTTTTATCCAGGTATAATAAAGTCAGCAAACTTAGACTAGGGTGTATAATCTATCACCACAATTAGATAAATACTTCTGTCAATGGATAAAATCACCTTGTACCCTTTTGTAATTCATTCTTTCCTCCACCACCATCCCCAGGCAACATCTGATTTGTTTTCTTTTATTATAGATTAGTTTGCTTTTGTTATAATTTTACAGGAGTCATATAGTTTGTACTCTTTTTTTTCACTTAGCTGAATTATTTTGCAATTCGTCCATGTTTCAACAGTTGATCTGTTAATTGCTGAGTAGTATTCTATTATATATCACATTATATACATAAGTCATAGTTTTTCCATTTATCAGTTAATGGACATTTGACTTGTTTCTGATTGTTGTATATTTAATTTTTTTTAAAAAATATTTTTTAAATTTATTTTTTAGTTTTAGGTGGATACAATATTTTATTTTTATGTGGTGCTGAGGATCGAACCCAGTCCCCTACATGCTAGGCAAGCGCTCTACCACTGAGTCACAACCCCAGCCCCTGTTGTCTATTTTAAAAGAGCTGCTATGAACTTTGTGTGGATGTATGTTTTTATTTCTCTTGGGTAAATACCTAGGAGTGGAATGGCTAGGTTGTATGGTAGGCATATCTTTAATTTGAAAAATTTTACAGGTTTAGACTTTTTATTTAGGTCTGAAATCCATTTTAAATTTTTACATATGGTATGAAGTAATAGTTGATTTTTAAAATTCTAATTTGTTATAAATAACAGCAGATTGCATTACAATTCATATTACACATAGAGCACAATTTTTCATATCTCTGTTGTAAATAAAGTATATTCACACCATTTGTGCCTTCATACATGTATTTAGGGTAATGATATTCATCTCATTCCACCTTCTTTTTTACGCTCATGCCCCCACCTTTCCCCTCCCACCCCTTTGCCCTATCTAGTGTTCACCTAATCCTCCTATGCTCCTCCTCCCAACCCCACTATCAATCAGCCTCCTTATATCAGAGAAAACATTTGGCATTTGGTTTTTTTGGGATTGGCTAACTTCACTTAGCATTATATTCTTAAACTCCATCCGTTTATCTGCAAATGCCATGATTTTATTCTCTTTTATTGCTGAGTAATATTCCATTGTATATATATACCACATTTTTTTTATCCATTCATCTACTAAGGGACATCGAGGTTGGTTCAGTAATTTAGCCATTGTGAATTGTGCTGCTATAAACATTGATGTGGCTGTTTCCCTGTAGTATGCTGTTTTTAAGTGCTTTGGGTATAGACTGAGGCATGGGATAGCTGGATCACATGGTGGTTCCATTCCTAGCTTTCCAAGAAATCTCTATACTGCTTTCCATATTGGCTGCACTAATTTGCAGTCCCCCCAGCAATGTATGAGTGTATGAGCCTTTTTTCCCATGTCCTCGCCAACACTTATTGTTTGTATTCTTAAGAGCTGCCATTCTGACTGGAAATGAAATCTTAGAGTAGTTTTGATTTACATTTCTCTAATTGCTAGAGATGTTGAATATTTTTTCTTATATTTGTTGATTGATTGTATATCGTCTTCTGAGAGGTATCTGTTCAGTTCCCTGGCCTATTTATTGATTGGGCTATTTGTTTTTTTGGTGTTTAGCTTTTTAAATTCTTTATATACCCTAGAGATTAGTGCTCTGTCTGATGTGCTAGTGGTAAAGATGTAGGCTCTCTGTTTACCTCACTGATTGTTTCTTTTGCTGAGAAGAAGCTTTTGAATTGATCCCATTTATTGATTTTTTTTTTTTTTTTTTTTTGGTGGTGGTGCTGGGGATTGAACCCAGGACTGTGTACGGACTGTGTACATGCTAGGCAAACACTCTACCAACTGAGCTATTTCCCCAGTCCCCATTTATTGATTCTTGATTTTAATTCTTGTGTTATAGGAGTCTTATTAAGGAAGTTGGGGCCTAGTCTGACATGATGGAGAGATTAGGGCCTACTTTTTCTTCTAATAGATAGTGTCTCTGGTTTAATTCCTAGGTCCTTGATCCACTTTTAGTTGAGTTTGTGCATGGTGAGAGATAGGGATTTAATTTCATTTTGTTGTATATGGATTTCCAGTTTTCACAGCACCATTTGTTGAAGAGGCTATCTTTTCTCCAGTGTATGTTTTTGGCACTTTTGTCTAATATAAGATAACTGTAATTATGTGGGTTAGTCTCTGTGTCCTCTATTCTTTCTGTACCATTGGTCTACAAGTCTATTTTGGTGCCAGTATCATGCTGTTTTTGTTACTATTTCTCTGTAGTTTAGTTTAAGGTCAGTATAGTGATGCTGCCTGCTTTATTCTTTTTGTTAAGGATTGCTTTAGCTATTCTGGGTCTCTTATTTTTCCAGATGAGTTTCATGACTGCTTTTTCTATTTCTATGAGGATGCGTTTTTTGTATTTTTTTAGATCAACAGGGAAATCTAGTTGACTTAGCACCATTTATTGAAATAACTGTCAATTTTCTATTGAATTGCTTTAGCATTTTTGTTAAAAATCAGTTGACCAAATATGTGTGGATCCAATAAGTTGGAATCCACTGTTCTGTTGCATTGATTTATATGTATCTTTGCTGTTACAACCAGATTGTTTTGACTGCTGCAATTTTCTAGTAAATTTTGAAATCAGATAGTGTATGTCTTTAAATCTTGTTTTTATATTATAAATTCCTTTGATTATTCTAGGTCCTTTGAATTTTCATGTAAAAATTAGAATCAGTTTGTCAACTTTAGAAAAAAGCCTGCTGGAATATTGGTTGGGATTGCACTGAATTTGGGGGAAAAGGCCATTTTTTTTTTTTTTAAATACCAAGGATTGAACCCAGAGGGACTTCATCAGTGTATATCTCCAGCCCTTTTTATGTTTTATTTTGAGACAGGGTCTCACTAAGTTGCTTAGGGCCTTGCTAAGTTGCTGAGGCTGGCTTTGAACTTGCGATCCTCCTGCCTCAGCCTCCTCAGTTGTTGGGATTACAGGGGTGCACCACTAGGCCTGGCGAAAATTGTCATTTTAGCATTTATTCTCACAGTTTACTTATAGGATCCCCTTGGATTTTTACAAACAGTTTTATTATCTGTAAATAGGACAGGCTTATTTCTTTGATTCCAATCTTCATTTATTTAGTCTCACTGTTTTTTTGCAGTACTTGGATTTGATTTCCCCTCCCCAACTCCTTTTATTTTTTAATTTTGAGACAGTCTTTACTAAGTTGCTAAGGTTGGTTTCAAACTTGTGATCCTTCTGCCTCAGTCTCCCAAGTCATGGGATTACAGGTATACCCCACGGTGCCCAGTTTATTTAGTCTTAACATAGTTCTAGAATCTCTTTCTTTGTTCTTTGAAATTCAGTCTTTCAACACTATGATGGTAGCATGTTGTAGGCTTTTCAGACCCTTCCCATCCCCCCACCAGAATTGGAAATTGAATCCAGGGGAGCTTGACCACTGAGCTACACTCCCCACTCCTTATTATTTATTTATTTTTATTTTGAGACAGGGTCTTGCTAAATTGCTGAGACCTACCTAGACTTTGTGATCTTTCTGCCTCAGACTCCAAATTGCGGCATTACAAGTGTGTATAACTGCATCCAGCTTTAGGTTGCGTTTTTTTTGACATACATTTTAATTTTTTTAAAATCAAGTTTCTGGTGCTCAGTTATCTCCAAGTTATATTCAGGAAGGATCAGTTTTCAAATTTACTTGTATGAATTATTATTGTCAGACAGTGAGTAATCCCAGTCTGAATAGCTGGCATTACAGGTATGTGCCATCAAATCTTTCCTTTCATTGTTATTAAACATCCTTGTTATCTGGTAATACCTTCTGTGTTGAAGTTTATTTTCTTCATACTGAAATAGACATTTCAGCTAAGGCAGTACTTCTTAAGAAAGTAACTTACTATTTTCATGGTACATTTTTTTTCATTCATTTAATTTCCCAGATTATATGTTTTTATATTTTATATTTACATACCATTCCCCTTGCTCTTTATTTTTTTATGTGGATCCTGATGTTCCTCTAGTATTATTTTGCATCAGCCCAACAAGTTTCCTTTAGCATTTATGCTAGAGCAGACTTGCTGGTAGTTAATTTTCTTAGTTTTCTTTCATCTGAGAATTTATTTCACTTTTGTTCATGAGGGATAGATTTGCTGCATATACAATTTTATATTGACAGTTCTTTACTTCTGGCACTTTGAAGATTTTATATTTTCTTTCTTGTGTAGTTTCTGATGAGAAATCACTAGAAATTTGTATTATCATTCCCTGTATGAATTTGTATTGTTTTTATCTAGATGCTTTCAAGATTTTTTTCCCCCTACATCTTTTGTTTTCAGTTGTTTGACAGTGAGATGTTGTGGCATGGTTTTCTTGGTTTACACTGTTTGTGGTTCACTGATATTCTTTAATCTCTAAATTTTTTGTCTTTTATCTAGTTTGATAATATTTTGATAATCATGTATTGAAAAACTTTTTTCTGCTTTTTCTTCGAGGATTCCTTCTCTCTCTCTCTCTCTTTCTTTCTAACCATATGTTTGGTCTTTTGATATTTTTAAAGAGATTTTGTTAGTTTTTTGGGCACAATATCTTTATTTTTTATTTATATGTGGTGCTGAGGATCGATTATCGAACCCAGTGCCTCATGTAGCTCTCTACCACTGAGTCACAACCCCAGACCAAATATTTATTTAGTTATGATAGATGAACACACAGTTTCATTATTTATTTTCATTTGGTGCTGAGAATCGAACCCATGCGAGGCAAGCGCTTTAGCACTGAGCTACAGCTACAGCCCCTTAGTTTTTTTTTTTTTTTTTTAATAAATCCTTTTTTCTTTCTGTTATTTAGATTGAGTTCTGTAAATCTTTTCTTCATTTTCATTCTACTTTTGAATCAATCCAGTGCATTTTTATTTCTACAACTACATTTTTGAGTTCTAAAATTCCCATTGAAAAAATTTTAAAAATTAGTTCTATTGTTTGGTTTTAAACTTTTGTCTTTCCATTAATTCCAATTTTGTTTACTTTTACGTCATAGATCATAATTATATAAGCTACTTTAAAATTTTTATCTTTAAAAGTTTGTCTTTACGATAAGACCAGAAATTGTCCATGTGGATGAATGATTTTTCATTAAACCTAGCACAGTCAGTTTCCCTTTAGCATAGGAACAAATCAGTATTTCTTCAGATGAACACCAGGTGAAATAATTGGCTCTTGTTTTGACATTGCATTGAAAAGACTTACTTTTAACACTTGTCATATGTATAGTCTAATAAAATGCTCATCCTGGGTGGGGGGAACTGAAACAGTTCAACAGAGGGGACTGCAGAATGATATCTCTCATTTTATGCTAACTCGGAATGCAGATAGAGTTATCAGGAGGAGAGGCTGCTGAAATGGGGGCTGTTTTCTAAATTTTTCTGAACACATAAACAAATTTGTGTTAAGTAACTATGTGTATCAGTGATGCCATTGTGTAATAATGCTTGTGACACATATATTTGCCTCTTTTTTTTTTTGTGATGTTGGGGATTGAACCCAGGGTGTTGTGCATGCAAGGCAAGGACTCTACCATCTGAGCTATATCCCCAACCCCTCCTCTTTTTTCTTAAAAATATATTTTTAATTTATTTATTAAAAAACTATTTTGGTATTGGGGTTTGAACCCAGGGCCTCACACATGATAGCAAGTATTCTGTTAATGATCTTATATCCTTAGCTCTTTTGTAAAATTTTATTTTGAGACAGGGTCTTGCTAAGTTGTTCAGGCTGGCCTTGAACTTGTGATCCTCTTGACTTAGTGTCCCAACCAGCTGGGAGAGCAGGCAGGTACCATCACACATGGTAACTTTTTATTTCTTTATGATATTGAGATGATTTGATAGACAATTCATGCACTATGACATATGAAGGCCTCAGTTTTGTTGACTTACACTGTTTATGAGAAATATATCATTGAGAAATGTTTTGATTCTGTTTAGCCTGACACAAGCAGCATACAGTTTGTTGAAGACATTTGTTTTAAAAGAGTTACATCTAAAACATTCGAAGTAGAACTTCTGCATTTTGGAAGTTGTCAGGGAAAATTACTATTCGATAATGTTAGATAATGTCTCATTTCTGTTGGAACATACCTTATTTCATGAAATTCTGAACTTACATACCACATAAGTTAAGAAGTGATTTTTCTCCCATTACTAAAGAGACAATGTTTAAAATTGATTACCTAGGGGTTACTTTAAATAATATGTTCTTATATTTCATAGTATCTTATAGATTGCTCATGGTTTAACAGATAAGTTAGATAATGAAAAAATCTTGATGTCAGTGGGAGGTATTTTGGTCAATTGGAAATCAATTAAAATGAAAATAAAATATAAAGTTTAGTGTTACTAGGAAAATGATATCTTGATTGATTGAGATATCATTCATATCTCATTCTGGTTATACACTGTGGCCTAAAGCTGTAGTCTTGGAGATTTAACTCTGTCTTACAGAATAGAGCCATATAATTAATTAATTAATTTCCTCTTAAAATGTATGACTTCCCTTGCAAAGGTCAGAAATAGTTGTACTTCTGTTTGGAGGTAATGGTAATAGAAAGTTTGCTTGTAGTTTCTGTAGCCTGGTGTATCTCTTCAAGTTCTTTATGGCTTGTTTAAAGCATTAATATCACTAGTTGATCTGGATCAGAATTTGATTTTGAGCTGTCATCAGTTTTGAGTTCACAATTGACTGGCTCCCAGATTTCACTAAGTGATCAGGCTATTTTTCTTGTCAGTCTTAAGAAATCATATGCAGCTTTCTGCTATTGAAGAAATTGTTGACATGCATAACAGAGTCCAAGAAGCTAGAAATTTCCTGTTTGAAATTAATCATGTAATAATTAGTTTCTTTTGTATATGAAGGGATTGGTGAATAAGAGATATAAATACATACTTATCTGTTATTTTCTTATTCTCATTTAGCTCTTTGCTCAGTTTTAGGTGATTATTTCAGGTTATATCAATTTATAAATTGTATTCAAGCCATTATGACAATTAATGTAATTCCAGATATTATAATGTCTTAGCACATTTTTTTTGAACATATGTATACACAAACACAGAGGCAGAATGTTATTTTCTGGTTGTCAGTTAAGATATGACATTGAAATGCATTGTCTGGTAAAATTATACTACATTCTCTTTTGAAAATATTATTGAACAGAATTGTTCCTAAATGTTTGAGCCCAACGGTAGCAATGAATTTGTGGTTTTATGGCAAGATTTGTTTTACTAGAATATCACCCAAGTTACTCTTAGATTATATCAGAAAAATATAGGAGACAAAATGTAATTTGGTTTTAGTTAGTATAGTTCTTTGGTATCTGTGGGAATTAGTTTTAGAATCTCTAGGATACCAAAAACTGATGGATGCTCAAATTCCCTATATAAAATGGCATAGTAGTTGTTTGGTGACCCTCTCATATAAATAATCTTTAGATTACTTATCATACCTAATTTAATGTAAATGCTATACAAGTAGTTGTTAGGGTAGAATGAGAACGAAAAAGTCCTATACATGCAGTATAGATGTGATTTTTTAAAAAATATATTTTTATCACAAGTTAATGGAATCTGTGGATGTGAAATCTGTTGATAAGGATCAATTATATTTTCAAAAAAAAATTTCTTTTCCTGGTAATGGAGCTAGAACATGAGACCTCATGTTTCCACGCAAGTGTTCTACCTACCATTGAGCTACTTCACCAACCCTGTACTTTCTAAATTTTTATCCCAGTGGTGTCTGTCTGGGAAATGCTGCTGCTGAGCCACAGAGGTTCTCTTTCTGTTCTCAACCCCAAAATATGTAGATTTTAAAAAGGCAGGAACAGAGAAAATGAATTAGGGAAAGCTGTTCATGTATTCCCTGACTTCCCAGTATTTTTTTTTCTGCCCCTGGAGAGTGTACTGATTCTTGTCTTTGCTTATTTCAAACTTTCTTTTAACATTCTTGTGTGCTTGGAGTTTATAATATAAAGTTGAATAAGAAGTAATTTTTGCTTTGAGGTTTCATAGATATTAAAATAGACAAAATGTTACAATGTAAGTTATGATGAGTGTTACTGGAGCCATCTGTGGTAAAAGGTGATGGCACCAACAAATTAATCATATAGCCAAGTCAGAAATTTGAGTCATACTATATGTACTTGGCGTATATCTAAGCATCACCAAGTTCTGTATATACTATCTCCTAAATAACTTTCAAATCACAGATATTATCTCATTCCCTCTGTGTCATTTTCTGTCTTCCTCTATTTCAATTGTCTCCTAGCTGAGGACATTCTGCTTCAATTTTAATCTGAACATTGCTCACCATGGTACTTTTCTACCTCCAAACCTAAGTTAAGAAAACACAAGAAACCAAAAAATTTGTTTTGAAAAGCTACCTAAAATCTAACAGTAACACTTCTGCTTAAATTTCTTTAGTGATTTCTTGTACTCTCTCTTTCATGCTTCTCAAAAAAAAATTTAAATAATCTTAATAGTTACATATTTGTACACCTAGCTTGTCTGGAGGTGCAACTAGAAGTGTCACTTTAAAAGTCTGATTGAAACTTTCTTTGACCTTAAAAATATAATATTTTCCATGTTAATATTAAAAACTATTTGCCTTCCAAATTCTATACCTCCTCCCCCAAACTCTGTAGAAAATTGATGCTAGAAAGATACACCATGTTTTCTTGTGGCTGTATTTAATTCCTGACTCATAGGCCCCACATTATCTTGTAGTACAGTGATTTTCCACTATGTCTGAAACTAGATTTTCTGAGAGATTGTTTGGGGGTGACTGCTTATTATCATCATTCATTAAACTAGGGCAGAATCCACTTATTTGTTTTTCATAGTTTTCTTGGTAACGTTTAATATGAAGAGAACATGCGCCACTGCACCTGGCTCCTGCCAATTCTTAATGTTTTGAAAAGAAGGTATACCAACACCATCTCAAAAGATTTTTCCTATTCTTTTTACCTTGTTTAAAAAAAAAAAACAATTCGTTGGGGCTGGGGTTGTAGCTCAGTGGTGGAGTGCTTGCCTAGAATGAATGAAGCACTGGGTTCAATCCTCAGTACCACATAAAAATAAATAAGATAAAGATATTGAGTCCATCTACAACAACAACAACAAAAACAGAAAAATAATTGTTGCCATGCCATACTATTTATTGTTTAACCTTTGCATTTGTTAATCAGATACAAATTAAATAAATAAGAATTTTAAACAAACTTTTATGCTTGATAAATTCTCTAATAGATTGTTAGATAATCAAATCAATCAGTAGCTCAGATATTTGTAGTCATAATATGATTAAAAAAGGAATGTTTTTTTTACTCATAGAAGCAGTTTCTACTAGGATAATATCATTTAGATGTAAATTTTCTAATTAGATTTTATTTAATAAAAAATTGAAGCCATTTTGGATAGAAAAACGAGAGAAAAATGTAAAAGACTAAAGTTGTATACTGTTTTTGTGCAATAAATAACATAAGTATTTCAAGTATATAATACAAATTTATGTGTTAATGAAATGGTGGTCATTAATTTGAAATTTGTGCAAATGGAATCATAGTATAGTTTCACTTAATGGTATAACTTGAATATCAGCATTTACTACTTACATTTACTACTTTGTATGGATGCTTCTTTCATTGATAGAAATTTAGAAATATAAAATTTTGATAGTGTTTCCTTCATTTATTAAAGAGTGCATCAGTGTATGAAAGTGCTTATTCTCCCTCAGCTCTTTGCAACACAGGATTTCACAAAGGCTCTGTTAATTTTTTTAAAAAATATATTTAGTTGTAGGTGGATACAATACCTTTATTTTATTTTCATGTGGTGTTGAGGATCGAACCCAGTGCCTCACGCATGGCAGGTGAGCGCTCTATCACTGAGCTACAGTCCCAGCCTTCTATTTATTTTAACTCACTGGAATCGCAGGTATACTTTATTGTCTTTTATATTTGTGTTTAACAGCAAGTCTCCAGTCTGAATCAAAAACATAGGTTCAAGTTTTAGATTAAAATTATTTCATATTTTGAGTAATATAAATCTGAAACAACATTTAGAAATACAATTGTATAAAATAGCTATTGTTTGTAAGTACTTTATCCACCTATTATTTCTCTAAAAGTATCACATTACAGTTAGTATGAGATCTATTCTTTAGGCAGCTGGAAAACAGGATAGGGAAAAAATCATTCTCTTGTCTGGTAGAAAGTACATTGTGCCCTCTGGTATCAGACTTGGGCTTTCTTTTCTCAAAGGATAATGGATTCCACACAGGTGAGTCATTCTTTTGTGTTCTTACCAGGTTCTTATTGATTTTCCTGATGATAGTCTGGGTGTTCTCATTCAGTAGATGCACATTCTCCTAAGTAGCACAGAGTAAATAACTGGACATACTTACATTTTGGCTGCAAGAAAATGAATTTTTCTCAACTCTTTTAGCCCATTGTTCTTTTTTCTTGTTAGATTCTTATGAATTATAACTTCTTTAGAAAATCTATATAATGTGTAAATAGTTTTCTTCTTCATTTAGGGGTATGGATTGTGTCATGATGTATTTATTTAATTTAAAACATGAAGCAAATGAGGTTAAGCAAGAGTGGAAAGGATTCCATTACAGAAGGTTTTCCATATACCAGATTTTAGGAATAGTCAAACTCAGTCATCTGGGGTCACTAATCATTTGACAATTAATTGGTCCTTAAATCACAATACCAAATATATATCTTTGGGTTTTAACTAAAAGAAAGAACTCTTTGGAGTTCCGGCTATAACTCAGCGGTGAAGCACTTACCTAGCATGTGTGAGGCCCTGGGTTCAATCCCTAGCACCCCAAAAGAAAAAAAGTAAAAAGTAAAAACTCTTTGAACAGAGTTCTAAGTGAAATATAATCCACCTAAAAGTCCTTAATAATTGATGAAAAGAAAGTACCAGCTGCCTTAAAATTTCAGATTATCAATTTTTCATGTTTATAAATTGTTTATTTTTAGCAATTGTTAGCACTAAGGAGCTGAGCTTAAATTATCATAGTACTAAAGAAATTATTTCATATCAATATTTATTAAGTTTTCATAGGTATTTTCAAGTATTTTAATGAAACTTTGTGTAGGTTGTATTTCCTTTTTTGGGTATGTTTCTTTTTAATGTTGTATTTTCCATTTGTGACCTTCATTATTTTTTCATTCAACAAATTTTGTGAACTACTAGTGCCAAGCATATTCATAGTTACAGAATGATCTTATCTTTTGCCCTCAGTATTAGGTTTCTTTGGTTATTGAATATCACTCATAATTAAAGGTTTTATGGGCAGTTTCTCTTTCTTATATCTTGTTTTGTAAATAATTGTTTTGTTTAAATGTACTATTTAACTTATTTTTGTGTGGGTTAGCAATTTTTAGCATGCATAAAATAATATCCTGACTAGCTGTGGAATCAAACTAGATCTGTGAACTCATGAATTCCAGTTCTGGTGGTTCTGGAATAGCTCTTGACTAGCATGTGCAAACCCCTGGGTTCAATCCCCCAAACTGCAGAAAAACAAATAAACAAAACCCCCAAAACTAATCCTGGTGCTTTATGAATTTTAGTAATTTTAGAAAAACATATTTATATAATCTTTTCCCCTGTATTTTATTGATTATATTTTTCTTTATGTCTTCTTTTTTTCTGTTATATGAGAAATCTATTTTCTTATCACAAAGCAAATTGTTGCTTCAGTTTGTGTCAATGAATTAACAATTGGGAGACCAAATTTTGTTTAGAAATTTTATGCTTAATTCTTAGGAAAAAATGCTATAGTTTTTATTTTATTTATTTATTTTTTAAATTAAACTGGGGAATTGAACCCAGGGGCACTCTACCAATGACCTACATCCCCAGCTCTTTTTACTTTTTATTTTGAGAGAGAGTCTTGCTGAGTTGCTGAGGTTAATCTTGAATTTGCTGGAATTACAGGTATGCACCACTTTGCCCAGCTCCTATAGAATTTTTTGATGTGATTACTATACTCCTGGAGCAAGTCCCATTTTCATGAGAAGATTTCTTATTTTATTTTATTTTTTAGTTGTGAATGGAGACAATATCTTTATTTATTTTATGTGGTGCTGAGGATCCAACCCAGTGCCTCATATGTGCAAGGCAGGCGCTCTACCACTGAGCTGCAGCCCCAGCACCTTTCATGAGAAGATTTTTAGTGTGTGTGTGCGTGTGTGTGTGTGTGTGTGTGTGTGTGTGTGTTTCTTTTAAAAGGTACTGAATAATGGATTGTGAAGAGTTTCAAAGGAATTATCAAGAGAGAGTGAATGAATGGTGGGAAGTATTTTAAGACAGTGTGTGGTAAGAGAGTTTTTCTGTAAGTTTTCTGTGTGCTTCACCAAAAAATAAATTGTGACTACCACTTGGTCAGAAATTTTTACTCAGCTTTGTAAATCTATACAAGTAAAAAAGAAAAAGAGAACTCAATATGTATCTTCTATACCAATTTGCTGTTTAGTTTATTAGTTGCTATATAGAGATAACTTATTACCACTGAGATACTCCCCCAGTCCTTTTTAATTTTTAAATTTTGAGACAGGGTCTTGCTAAGTTGCTGAGGGTTTAAGTTTCTGAGGCTGACCTCGAATTAATGATCCTCTTGTCTCAGTCTCCTGAGTTGCTGGGATTAGAGGTGTGCAGCACCACACTGGCACCATGTTTACAGTTGAAAGGAACTTTATAAATCATCTAGTTCTATTTCTTTATTTTAAAGGATGAAAGAATAGATTTTTTTTTAACAGATGTTACAGCATTGAAACTTTGCAAATTCAAATTGGCCTCTAGTTCACATAAACTAAATTAGTGAACTTAAAAAAATTCTTAGGAGTTAATTTGCATAGTTTTCATTGGAGCTAATGGAAATTTACTGAGGTTCAATTGGGCCCACTAATCTTTGTTTGTCACTCATCTTTTTTTTTTTTTTTTGGTACCAGGGATTGAACTCAGAGGTGCTTAACGGTTTGCCACATCTCCAGCTCTTTTTTATTTTGAGATAGGGTCTGGCTAAATTGCTTAGGGCCTCCCTAAATTCCTGAGGCTGATTTTGAATTTTTGATCCTCCTGCTCAGCCTCCTAAGCACCTGGGATTACAGGCATGCGCAACTGCACTGAACTTTCACTCATCTTTAATTGTTAATTTGTGGATGAAATGGCCATTGCTGCATTGCTCATTAATACTTTACTTTTTATTGAATGCAGTAGCTACAATGGATATCATTTAAAGTAAATAATTAAAATAGGAATGATTTTTATTTTACAGCATGTGTACACATGTTAATGCTGTTGACATCATAGGATCTTAATCTCATCTCGTTTATATTCTTATTTTACAGATGAATAAACTATGGTACAAAGTGGTTAAGTGATTTGTCTTAGTTGTCTATGACAGTAAAGCATTTTGTATTCTGGTCTTTGCAGTGATTGAATAAGGTTAGAGACCTTAATGCTATCTGACTTTGACTTGGCTGAATTCCAGTTTATGAATGTGTTGTGTGTATCATATGTTTTCATATCTATTGTAAGTGATCAATCAGTGAAAACTCAGAAATTCTATCTTGAGTAGTAATTGAGCAGAATTCTCTCTCCAAACCTATCATTATTTGTAATTTAGAACTACAATGACCAGGAAGCATTGTTAGAATAAGCATAAATCCTTACTAATCCACCTGGTAGGGTATACCATTTTAATATACATTTTAGATTCACAGTTATGGAAAAAGTGACTGAATTGCTTATTTTCAAAATAAAGAGCTGCTTTAGGTATAGTCATTTAATAAACGTTTTGCTTTATGTAAACTAGCTTTGCTTAAGGTCTTACATATAGTCACATGTGCTTATCTTTAACAATTATTTACTGTCTGGGTTTATGTTTAATGCAGGTGCTGTTGATAGTTTGAGGAGATTCCTGGCTCATTGCCCAGCATGGACAATACTTGATTTTACTATTACACAGTACTGTCTTTTCATAACCACTTTTAATTTTTTTTTTTTTTTTTGCAATTTTGGGGATTGAACCTAGTGGTCCTGTACTATTACTGAACTACATTCCTCTTTTCAATTTTTTTATTTTATTTATTTTTTAGTTTTTAGTTGTAGCTGGACGCAATACCTTGATTTTATTTACTTATTTTTATGTGGTGCTGAGGATCAAACCCAGGGCCTTGTACGTTCTAGGAGAGTGCTCTACCACTGAGCCACAACCCCAGCCCTCCTCTTTTCAATTTTGAGATAGGATCCTTGTGAAGTTCCCTAGGCTGTCTTCGAACTTGTGATCCTCTTGCCTCAGCCTCCTGAGTGGCTGGGATTACAGGTATGCACCATGGGGCTGACTAAAGCTCCCTTTTAATTTCAGTTAAATCCAAGTTACATAATACTATAGTTGTGTAATAGTTGTTAGTGATGTATTATATATGTTAAAACTATTGCATATATGTAAATAAAAAGCTTATGTGTAAATGTTATTTACTGAAATAATGTTTTTTAAAAAAATTATCAGTGTATATTAATTATACAGAATGGTGGGTTTCCTTGTCAAATATTCATACATGCATATAACATAATTTGGTCAGTTATATTACTTCCCAATATTTCACCTAACTCTCCTGCTTTCTCTCTTTCCTCCCTATACTCTGTCCTAATGAACTACCTTCTACTTTCATGGCATCCCCCTTTTTTTTTCTTTTTTTCCCCCCTCTAGTTTCCTCCACATATGAGAGAAAATATTTGATACTTGTCTTTGTGTCTGGCTTATTTTGCTTAACATGATGCTTTCCAGTTCCATTCTTCTGCAAATGACATAATTTCATTTTTCTTTATGGCGGCATAAAACTCCATTATGTATATATGTCACATTTTCTTTATCCGTTTGTCTATTGATGGGCATTTACACTGATTCCATAACTTGGCTATTTTAAGTTGTGCTGCAGTAAACATAGGTGTCCCTAAAATATACTGATTTTAATGCTTTTTTTAAATACCCAAATTTCTCTAAGCCTATTATTATCTGCAATTTAGAACAACAATGATCAGGAACCATTGTTAATAAAATTGTATAGATGGATTGTATGGTAGTTCAACTTTTAATTTTTTGAAGAACATCCATATCGATTTCCATAGTGGGTGTACCAATTTAAATCCCCTACATCCTTGCCAGCATTTATTGTTGGTTGTATTCTTGATGATAGCTATTCTGATTGGAATAAGATGGAATCTCAGTGTAGTTTTGGTTTGCATTGCCCTGATGTATAAAGATGTTAAACATTTTTTCATATAATTTGCCGGTTCAGAATAGAGAATAAATATCATGATTATATATATACTTACACACTTAAATTGCACAGTACTGTAGTAGCTCTATTTTTCTTGAGGAACCATTTGTTTTCAGTATATTTTTCCTTTTTCCTTTTTCAGACTTTATGTCTGCAGTAAAACTGATTTCTAAGGAAGCCTTCTTATCAGTCTCTCAGATGTTAGAGTGAACTGTCTTTTGAATTGTACTGCTGTATAGTTGTCACATAGTTTAATGAATAGATAAAGCTTATTATATACAAACAAGTTAGTGGACTATTTAGTTTGGAAACCATACTTTTAGTTTCTTTTTTTTTTGTATTGAATAAATCAGTGTGAAAAGGACATTAAGTCATTAGAATTGGATTAAGGAAAGTAGGGGAGCCTGAGACAGATTTAGGAGATAAATTGAAAGGATTTTGTGATTCTATTCAAGAAGTAATTTAAGGGCTGGGGGTATGGCTCAGTGGTAGAGTGCTTGCCTAGCATGTGTGAGGCACTGGGTTTGTTTCTCAGCACTGCAAATAAATAAAGTGCATTGACAACTAAAAAAAAAAAAAAAGTAAAAAAAAGTAGTTTAAGATAATGCCTCATATTTCGGTTTTGATAATTAGGTGAAGAATGGAATTTTGAGGATTCAGTGAAATTCTTTCTGGAATAAGGCAGGATATATTCAGTAAACAAATTGATAAATAAATTAAATGGTTGTAGATGAAGTGGAGTTTAGGCTGGATATAAAAGGAAGTGTAATTAGGAGTAAGCTATAATTGGGAGAAAAAGAAGTGTAATTTACAGGATTGGAGATTTGTCATTTAGGTCAGGGAGACATTGTAGATAATAGTGCTTTGTTCCTGATTTTAGAGGAAATGCTTTCAGTTTTTTCCCACTCAATATGATGTTGGCTGTGAATTTGTCATATATAGCCTTTATTATGTTCGGGTATGATCATACTATATTTATTCAGGGATTTTTTATCTTGGAGAGATGTTGAATTTTATTAAAAGCTCAGAAAGTTGTAACTAGAGTTTGGAATATAACTAAGCAGGCTAATACTGTGTTCATTGTTGAATAAGCTAGTGGCAAGAAAGCTAAACAAGAAAATCTTTAGAAGATTTTAAGAAGCAGAGTTTTCTTAAAATGATCAATGGAAAACAGACATAATTGGAGTAGTTTATTGCTGATGACTTCTACTTACGATTAGATTGAATATTAAAATCTTTTGCTGGGCCTGGGATTGTGGCTCAGTGGTAGAGCACTCGCCTAGCATGGGCTGGGTTTGATCCTCAGCACCACATAAAAATAAAGGCATGGGGCTGGGGATGTGACTCAAGCGGTATCGCGCTCGCCTGGCATGGGTGTGGCCCGGGTTCGATCCTCAGCACCATATACAAACAAAGATGTTGTGTCTGCCAAAAACTAAGATGTAAATAAAATATAAGAAAAAATGCATTGTGTTGTGTCCATCTACACCTAAAAATAAATATTAAAAAAGATTGGGGCTGGGGATGTGGCTCAAGTGGTAGCGCGCTCGCCTGCCATGTGTGCGGCCAGGGTTCGATCCTCAGCACCACATACAAACAAAGATGTTGTGTATGCCAAAAGCTGAAAAAAAAAAGATATATATTAAAAAAATCTTTTGCCAATAACACGTGTTGTGTTAAAATTTTTGAACTTTTATTTGTAATGACTGTGATTCTAGCAGAGATGGGCTATATAACCTTCATTCAGGGTGGAATCGTTAAATTTGCCTCTATAAAATTTAAACTTGTAATCTTGGAAATACATAAAATCTTGATGTATAAAAGTAAAAATACAACTTAAATATTATTTTTAAAATAAATTTCTCAGTTTTCCAAGTTTCTCAGATTTCCAAAGAAGATATCGGTTTATGTAAAAGGATTTCATCTGTTAAATAATATATACTGTTTCCTCCTCCTTTTTTGAGAATCCATGTCATTTTAAAAATCTTACTGAAAAGCTTAGTGAGTAGTACTTTTCACCATATGACTTTAGATTCATTTTTGGGAGGTTTAATAATATACTTTAATAATTTGATAATTATTAAAACTGAATTGAGTATTCGTTAGAACTTCAACTGTATTATAGTTGAAAGTTTAAAATGATAAAAATGACAGAATAAATATTCTTTAAGAAATAGGAAGTATTTTCAGAGAATATGCAGAAAATGTGGGAAATTATAGTTCAGTAATAAAAACTAATATTTGTACGTAATTCAAGTTTGAGAGTTTCT
This sequence comes from Marmota marmota marmota, assembly GCF_001458135.2. Classification (NCBI taxonomy): domain Eukaryota; kingdom Metazoa; phylum Chordata; class Mammalia; order Rodentia; family Sciuridae; genus Marmota; species Marmota marmota. Next base: position 510,310 of record NW_025999900.1, read on the forward strand.
GTTTTAATAAGTTAAGGTTTGGGTTCAGAGATCTGCTTCTTTTAGAGTAAACATTTTTAATATAGGAACGGATCAGGGAAATGGTTTCCATATGTTTCTTGAGGTGTTAACAGTGCACTTTAGGATTGGAAATGCAATATAAACCTAAACTACATTCTGGAAGGTGAGGAAGGAGCATTTCAGTGGTAATATTTATAAGAAACCCTTGTGCTTTGTGGATTTGTAACTTAGGGTTTTGAGAGTTTCTGGAACATGCAAATTCTTCCCCTAAGCCTGGAGTCTAACAAACCTTGCTCTGTCTGGCCCAGTATTTGTTTTCAGTATAGTTCAGTCTTCTGGTATCTTTCTTGGATATCCTACACTTGTGGGAGAATATAGACCAGTTTGGGGGCCTATTTTAGGGGACTTAAGATATGTAAAACATAGAGGATAGCAGGGGGAGGTGAATAAAACCCAAACAGTAATTATATCTATCAGACCCTTCTGGGTTTTCCCTAATGATCTTAGAGGCAAGAACAGTTCAATTTTTAAAATTATGGCTAGCTTAATTCCTGCTCAAGGTTGAATGTATAATATTATTGTATTCCCCATTTGTTAAGTGCTCTAGAACGTATCAGCTCATAAATATGGTTGTTGTCTTTGAAGGTATTTGTAATTTTGGAGAGTTGCATATTTATTTATTTATTTTTTTTATAATTATTTTTTTTAGAGATATATATAGAGAGAGAGTGAGAGAGAGAATTTTAACGTTTATTTTTTAGTTTTCGGCAGACACAACATCTTTGTTGGTATGTGGTGCTGAGGATCGAACCCGGGCCGCACGCATGCCAGGCGAGCGCGCTACCGCTTGAGCCACATCCCCAGCCCCCGAGAGTTGCATATTTAATAGCATTATCCTTGGTTGACTTTAGAAAGATTTGGTTGACTTTATTATTTTTTTTTAGTTGTAAATTGACACAACTTTATTTTTTTATATGGTGCTGGATATTGAACTCAGTGCCTCAGATGTGCTAGGCAAGTGCTCTACCACTAAGCCACAATCTCAGCCCTTGGTTGACCTTTTAAAGTTTTGTTTTGGTCTTTGTAAATAATATGACCTACAGAAATACAAGGAAAAATTCCAGTGGTTTTAAAGTTATATCTGAACAGGATTTTTCTAATCTTTCAGGATAACAACAAAATCTTTCAGTTGGGGTAGGGGATATTAGAATAACCTAGGAAAGTTGTAAAACATACTGCTACTCCTATAGAAATGTTTACTGTGTCCTAGGCAGAGTTCTGAGTGCTCTTTATTCATTATTTCATTTAATCTTTATAACTCTAATTATTAGGTCCTGTTAATATCCACTTTTTATGGATAAGGGAATTGAAGCTTAGAGACTTTAAGTAACTTGCCTAAAGTAATAAAACTAGTAAGTGGCTCAGTCTAGATTCAAGTAGGTATAATTGATGACATATCTCTGCTTTGAAATCACTGTGCTATAATTTGCTTCCTACAAATTCTTTTTTTTTCTTTCTCTATATCAGAATGTGAGTGATGTCAAAGTAACTTTCAAAAAGTTACACTGATCTCCAAGATTATAATGTTGAATTTACACTTCTAAGTTTTTAAAAAATGTTTATAAATAGCTTAATGACTAATGATAATTCCAACACCTGTACACTTAAGAAATAGGGTATTGCCAATGATATGAAAGCCTTTATTATTTTTCTGTCATATCTTCTTCCTCCTCCCATAGAGATGACTACTTCTCTAAATTTTGTGTTGGCCATTCTTTTTCTTTTCTTTATAGAGTTGCCACATATTGCTGTTTTTATACCAGTATTTTATTTAGTTTTGCATTGTATACGAGTGCATGTATCAGCTCATAAATATGGTTGCTGTCTTTGAAGGTATTTGTAATTTGTAATTCTCAAACTTGAATTACGTACAAATATTAGTTTTTATTACTGAACTATAATTTGCCACATTGCTGGTTTTTATGCCAGTATTTTATTTAGTTTTGCATTTTATATGAGTGCATGTATTATGTGTCTTCTTTTTCATATATTTATTTTATCATGGTAAAAACATGCTTAACATTTGGGCTGGGGTTGTGGCTCAGCGGTAGAGCATTCATCTCGCACGTGTGGGACCCTGGGTTCTATCCTCAGCATCACATAAAAATAAATAAGTGAAATAAGGGTATTGTGTCCAACTACAACTAAAAAATAAATATTTAAAAAAATGCATAACATTAAATTTGTAATCTTAGCCACTTTTAAGTATACAGTTCAATGATAAGTGTGCTTACATTATTGTGCAACAGATCTCTAGAACTGCTTCATCTAGAAGAATAAAATCTCTATAAAACTGAAACTTTAGCCTGGGGTTGTAGCTCAGTGGTACATAATCATATATGAAGCCCTGGGTTCAAAAACTGAAACTCATTACTCACTAAACATGTATTCTCCCCTTTTCCTTCCCCAGGCATTGACAGCCAATTTTTTCCACTTTGTGTTTCTATGATTTTGACTACTTTAGGTATTTAATATGAGAGGAATATTAATATTGGTCCTTTTGTGACTTATTTTACTTAGTGTAATGTTCGCAAGTTTCATCCATGTTGTTAATATGTGACAGGATTTCTTTCTTTTTCTAAGGCTGCTTGATTTTTTTATGTATGTATGTATGTATGTATATATACACATATATCCCATCACATTTTCTTCATACATTCATCTATCAGTGGATGTTTGGGTTGTTTCCACCTTTTGGCCATTTGTGTTAATGCTACAGTGAACATGGGTATGTAGATATTTCATAGAGATCTTATTTTGAAGTTTTTTGAATACTTACCAAAGTGGGATTGCTTGATCAAATGGTGGTTCTATTTTTAATTTCTTGAGGAACCTCCTAGTGTTCTCCAGTGGTTATGCTATTTTATGTTCCCACAAAAAAGTGCACAAGTGCATTTTCCTGATGTTTTTGAGATAGGATCTTGCTTTGTTGCACATGTTAGCCTTGAATTTGTGATCCTCCTGCTTCAGCCTCCTGAGCAGTTGGGATTGCAGTTGTGCACCACTGCATCTTGCTGTTTTGAGTATTTATAAGATCTGAGTCACTTTTATTGGTACTTTCATTGTTGCTGTGGTTTTAGCCCAGTTACTATTTCATATTTGTTCTGCCTAGATACCTTCAGTGATTCAGTTTGGGCTGCAAACCTATGAAGGATTATTGGCTATTCACTGTGAATTTGGAATCTGGGTACTCAAACTGCTACTGCCTCCTCCTTGTTAGAATGCTTGTGAGGAGAGAGTTGTGGGAGTCATATAAGTATAATAAAAAGAGTCCTGGCCCAGATCTAGCTCTAGTTGGTTTCTATTCTTACCCAGTAGTCATTTCCTTGGTTCCTAGATGAACATACATAGTAATTGGCAGAACTCTCAAAATGGCTTCTTGCCCAGTGGGAAAAGGGTTGTCATAGTGGGAAAGGTCAAGTGAAAGCCTTTAAAACTATACCTTCCTCCACCCTGGAAAGAGCTGTGTAGTTCATGTTGTTTAAGATTAACACGTATTCTGGGTACAAGGTTCCTTTTTCTGCCCATAAATCTATAGCTAGCATCACTGTCTGATGATTTACAGAATGTTTGATCTACCAATATGGAATCTTGAGTCATTTTGTCTCTTACCAGGAGTTGTGCTGTCTAGGAAAGAATGTGTCGTAGTGGGATCAAGTGCACTAATCCATTGATTCTAACTCATGCTGCTCTATCCAAATCCTGTGAATTGCTAGAGCAAAGGATTTATAAAAATGCATCTGAGATGCCAGATTGGAGGTGTTCTTCTGCAAGGATGGGTACCATTCTCCATAATCCTTTATGTATCTTAAAACACTTGACTATTATTATGGGTATCTGTTATATTTGGTGTTCTCAATATGCAAAATTCATGAATCCTAGAACAATGGGTAGAAGCAGTAGTGTCCTCATTTGTGGAATTTATACTTTTCCACCCATGTAACTTTAGACTGTGTGGGCCTAAAAGTCCTTGTTGCCACAAGTGGATATGTTCTACTAGGAGACAGACAGAGGGCTCCATTAAGCTATGTCTGTTGTTTGGTCATTTTGGACTCCTTGTGCCAAAAAGATCATGAGGGAAGAAAAGGAGTCATCATCCTGGCAAGGATAATTGGCTGATCATCATCAAAAAGGGGGCGGAGAAGAATATGTCTGGCACTCAATGGATCCACTGGAATGCCTCTTGGTGTTCCCAGGCCAAGTGCATTGTACTAAATGTACAAGTATAGCAGCCACAGCCTGAAAAAGACATGATGACCACGAGTTTGACCTTTAGAGATAGGGTCTGGGTTACTATACTAGCAAGCTAGGTGCTAGTAGGATATGAGGGGAATCTAGTGCAGGATGATATCAATTATAGCCAGGAAGTCAACTGCAGCATTAGGGCTGTAGCTTGTCCCCTTCTTTTAAAGGTTTTTCATGTAAGCAAAGTAAGTAAAATCCTTAATAAACTCTTCCTGATGGTCTTACTATTAAGAAGAAAGTGGATATGCAAGGTGTAATTTGTCTATTCATATAATCCACTTATTTTCTATAACATTGTTTGTGATTATTTTGTATAACTGCTTCATGTATATTGAATATTTAGGTATAATAAAATAATTTTTTCCCATTCTGTGGCAATTTTCTGAACAGTATTGTGTTCTTCACCTTATATAGAAGATTTAAATTGGAATAAAATGAAATCTATCAGTCTCCTTTACATGGCTTAAAGTTTTAAAGTCATCTTAAGGAAACTTTCCCCTGCCCTGATGTTATAATTATAGTCTTGTGTAATTTCATAAAATATTTTTCTTTTTTACATTTAGGTCATTTGTTCATATGAAATTTCTATTTGTCTGTAGTGTAAAAGATAAGGATCTGGTTTTCCCCCTCATCTAGAAAACCAATGGTATCTCAAGCATTTAATGAATAGTATTACTTTCCACAATGATTTTTAATTTTTTTTCCTTTGTCAAATTCCCTCATATGCATAGTTTTTTTTTTTTTTTTTTTTTTTTTTTT
>NW_025999900.1:516237-519323 GCF_001458135.2 Marmota marmota marmota
TTTTTTTTTTTTTTTTTTTTTTTTTTTTTTATCCTTCATGCTTCTTTAATAGTAGTATATTTATTCCTTGACTTGTGCTGCTGTGTCGGTGCTACTTAAATCTGTAGACATCTTTTTGGACTATCAGTTTTACCTTAACAGTATGAAAAAAATTGAAAGATTGAATAACTGATAATTATTTGAGGATTTTTTCAATATAAATAGGACTATATTATGGAGCTGGAACTTTTATTAATTTTTTAAAAATAAAATATGATAGTTTGAAGAAATGTTGACCTTATGGGGAACTATTTGAGAATATGTTTTCAGTCCTCCTTCTCTGCAGGTTGAAAATATTTTATTGAGCCAGGTGTGGCTCATGCCTGTAATCCTAGCAACTCAGGAGGCTGAGGCAGAAATCAGCCTCAGCAAGTTAGCAAGACCCCGTGTCAAAATAAAAAATAGAAAGGAGGGACTGGGATTGTGGCCCAGTGGTAGAGCACTTAGCTCCCACGTGTGAGGCCCTGGGTTCAATCCTCAGCACCACATATAAATAAACAAATAAAATAAAGGTATTGTGTCCACCTATGACTAAAAAATATTAAGAAAAATAGAAAGGTCAGGGGATGAAGCTTAATGGTAAAGCACCCTTGGGTTCAGTCCTCAGTTCAAAACAAACAAACAAAAAATTGTTTTGTTGGAAAAGGGCAAGAAAGACTACTTTATATGAACTCTCTCTCTTTTCTTTTTTTTTTGGTCAAAATAGTCTATCATTATTCTGTGTATAGATTGTATTAATACTTTTTTGTTGTTGTTGTGGTTTCTGCCTGGAATATCAGCTTTTTGTACTTCAGGGCCATCAAATTCTTTGAGACTGAGCTCAAATCAGCCTTTTTCCTGAGTCTTCTCAGGTGTGATCCTTAATACTTGCAGGTCTGAACCTTAGGTCTTCTTAGCTATCATTGCATTAAGTAGTAGAAATAGCTAATGCAATGTTTATTGAGAGCATCCTATGTTCCTGGTGCATTTTCAGACATTTTACCCGTATTAACTGATATAAATTCCTTTTATGAGGTATGGTCCCTCCCAACCATGCAATTATTTTTATTTTCCACAAAGAAACAGATACAGAGAGGGTAATAACTTATCTAGGGTTGCAGGCTTATTAACAAATGAAGAAAAAGAGGCATACTGACTCCAGAGTCTGTGACCCTAACCATTGTGCTCTATTCCCTTTCATTGCTCAATAAATAATTAATTGGTCAAGGAATGAATCTACTACTGTTTTGACACTTAGGAGATACAACCTTATTCTTTTGTACTTTTTATGGGTGTTCTATTTCCTAACTTTATAATACACCTCTTAAAGAGATCAAAGTATATTTCTTTGTAGTATACCTTCATATTTTATGCTTTTTAAAGGCAGATTCACTATATGTAATAAGTGCCCAGAAGATGTTTATAGGTAATGGTAGTTGAATTTGGTCTGATACTTAGACTTGACATAGAGTGACATAAATGTTATAATTCATTAATTCACTGTCAGATGAATTTAAGCATTCTGAATTTAAGTAATTACCTGATGGTTTGGATAGTCTAGCACCACACATTGAATAATATTGCAAGATTTTCTGGTTCTGAAACTGGGGTTTGGGTAGATTTGTATCATTCTATTCATATGGTACCAAGATGCCTAGAAATTAGGTGGCAGATTTCTGGCCTACACTTAAAATTATGACTTTGGACTGGTCATTTTGTTTTGCCACCTCTAAAAAAGGGAAAATAATATGTAACTCAGGCCTTTATTTTATTTTATTGGTGCTAGGGATTGAACTCATATTCAGAACACACACTACCACTGCTCTATATCCCCAGTCACAGATATTTTTTTTTCTTTAAAACACAGAGTCTTGTTATGTTGTTCAGGCGTGAAAAATTTCTTTAAGCAATGAAATTCTTAGCAAAAGTGTCTTTTCTTCTTTGAGAAAGAAAATACTCATATTTTCTTCTAGAGGAATCACGCCTCCTCCTATGTATCCTGCATGTATCTGTGTTTACATAAATGTGTCTGTGTGCATATATTGTTTTAAATGTTTTTAAAGGCATTGTATCAGTGCTTTTAAAATGCTAAAAATAACATATTTGCACTGGGAAAAAATTATTGTATTATGTAAACTTTTGAAGAGGTCTTATTTATCTTTGTATTGCCAATGCCATCTATTACAGATCCTTCTATATTATATGTAGCATAATGTATGTTATGCTATTCTTTTTTTTTTAAACACTATTGTTATCTTTATTGGTTGTTCAAAACACTACAAAGCTCTTGACATATCATATTTCATACATTTGATTCAAGTGGGTTATGAACTCCCATTTTTACCCCGTATACAGATTGCAAAATCAAATCGGTTACACATCCACGTACATATTGCCATACTAGTGACTGTAGTATTCTGCTATCTTTCCTATCCTCTACTATCCCCACTCCCCTCCCCTCCCATCTTCTTTCTCTACCCCATCTACGGTAATTCATTTCTCTCCCTTGATTTTTTTTTCCCTTTCCCCTCACATCCTCTTATATGTAATTTTGTATAACAATGAGGGTCTCCTTCCATTTCTGTGCAATTTCCCTTCTCTCTCCCTTTCCCTCCCACCTCTCGTCCCTGTTTAACGTTAATCTTTTTCTCATGCTCTTCCTCCCTGCTCTGTTTTTAGTTGCTCTCCTTATATCAAAGAAGACATTTGGCATTTGTTTTTTAGGGATTGGCTAGCTTCACTTAGCATAATCTGCTCTAATGCCATCCATTTCCCTGCAAATTCCATGATTTTGTCATTTTTTAGTGCTGAGTAATACTCCATTGTGTAAAAATGCCACATTTTTTAATCCATTCATCTATTGAAGGGCATCTAAGTTGGTTCCACAGTCTAGCTATTGTGAATTGTGCTGCTATGAACATCGATGTAGCAGTATCTCTATAGTACGCTCTTTTAAGGTCTTCAGGGAATAGTCCGAGAAGGGCAATAGCTGGGTCAAATGGTGGTTCCATTCCCAGCTTTCCCAGGAATCTCCATACTGCTTTCCAAATTGGCCGCACCAATTTGCA
>NW_025999900.1:522011-530352 GCF_001458135.2 Marmota marmota marmota
TTGTTATTTTTCATTTCCTCTTCCTGTAATGTTTTGCCAAGGTTGTTTTGAAGAGCTGGTTTTCTAGCTGCAAATTCTTTTTAGCTTTTGTTTATCGTGGAAGATTTTTATTTCATCTTCAATCTTGAAGCTTAATTTCGCTGGATGCATGATTCTTGGTTGGAACCCTTTTTCTTTCAGCGTTTGAAATACGTTGTTCCAGGATCTTCTAGCTTTCAGAATCTGTGTTGAAAGATCAGCAGTTATCCTGATTGGTTTACCCCTAAATGTAATCTGCTTCCTCTCTCTTGTGGCTTTTAAGATTCTCTCCTTATTCTGTATGTTGGGCATCTTCATTATTATGTGTCTTGGTGTGGATCTCTTATGATTTTGTACATTCCGTGTCCTGTAGGCTTCTAGTATTTGGATTTCTTTTTCATTCTTTAAGTCTGGGAAGTTTTCTAGTATTATTTCGTTGAATAGATTATTCATTCCCTTGGTTTGGACCTCTATACCCTCTTGTTTCCCAATAACTCTTAGGTTTGGTTTCTTTATGTTATCCCATAATTCTTGGATGTTCTGCTCATGATTTCTTAACATTCTCGCTGAGCTGTCTATGTTCTTTTCAAGTTGAAAAACTTTGTCTTTGTTGTCTGAAGTTCTATTTTCTAAGTGTTCTACTTTGCTGGTAATACTCTCATTTGAGTTTTTAATTTGGTTTATTATTTCCTGCATTTCCAGGATTTCTGTTTGTTTGTTTTTTATATCCTCTATCTCCCTATAGAGTTGATCTTTTGCTTCTTGGATTTGTTTATGTAATTCATTGTCAAAGTGATCTTTCATTGTCTGAATTTGCTGTATAATGTCTTCCTTGAGACTCCAGATCATCTGAAGCATGTATATCCTGAATTCTTTGTCTGACATTCCATCAGCTGCAGATATTACCTCATCTAATGTTGAATTGACCTGTATTGTTTGTGGTCCTTTCTTTCCTTGTCTTTTCATACTGCTCATGATTCTTTCTAGCTTTGTGAAACTGTTGTGTTAATGTTTTCCCCTTATATATTTGTATTGTTCTTGTATAGCTCCAAAATCCCTCTTTTGCAGAGAAAGACAATGTTAACAGTTCCCAATATCAACAGTACATTATCTAAGCACAAGTTTTCATTATTAATACATTTATAGTTAGAGTCTAAGTCTATAGATATTGGTTTTAATTATTACTTAAGAATATATTCATTAGTTTCATAAAAGGCATACCATATCTGGTGGCATATAGAAAACTTAATTTCAGATGAAGGATGTTATACTTAGAGGGAAAGGACTGAGGGTATGAGGTTAAACTAACTTGGCACCTTTGGAGAACTCTAATCAATAGACTGGTAATTTATGGAAGAATGTATAGTCTCAACCTCCTATCTGTATTTAGATAGTTACCCTATGTATAGATAGCAAAAGTTAGGAGATTGAAAGTGGGATAGAGAGAATACGAATTTAAAAAAAGAAAAAAAATAACAAGGAAGAAAAGAGAAATAAGAGAGAAGGAAAAGGAAAGTAAGATAGAAATAAAGAAAAAAAATGGGGGGAAGGTGGGGTATATGCAATTCCTCTATATTACATTACTTTGGTAATTTGGTTGTTCATGCACAGTTCTTGGTTCCACGTATGTTGAAGTTGTGGAAAAGAGAGGAGAGAAAGAAAGAGAAAAAGAAAAGTGTCTCAGAACACTGTTTTCCTTGCTTCCAGTAGGTGGCGTTGTCTATTCCTAGCTTGAGCGTCTGTATTCAGGGTGGTGGGTATAGCCAGTGTGAAAGGAAATGAGCTTTCACCTGTATCTTCCCTACTCTCTAGTCTCTGAGGTAGAAACCAGGTGCCTGTACAGTTGTTGTTTTGCGTTGATAGCTACAACCCCCCAAAGCTTGTGGGAAATATTTTGAGTTATCGCAGCTAAGGATGGGGGAGTTGGAAACCGGGGACCTGGATCAGTCGCCGAACGCCGAACCGTGCTGGTAGCCACACTCCCTTTGATGGGTTTTTAGGTTTCTTGGGCTTCCTCCGGACTAGCACACGGGGCGGGGCCGGGCTTCCTCCTCCAGTCTGGCTTGGCGCCCGGTGGCTTCCTCCTCCGGTCTGGCTTGGCTGGCGCCCGGCGGCTTCCTCCTCCGGTCTCTGTTATGCTATTCTTGACAGAATTAAAGTATTGAAGAGAAGTCTTTTTCATATATAATAGTTTGTAATTATAGGTGATATGAAAAACTAAACTGATAAACATTAGTTATATTGAAAGAAAATGTATTTATTCCCATTCAGAAAAAATCAATGTATGTAATTTGTTGAGCTCCTCTGAAACAGTGTTTTATTTATTTAAAGTTTTTATGTTTAAGAACATTTTAAAGTAAAATGTAAACTTTTAAAATCAGACTATTTTGTAAACTTTTATAATGAAATGTTTCATCCAAAAAACATTTCACAAAATTACCATATCTGGTGTATTACCTCATGTGACAGTGGTATATGTTGTGGACAATAAGGGAGTAGATTTTTATACCTTTGTTTATAGACTTAATGCCTGTTATCATCCAAAGTAGTAATGCCAAGTGTAGTTACTTCAGATATATATATATATATAAAAGGTGTGATGAAGTAAGTCAGACACAAAAGGACAAGTACTCCATTATCTCATTCATGTTTGTGGTGTAAAAAGTTGGTCTCATAGAAGTTGAGTGTAGAATAGAGACTGGGGAATGTGGGGCAGGGGGTGAGGAAAGTTGATCTATGAGTACTAATTTGCAGTTTGATAGGAGTAAGGAGTTCTGTTGTGATATTGTATAGTAGGGTGACTAGATACAAATTGTATACTGTGTATCTCAAAAAACTAGAAAAAAGGATTTTGGGTATTTTCTCCATAAGTAAATGATAAGTGAGGAGATAGGTAGGATACACTTTATTGCACAATGTAAACATGTTTCAAAACATGGTACTCCATTAATAAGCATGATTTTTAATATTTTTATGTATCATTAAATAAATTAATAGAAGATGGGGTGATAGTAAACTACTAGTTTTATTTAATAATGATTCATGTATAATTTATGGAAATCCATCAGACTGCATGCTAAGACGAAAGAAGTAAAAACCTATTTAGTACTTTTAGCCTATGATTTTCTTTAGGAAAGCCTTTGTTTAAATAATGAGAGTGATCATTATCAAAACAAATTTCCTACCTTCAAAGGAATAAATCAAGTTTGACTAAATTTTCTGGTTTATTTGTTAGCATATTTAACTTCCAAAGAGAATAGATTATTTGCAGATTAACTTTAGTCATTTGACCTTTGGACCTGGTATTATTTGCAGTAATGAAAAATAAATTATAGATGATTTGGTGATTATAGCCTTTAAGCAGTGATAGCATAACAAAATAATTGTGTATAAGTAGAATGTTTTAAATATCCAATGGGAAATTCAACTTTTCTGAAGGGAAGGCATTTAATTTGCATATTTTAAATAAAATCAGCAATTGTAGATCCTTATGTAATATTAGAATTAAAAAAAATACTGAATTCCTAGAGTTGAAATAAAAAAAGGGAGCACATTGTAGGTTATATGTGTGTATATACATTATCTATACTATCTAGAATTATTAAATTTCAGAGAAACATTAGATATTTTATAAGTTATAATTTGACTTCCTCAACATACTCTATATGGTGAGGGACAGAAATGGGGTAGAAATCTAGGTTTTCTGATTACCAGTAGTCTAATTGTATCTATACATGTCCTTACATCTTTAATAAGAAAACCAACTTAAGTGATCACTGATTAAGAATTATTATTTCAAAGAAATTTAGTGTAGAACAAAAAATTTTTCTTTAGTAAAAAGACTAACCTTTAGCCAGGGATGGTTATACATGCCATTATCTCAGTCACTTGGCAGGCTGAGGCAGAAGGATTGCAGGTTCAAGGCCAGTTTGGGTAATTTAGCCAGATGCCTGTCTCAAAATAAGGGCTGGAGATATAGCTAAGCGGTAACGCACACCTGGTTCATAGTCTGGTACGTTAAAAAAATGATAATAATAAAAGAAGACTTTTATATGGAAAATGCTGAATCTATCACTTAAATGCATTATAGAATAAAATCTTTAATAGCATGATTTTAGTACATCTAGGTAGCTTTTCATAATGCTTTTTTTTCAAGAGTGAATTCAGGGATTATGATTGCAATGCAGGTTTTTTTTTTTTTTAAGGTCATATAGATGGTATATTTTTTTGGATTCTTTTGTTTGCAAATAATAGAAAACTCAGCTCAAACTATCTTCAAAAACATTAAACATCAGCAGGGCGCACTCTTGTAATTCCAGTGGCTCAGAGACTGAGCCAGGAGGATCTAAAGTTCAGAGCCAGCTTCAGCAACAGTGAGGCACTAAGCAACTCAGTGAGACCCTGTCTCTAATTAAAATACAAAAAGGACTGGGAATGTGGCTCAGTGGTAGAGTGCTCCTGAGTTCAACCCCCCCCCCCGTTCCCCCCCAAAATAAACAATCAGAGAAAAAACATTTAACATTTTTTTTTTTTTTTGGTTGTTGTTGTTGATAGAATCTAGGACCTTGCACATGCTGGTACTTGCTATACCCATGGCTCCAAGTCAAACCATCTTAAAGAATCTGTTAGCTGTGCGGAGGCACACACCTACAATTCCAGTGGCTGGGGAGGCTGAGGCAGGAGGATTGAGAGTTCAAAGCAAGCCTCAGCAACTTAGTGAGACCCTAAGCAACTCAGAGAGACCCTGTCTCTAAGTAAAATATGAAAAAGGGATGGGTTAAATCTGTTGACTTACTACTGAAAAATATAGCCATAGATAAGGTGATCTTCAGGTATGGCTTGGTCTAGTAGCTCTGTAATGTTGCCATTGATTCTTTTCTTTCTATATATGCCCCCCTTCCCCCCAGTGCAATCTTTGTAGGTTTGTTGTACAGGAGATGCTTTCAGAAAAACAGAATAGATGTTTTCTCTTGTAGACTTAAAGAAGATAAAAGGAAGTTTTATTTATTTATTTTCACATGGATTCAGCAAATATCTCTGTGTATGGTGCACGGTAGATTGCTTGCTTATCTCTGAAAATGGCTTAGGCTAGTTATTGCCCACTTCTTGATTTGGTAGTAGGATCAATCCATCAAAGTGCATGACTGGGAAATTTATAATTTAATTAGTGTAACAGGGGAAAGGTTGCCTGGATGCTTGGGAGGCAACCAAAAGATATCCCCTGTAGCAAGCTGATGTTAGAGTAAGAATCTAGGATTTCATTATTATTTTTTTTTTGTTCAGAATTGTAAATGAATATGTAAAACTCGATTTTTCACTATGAATAATTTTGCTGAATTTTCTCTTTTTTGATATAGGGGTCTCATTTTATTGCCCAGTTTCCAGCTTCTGGAATAAGTTGGAACTACAGGTGTGTACCACCATGCCTCACTTTAAAGTTAAAGAGTGAACATTTACACACAATGGAATATTACTCAGCATTAAAAAATAACAAAATCATGGCATTTGCAGGGAAATGGATGGCACTAGAGCAAATTACGCTAAGCGAAGTTAGCCAATCCCTAAAAAACAAATGCCGAATGTCTTCTCTGATATAAGGGAGGTGACTCAAAACAGAGTAGGAAGGAAGAGCATGAGAAGAAGATTACCATGAAACAAAGAAAAGAGGAGGGAGGGAAAGGGAGGGAGAAGGGGAATTGCATGGAAGATGGAAGGAGACCCTCATGGGTTCACAAAATACATATATGATGGTGTGAGGGGGAAGGGAAGAAAAAAAAAGAAAGAGAATAGATAACTGTCATAGTAGAATGGGTAGAGAATAGTGATGGGAGGGGAGGGGAAGGGAGGGGGGATAGGGAGGGCAGCAGAATACAACTGACACTAGGATTTCTGTATGTATACACATGGATGTATAACCAATGTGATCCTGCAATCTGTACACGTGGAAAAATGAGAATTCATACCCTATTTGAATCAAATGTATGATATGTCAAGATCATTGTATTGTCTTGAGCAACTAATAAAAAAAAGTTAAAGATTGAAGTTTGTATTACATAAAATTAACCATTTAAAAAATATAATTCAGTGGCATTTTTACATTTATAGTGTTATGCAAGCACCAGTGCTCTCTAGTTCCAAAACATTTTTAGCATAACAAAAGGAAACTCCATGTCCATTAAACAGTTATTCCCCACTCCCTCCTCCCTTCAGCTCCTGGTAGCCATATCTGGCTTCCATTTCTATGGATTTCATTATTTTTGTGTATGTCACAAAAATGAAATGGAATCATAATATGTGACCTTTTGTGTCTGACTTTTTTGTACTTGGCATATGATTTTAATAGTGTAACATTTCAGTTGTATGTATATATATCATAATTTATGTGTCCATGTGTCTGTTGGTAGACATTAGGATTCCTTGTTCCTTTTGGCTATTGTGAATATTGCTGCTGTGAACATGCTTGTACACATACTTGTTTGAATTCCTGTTTTTACGTCATTTGGGTATATACTTAGGAGGAGAATTGCTTGATCATGAGGAACCCCCAAACTTCTTGAGGAACCACCAATTTCCATAGCAACAGAATCATTCTACATTTCTACCAGCAATGTTTGGGGGTTTTGATTTCTTCATTTTCTTGCCAACATGTTTCTCTCTCTCTCTCTCTCTCTCTCTGTGTGTGTGTGTGTGTGTGTGTGTGTACTTGGAACCCAGGGTTACTTTTTTACTGTGCTACACCTCCAATATTTTTTGTATTTTAGTTTTTATTTTGAGGCAGGGTCTTGCTGAATTGCTGAGGCTGACCTTGAATTTGTGATCTTTTTTGCCTCAGCCTCCCAAGTCACTGGGATTATAGGTTTATGCCATTGAGTTTGACTCTTTTTTTTTTTTTTTTATTATTCTAGTGGGTGTGAAATGACATCACAGTGTTGTTTAAATTTGCATTTTTCTAATGGCTAATGATATTGAATATCATATCATGTACTTTTTGGATATTTGTGTATTTTTTTGAGAAATGTATACTCAAATATTTTGTTCCTACTTCCTTTCCTTTGTTCAAAGCCATTGGTAAATCTCTGTATTATCTCTGGAATTTCAAGATGCCAATAAGCAGGTCTGAAGAAGTAGTCATTTTATTCTAAATTCTCGAAGGGAACCAATGACTTTGTGTAGGTATGGTGTGTTTTTGGCATAATCAAATGTTTCTTCAAAATTTTGATAATATGGGCTGGTGTGGTATCCTGGTTTCTTCTCCAGCCAAAACACACACACACACACACAGTTTTGATGATATAAACCCAGCTAGCTATCAGTGATGTGCTTATTGATATCTAACTACCTAGACATTTGCATCCTTGGTCCTAGTCTAATTTTTTACACACACACACACATTTATTTATTTGTTGACTACATGTATTCAAATAATTATCCAAGTCAGGAAGCTGTTTTGTTTTGGTTTTTGATACTGGCGATTAAACCTAGGGATGCTTAACCACTGAGCAACATCCCCAGTACTGTTTATTTTTTATTTTGAGACATGGGTCAGGGCCTGGCTAAGTTGCTGAGGCTCGCTTTGAACTTTCAATCCTCCTGCCTCAGCTTCCCAAGTTGCTGGGATTATAAGTGTGTTACTGTGTGCAGCTTGGGTCGGCTTTTATTAATGGAGTTAGTCAATTTATCCTCCTATATTCATGTATTTTTTGTAAATCTTTTCTACAAGAACTTCTGTCAGAAGTAATGCTTGGCACTTGAAATTAAAAAAAAAAGTTTTTTCCCTCTAGAAGTAATTTTTCAGTGGTTTTTGAGAAACACTTTGTTTTACAGTATACCCTTGATATCAATGAAACTGGGGAAAAATGCAGTAATTTTGTGTAAATATCAGAATTTAGGATATTGGAAGTTGCTGGATGTTTAATTGAAAAGCAGAAAATATTCTCAGTGACCCTCTAGACAATTTAAGAATTCTTGGCCAGGTGGAAAGGAGTGCATAAATGTGGAGATATAGCTACTATTTTTTGAACATTTGCTGTGTAAGCTACTGGTTTTAGTTCTTTTGGTAGTAACTCATTTAGTTGATTATTGAGTGACCATTGATAAGAGGTTTGAATTTTCCCTCTTTATAATGTGGAAAACATTCCCATTTTAATTTTACTACTAAGTGCAATTGTTCCGTTGGGTGTGGTAGCACATGCCTGAAATTCCAGCAAAATGAAGAGGCTGAGGCAGGAGAATTGCAAGATTGAGGCTAGTCTCTTAGTGAGACCTTGTTTTAAAATAAAAAATAAAAGGGCTGGGGATGTAATACCTCATTGGGTACCCCTGC
>NW_025999900.1:530377-551356 GCF_001458135.2 Marmota marmota marmota
CCCCCCCCCCCCCCCCCAAAAAAAAATTGTCCCTGTCATTCAGCAAAATTTAAAATTTTACAAATTTGAAATGACTTATTTTGAAACAATCTGGAGACAGATTTCTGTTATCTTAAATTGATTTTTTTTCTTAGTGTCTGCTGGGCTTTTAAGAGGATTAATTGAAAATGTTATAGTAAATGTGGACCAAACATTAATATAATTTTCTTTCTAGAAACAAAAATGAGAACATTAAATTTTTAGGACTATTTCAGGTTAAGCATTGCTTGTCACAAAATAAATGCAGTTTTTGCCTTAACAGCCCTACTTTCTCTGGGTGGATCTTTTATTCTCTGGGTGGATGTTTTTGTTGAGGCAGGGAGAATGATAGTGTGCTCTCACAGTCTACCATTGTAGTTCATAAATTTTTTTTTGTAATGGCACATTTCTACAATTTCAGTCTATTGTTTTGCTATTATTGACTGTTGGTTTACTAGAATGTATATTCTTGTACTCATTCAACATTTGAGGTCCCAACTAATATATGACTATGCATTTGACAAAGTACCTGGCACAGTACTGAGGGTACCCAACTAGCCAGGTAGCTGTTTAGATTATATATTTGAGGAACTAATTGACTGAAATAGTAGCTTGACTAGTTTTTATATTTTATTCTATTTAAACAGTTATCTGTTTGGATGCTTGATAGCTATTGACCCAGAAAAAATAGTTTTTTAAAAAATGAATTATATTTTTTATGAATTCTTTAAGTAATAGAAAAGTACAAACTTCATTGTGGTTATGAAGAACAAAATAATTAAAGAGTGTTAAACTGGGGCTGGGGATGTAGTGGTACAATGCTTGACTAGCATTCATGAGGCCCTGGGTTCAGTTCTAGCTCTGCTTCCCCATTCCTTGCAAAAAGTATTAAACTGAGAAGTAAAAACAAAATATAACTAAGAAAATTGGATAAAGGAAATGACTTATAAACAAAAAATAGCAGAACTTTGAAATCCAAATTTCTTAAAAGTGATACTTTGAACAGACCTCTAATATTTCTGTCAATAGAAATAGGTAGGATAGCAAAATAAAGCATACAAAGAGAAGTAGAATAATATTGTGCAAAAAATTTAAAATGTTATTTCATACTAATAAATAAGAGAATCTTGATGGTGTGGATAGTTTGGAGATCTCTTAAATTATGATTGCATTCTTTAATGTAATCCCAAAATGTGGTGGTTCTCCAATATTTTGGTCTCAGTTTTTTTTTTTTTTTTTTAACTTTTTACTTTTTTTTGTGATGTTGGAGTTTGAACCCAGAGCCTTATACATGGTACGCAAACAATGTACATCAATAGCCCCTTTAGTGTGTTTATAATCTTAAAAAAATTGAGGCTCCCTAGGAGCTTTTAGAGAACTTTGATTTTTTTTTAATCTGTTAATCTTTGTGATATTGGAAGTTGAAATTGAGAAAATTTGAAGATACTTATTAAAAATTATAAAATTGTCACATGTTAACATCTCTAATCAAGAGAAATAGAAAAGTGAATTAAGAAATGGGAAGGACTAGAATAATAGCTATAATGAAAATTTAAAATATTTTTGTGAGACTATTTTCAAAACAAAAAAATTATGAGATGAGTAGCATGTTTTACATTTTTGCAAATCTCTTTTAATATTTGGCTTAAGAGAAGACAGCTGGATTCTCATAACTGCTATTGTGGTGATTCTGTTACATGTTGTTTTGGTTGAAATGTATAGTATGTAGTTGGAAAATGGAGAAACATTTTAATAGCCTTTTCAGATCATTGTAGACATTGTTCTTTGACCTACTTATGCAAATATATATTTAATTCCTTTGACCCAAAGACATGCCTTATTTTTCTGGAAATCAGTATTAATTCAATTTGCCTTTCTTTTTCTGAGGTAGAATCATAGTAATAGTCCCTATAGAGATGCATTCCTGTTTGATTTAGTAGCAGGTTGTTCTCTGTCAAGTCTCCAAAGTCCAGAATGCCCCTGGTAGCCATAGAATGTTCCTTTACCATTCATACAATTGTTAGTTTTCTTTGTTTCTTGTAGTTTCTTGAATTTTTACTTTCCTTCCTTGATGGGGCATTGAGCCTTTATCAAATGTGCAACTTAGCATCCAGCATTGTGACCCCACATGCCCTTTTTAGCTATTCCTCTGTGGCAGAAAGTGTGGGTATGAAACAGTAGAGTCTACATAGTTAAAAAACTTTCCTTGGCTTAGAGCATTTGAGTATGATGTATTAACATTCACTGGCCAGGAGAGTACAGTAGATATAATTTTGTTGAGCCATTGCCTGTTGCCTAAGAGATTATAGGGTCATTTTCTTTTCTATTTCCACTACAATATATGAGGCCTTTATGCATGAAGTTAGTGTTATTCACTTTACATTCCCCACAAAGCCAAGTATATTAGTTTTGTATATGTTACTTCACTGAAAGCCTTAAGTATAGTATTTGTAACAAATTATTTGTCTTTTTCTAAGTCAATCTATCTTAATAACTGTTTAAATTCTGCAAAGAATGTAGTTGTTTTTCCAAATTATGGCAAACAAAATGATTAAATGTCTTAAGGGAATATAAGCAATTAAATATTTTGATAAAATAAGTCAGAAAAAGGGAAGATAATCATTCTGGCTTTTAAAAACAAATAAACCCATAAAAATGTTCTTGGAATGGATAATGACTGATGATTTACACTTTTTTTTTTTTTGCAAATGTTTATGTGTTCTGTAAAACACAAGATTTAGTTTGACAAATTCCTAGTACTCTGGGAGGAAGGAAAACTATTTCAGATAAAATGAACTAGCAACTATCAACTTCTTACTTTTTTCATATGGCTAGTTTTCATGTGTATAACTTATAAATATGTAGAAAAAAATGTGGCAACATAAACACTAAAATTAGCAGTAGTTTGTTTTCTGTTAGAAGTGAGATATAGAACAAAATAAATTAGAACTTTTTTTCTCAGTATAATTTTATATTGTTTGAACTTTAAAAATAACCTTTTAAATATTCAGTTAAAATCAGAAAATATCCAGTTAAAATCAGAAAGGGAGGAACTAGGGCTCAGTGATAGAACTTGTACTCAATTTGCCGGAGGCCCTGAATTTGAACCCATCTGCTAAGCACCCACTCTACCGTTGAGGTACACCTTTAGTTCCTAAAGATTTTTTAGTTTATTTTCCTATACAACATATTTCCCTTTCTGATTTTTTTTTCTTTTTGGAGTGATGGGAATTGAATCCATTGATAAGACACACTTTTAACAACTGAACCATCCAACCCACAATTTTGTTTACATTACATTGACTTAAGGCAGATTCTTATTTTTTTCTTTAGGTACTAGGGATTGAACCCAGAGTCACTTAACCACTGAACCATATCCCCAGCCCTTTTAATATTTTATTCTGAGACCAGGTCTCATAAGTTGCTTCAGACCTTGTTAAATTTCTGAGACTGTTTTTGAACTCACACCATCATCCTGCCTCAGCCTCCTGAGCTGCTGGGATTACAGCCTGCACCACAAAGCCAGGCAAAATAGATTTTTATTTTTATTTTTATTGAGGTAGGGAATAAACTCACAGCTTTACACATGCTAGACAAGTACTCTACCACTGAGCTCTTACACCCCCAGCCCATTTTATTTTTTAGTTTGAGGGTCTTGTTAAGTTGCCCAGGCTGGCCTCAAACTTGGCCATTCTCCCGCATCAGCTTCAGAAACAGCTGGGAGTATCACTATGCTTGGTTTATGACAGATTTTTAAAAAGTGGAAATGTATACCTAATTTTGGAAGCAAGTAATATATTATGTTTAATATACAATATTACTTTTAGAAGTATTAAATTATTCTACATATATTCTAAATAAATGAACTATTAACTACATCTAGACTCCCAAACCTTGAAGTATGAAACTTTTTTTGTGGTTCAGTTACTTTTGAATATTTCATATGGCTCCCTGCTTATAAAGATCTTTAATTAATATAGTTATAAAACATGCCTGTTTTCAACTTCTGAATTTGGGTTTAATTTCTTCAAACTACAGGGAATAATGAAGTGTTGACTCCTATGTGTTCTAAATTTAGGGTGGCTTTTCTGTTTCTGATTTTGTTTTTATCTTGGTAATGAAAGCTATGATCTCTGAAATTATTTTCTCCTATTTTTAGATGACACTATTAAGATATAGATATGCTGAGGTTAATGTTGGTAGTTTGCTAATATCCTTAAAAATTCTTACTTTCCCTTTTCACTTATTTCTCTTATCCGTTAAGTTAAATACATACTTAGAAGAAATCACCTTTTCCCTTATTAATTAGAACCTTTTTTATTCCTCTGTCACATATTCATTTCTTTATTCAGTAAAGTTTATTTAATACTTACTATGAGGCACTAAGGATAAAAGTTATACCTTCATGAAATATATCCTAGTGGGGGAGACAGAAAACACAAATAATTTCAAATATTGCTTTTAAAAAAAGGGCAGGGGTTGGGGCTCAGCAGTAGAGCACTTGCCTTGCACATGTGAAGCACTGGGTTTGATCCTCAGCACCACATAAAAATAAACAAAATAAAGGTATTGTGTCCATATACAACTAAATATGTGTGTGTGTGTATGTATGTGTGTGTATCATATATATATTTTTATTTATGAAAAATAAAAAGAGTCCTAACACACATGTAACTGGGTAAGATTATAGTTGGAGGATGCAGTGTTTGAATACTTATCAAGATATATGAATACTTAAAAGTTATAATTTAAGCTACATCTTGACCCAGCCCAAGTTCCTGCTAGCCTATACCCTCAAGACTCAAGGCTAAAGTAGCTGCTGTCTCTTGGTGTCCAACCTTCTCTCCTAAGTGGTAGCATGGATCTGTTGGATTAGGGCAGGGGTAATCCAGTGATGCCTGGACCCATCTAAAATAATATTTGGACTGATCCTACCAGTTCTTCAGAAATTTGGTTATAGAGTGGTTCACTTCTAGTTCCTGACTTTTCCAGCTCAAAAACTGTATTTCCCAAGAATAAAGAAGAAAAGGTAGAGGGGATGCCGGTATCTTGGAAATATCATTTGTCTAGGCATTAATTTTGGTTGATTTAGGGTGTCCAACTTTGAGTAAAGTTTTATAAACACATGCTCTTTCTAGGATTTCTCATGGCAGAAGCTCTGATGATTTTCTCCTTTCTACACATACTAGGGGACTCTAAGTTCTTTTGTCTCTGGCCTGTGGGGCCTCATTGAGTTTGCACCTCTCTCTTGTAAACAGAACTTTTATAAAATTTCATTACAGGGCTGCAAATGGGAAAAATAAGTGCTTGTTGTATACGGAGCATCTCCTGGTAGAGGCTTCTCTTGCCCAGGTCTAGAGTGAATAAGGTTGAGTATCCCTTATCTGACATGCTTGGAACCAATCAAAAGTGTTTTGGATTTTGAATGGTTTTTTTTTTTTTGATTCTGGAATATTTGATCACAAGTCACTTTAGGGATGAGAAACAAGTCTAAACACAAAATCGGTACTTCATATATATCTTACACACATAGCCTGAAGGCAATATCATTCATGATTTTTAATAATTTTGTGCATGAAACAAAATTTTACAATATGAAATTTTGCACTTCTTGCATCATGTTGGTGCTCAAAAAGTTATGGATTTTGCGTGTTTCAGATTTCAGATATTTGAATTGGGATGCTCAACCTTTATTGAATTGGGGATAGAAGTGACCATAAAGTCTTTTACTTTGCTCATTGACTTCTCCTTGACATTGCTGTTCTGAATCTTCTTAGCGTTTTATTCAACTTATTTTAATTTATAAATTTCTCTAATTTGTAAAACTCAACTGGTATCTCTTGGGATATCTGTATCTGAAAAGTAAGCTCCAAATGAAAATGGTCATTTTCCAAAAGTTTTTTTTTTTTTTTTTTTGATAACATTAAGTAGCAATGAAGAGTTTTCATGTTTCCCTAATTCCTCTAAAAGGCAAATGATTCAAACTTGTTGCCGATTTGAACATTGTCTTAAATGTCATTTTATTTCTTTCCTTACAGGTGTGAAAGCTGTGTGGATTTACTGTTTGTGAGAGGAGCTGGAAACTGTCCTGAGTGTGGCACTCCACTTCGGAAGAGCAACTTCAGGGTACAGCTCTTTGAAGATCCCACTGTTGACAAGGAAGTTGAGATCAGAAAAAAAGTGCTAAAGATGTAAGTATTATTGTTAAAATGATTAAGCCAACAAAGAAGACTTTAGCAGTTGTTAAAGATTGGCAAATGAATAACTATAAATTCATCTATGTACTTGCTTTACAAAAATTTATTATATTTTTAGAGAACTGAGTAATGTTATTATTCTAACCTTTGTTAAAGAGCCTCTTGACTGAAAGCTTCACAGTTTATCCATTTGCCATTTATTCCTTAATTAATAACTGTAGAATACCTACTGTATGCAGTGTGTTTTGTGTGTTAGGCAATAGGTACAAAATGATGAATATCTAGCCATGAACCATGTCCTCATGAGGTTTACCATGTAGTTGCATAGTATAACCAAGAGATAGAAAATAAAATAGGCAGAATAATTATGTAATTATAAATTGAGAAAAATACTATAAAGTAGTGATTGAGTACTGATAGCTATCAGTGATAAGTAAGAACTGAGGAGGTAACATTTAAATTGAGGTTTGAAATCTATTAGAGAAACACCTATGTTAGCTATGATTTATTTTGTTATATATGTGTGTTTGTTCTATAATATTGGTTATAATATTTGTATTTTATGGTATTTGAATTTTATTTTATCTGCCTTTTTATAAAGGGGACTTGATTGATTTTGAAGTTAAAATAATTGTTTTAAAGTTTTTTTTTGTTTTGTTTTTTTAAATGTGTGTTAGAGCCTTGGGCATGCTAGGCGTGTACATCACTTAGCTCAGCCCAGTGTTTAAATTCTTATTTTGGTGGTATACTTTTCAACCCAGGTCACCAGTATTTAAGTCACATCTATGTAGGCCTCTAACCAAGTTTCCCTAGCTGTTGCTTTATTACTTACATTGCTTCTAGGAGGTAGTCTCTTAGATTCTGATCTTTTATTGTTAATTCCTTATAGTTTTATAATTCTTTATATATGTTAAAATAGTTGTAGGCTTTTCTGATTTAGCATTTTGTTTTGTATTGGGATGGAACCCAAGGACACCGAGCTACATCCATAGCCCCTTTTATTTTAATTTTGAGACAGTATCTCACTAAGTTGCTTAGGGCCTGGCTGAGTTGCTGTGGCTGGCCTCCAGCATCTAATCTGAGCTGGGATTACAAGTGGTCACTGTGTTTGGCTGATATAGCATTCTTAACTGTCAAGAAAAAAATAGGAGTCCCTGAATTAAGTTTTCGTTTTCTGGAAACTAGTGAATCTATTTGTAACAAGTAAATTATTTCATGATTTCCAGTGATACACCTTGTTTAAGTTCATTTCCCAAACCTATTAACTATTAATTTTTCTTTCCCTGAAGTCTTATGAGGATTTTACATATTATACCTCTCTCTCCTGATTCTGCTTCTTCTCTATAGTCATAAGAATTTTAAGAACAAATTTCTTGAGCTGAGTGTATGGCTCAGAGGGTGAGTACTTGCCTATCATATGTGAGACTCTGGGTTTGATTTCCAGCAAGAGTGCAGGAAGGAGAATAGCATTCTTGGTCTAGTTAAAAACCTAGTGTCCAGAAAACAGTGTTTTACACAGTACACAGTCATTTTCTATATGTCATATATGAATGAGGTTAAGAACAAGCAAACTAGTTCTAAAATATTGAATGCAAATATATGTAACATGTTGATGTTTTCTTGTCTTTAAGATACAATAAAAGAGAAGAAGATTTTCCTAGTCTAAGAGAATATAATGATTTCCTAGAAGAAGTGGAGGAAATTGGTATGTTTTAATTTGAGACCTGAGACCTTGTGCTTTTATCATTTAGATGCTTAGGAGAATGTCTTACCTAAAAGTCTTTTAACAGGTTTTGTGATAACTAATTTTACCTAATTGAATCTCTTGTCCACTTAAATTATATTTGTCAAATTGAAGGCATACTTAAATAAAGGATATTCTTTAGTAATTTATCTTAAAAAATTATTAGTAGAGAGTAATATTCTAGCTGGGAAGGAAGACAATGTCTATATGTATTCTTTGTATGTTAATAATAGTTTAAGCAAAAGGAAATAATGTTATGATTTTTTTTGGTAGGATTTTTAGTAATTATCCATGATAACTAAAGTCATATGTTGCTTATCATTATTTATGCTTCTGTTGACACAGTAGTTTGAAAATACTTCAAAGCTGTGGACTGTTGAAGTAGCTTTCTGATATACAGTGTTCTGGAATCAGAGGTTTGAGTAATCTTAGTGTCTTTTCTTGCTGATTTGATTAGTCAAAAGGATACTTTTGCAAAACAAAACAAAAACAAAACTCTTGTTTCTGTTTTCTTTTTTTACAGTCTTTATAATTTTTTAAAAAATTTATATATGGCAATGGAATGCATTACAATTCTTATTACACATATAGAGCACAATTTTTTATATCTCTGGTTGTATACAAAGTATATTCACATCAATTCGTGTCTTCATACATGTACTTTGGATAATAATGTCCATCACATTCCAACCCTCTCCCTTCCCCTCCAACCCCTCTGCTGTATTTAGAGTTCGTCTGTTCCTCCCATGCTCCCCCTCTCTACCCCTACCCCACTATGAATCAGCCTCCTTATATCAGAGAAAACATTCAGCATTTGGTTATTTGGGATTGACTAACTTCACTTAGCATTATCTTCTCTAACTCCATCCATTTACCTGCAAATGCCATGATTTTATTCTCTTTTATTGCTGAGTAATATTCCATCGTGTATATATGCCACATTTTTTTAATCCATTCATCTACTGAAGGGCATCTAGGTTGGTTCCACAGTTTAGCTATTGTGAATTGTGTTGCTATAAACATTGATGTGGCTGTGTCCCTGTAGTATGCTGTTTTTAAGTCCTTTGGGTATAGACCCAGGAGAGGGATAGCTGAGTCAAATGGTGGTTCCATTCTTAATTTTCCAAGAAATCTCCATACTGCTTTCCATATTGGCTGCACCAATTTGCAGTTCCACCAGCAGTATATGAGTGTACCTTTTCCCCCACATACTTGCCAACACTTATTGTTGTTTGTCTTCATAATAGCTGCCATTCTGACTGGACATGCACAAAACTCAACTCAAAATGGATCAAGGATCTAGGAATAAAACCAGAGACCCTGCATCTAATAGAAGAAAAAGTAGGCCCTAATCTTCATCATGTGGGATTAGGCCCCAACTTCCTTAATAAGACTCCTTTGGCACACGAATTGAAAGCAAGAATCAATAAATGGGATGGACTCAAACTAAAAAGTTTCTTCCCAGCAAAAGAAACAATCTGTGAGGTGAATAGAGAGCCTATATTTTGGAGCAAAGCTTTACCCCTCACACATCAGATAGAGCACTAATCTCTAAGGTATATAAATAACTCAAAAAACTAAGCACCAAAAAAACAAATAACCCACTGAATAAACGGGCCAAGGATCTGAACAGACACTTCTCAGAAGAGGATATACAATCAATCAACAAATATATGAAAAAATGTTCATCATCGCTAGCAGTTAGAGAAATGCAAATCAGAACTACTCTAAGATTGTTTCTGTTTTCTTAAATGAAATTTTAGAGATGTTAAAAAGTCTAGAATCTGTATATGTGGAAAAATGAGAATTCATACCCTATTTGAATCAAATGAAAGATATGTCAAGATCATTGTATTGTCTTGAGCAACTAATAAAAAAAAAGTCTAGAAGTTATATTGATTCAAAAATTAATGTTTTTTAAAAAAAGTATTCATAATTATTTTAAAGTGTAGGTTAGGAAATAACACAAAGGTTGTAGTCTATGAAAATTAGAATGAGATTATGAGAGTCAGTTGCTTTTTTATTATTCACTAAAACTTGATAGTCAAATATAATTACAATCTTTATTAAAAATATGATACTAAAATTGGTTATTCTTTTCTTTCTTTTTTTGTTTTATGTGGTACTGCATATTAAACCCAAGTGCTATACCACTGAGCTGCATCCCCAGACTAAAAATTGGTTATTCTTCAGAAGGTTTATGTATGGTAAATTTTTAGAAAATATAAATTTCTAAAGAATGAATATTCTAATTCTTTAAAGTATCCTTTCTGAGAAAATACAGAAAGTCTTTTTGTTTCACTCATTATCAAAACTTTTCTAAAATGTCTAATTTCATTTGTTATGCCAGAACAGAAGCATATATAGAATATGATTTAGGTATCTTTTAGTGCTGTAGAGTCACTGCTTTTTCATTCTGATTATACTCATTTGCATATAATCTTAGCAAGCGTGAGTTACTATGAATTTTAGTTGAGAAGATGGTGGATTTGGGCGTGACAAAGCAAAGTTAGGATATGGACTGAGAAGATATGCCTAACAGAAATCTGGAAGAACTGGGCAAGTATGTATAAATCTGGTTATATATAGATAATAAGTATAGGACAAGCAGTTGGATAGCAATCAGGATGAAACCCAGTTTACATATATATTCTACAGGCAATATAATTCGTCAAAAATCTGTTAGGTAACAAGGGGAAATGAGATTATAGATGTTGCAGGGCAAGTTGAATGCATATTTACAATTCTAACCTTCCAGTCATAAACTGATGGACATAGAAGGAACAGATAAGGGATAGGTTCTTGAGCCGTGATTTAAAAAAATACATTTTTGCTATGAGATGAATTAGTTTGGAGGCATGGATAACCTGGGGCCTTTGGGTGAAACGAGTTCATGTTTAGAAGTGGGAACTAGGATCAATAGGCAAGAGCAAGTCAGAATGTTTGTGATATGCAATATGTAATACTTTCTTTACCAGAAGGGGGAACTATGGCTTAGAACATTTAATTAGAAAATGATTATGCTATTATGTACAGTTCATGAGGGACTGTCTTCATTTTAAAGTATTTGGAAATTCTTTTAACCAACTTCTGCTTAATTATCTCATTAACTGACATTCCTCTGACCTTCCATAAAATGTACTGACCGATACCCTGAGCATAATGAATACATGGTAAATGCTGCCCATTAGAAGTTGTCCTCAAGTATATCTCTGTATTTCTCTCACCTGTTTAGTTACACATCAAGAGTTATTTGTATTGTTAACCAAACTTCCTTGTGCCAATTGCATTTATTTTTTGCAGTTATGTTAATTAAATAAGTGTATATAAAGTTGGGAAAAAATCACAGAACTATGGGATTTAGCTTCTCTTGTTCTCAGTTCACTTTTTAAAAAAATGGAAACTCAGCAATGTAGAGGAAAGTTATTGTTTACATAAGAAAGAAGGCAAACTCCAATTAATGGCTAGACTTTTGCTGTTTGTCATTAAATTAGAGAATGACTTTATACTTACAATATTGTTAATATGCATTTTAAGTTATTTGGGGAGAGAAAGAGAAAGGTATAGAGATAGATATGGGGGTGAAGGGAGAGGAACAGAGAAGGAAGGAAAGAATGAATGAATATGAATGTGTGTATGATTAGTAGACTATGCAAAGAAATCAACTATAAATCCTGATGTTGGTTAAAGACTGGTTCCACTATTATTTGAAGTACTGCTTTTTGGGACCTAGCTTCATGGATTTACTTTATTTTCTGAACTCAGCTCACTTTAGCAAACATTTATTGTTTCATATGAGTTACTTTACTGTTGGAAATACATGTTTCTTCAATAAGTTCAGACTTTAAATGGGAAGGTAATTATGTAAACAAATAACTATAATTTAATGTGACAAATCTTATAGGTATTTTTAAAATGCTGTGGGAATAAAGATAAGAAAGCAATTAACCCAGCATTAGTAAATAGAGGTATATTTAGTAAAATTCAGAGACATGATAATATTTGAGTTTGATTTAAACAATTAAGAGAAACCTGCAATGACTGTGGGGGAAAGGAAATTGGAGAGGATGGTTAAGGGGTACAGGAGTGCAGTTGAATTGAAGGAATGACTTCTAATGTTCTACAGTACATTAGGATAACAGTGGTAAATAACGATTGTGTAGCTAGTAGAGATGACTTTGAATGTTCCCAACACAAGAAATGATAAATATTTACCGTGATGGATATGCCAGTTTCCTAGATCTGATCATTACACAGTAGTCATACTATATACGTGTATTGAAATATCACACTGTCCTCCATAAATATGTATAGTTATTGTGTCATTTGAAAATAAAAAGAACATTAAAAGTAAATAAAAAAAGGTGAATAATTTGTCAGGTAGAAAGGCAATGGAAGAACATTTGTAGCAAAAGAAAAAGGCACAGAGACAGAAAGGCATATAAAATGGTGGAGGATGAGCAAGGAGTTTGTTACAAGTAGAGAAAGCATGGGATATGACTGAAAATGAAGCTTGTAAAACAATCTAGATCTGGGTTAAGGAGAGGTTAGGATTGTAGATAACCAAAGCAAAAATAGACACATGGGTTTCATCAGATGAAAAACCGTCTGTATAGCAAAGGAAGCAATCAACAGAGTAAAGAGACAGTCCAGAATAGCAGAAAATATTTGTTAACTTGAGAAGGAGATAATCTCCAAGATGCAAGGAACTTGAACAATTGAACAGCAAGAAAGAAAATAATTAAAAAGTGGGCTAAGGTCTTAAATAGACATTTCTTGAAAGTGGACATACAGACAATCAACAGATTTATGAAATGATATTCAACATCACTACCCAGGGAAATGCAGATCAATGAGATATCACCACACCTGTAGTATCCAAAAGATGAATAATAAGTATTAAGGAGGATGTGAATATAAATGAACCCTTGTACACTGTTAATAAAAATATCATTAGTACAACCATATGGAGAACAGTATGAACGTTCCTCAAAACATTAATCATAGAATTATTATGTGGTATAATTTTTCTTTGGGGCATTCAAAAGAATTCAATCCAAAAGAATTAAAATTGGTATATTGAAGAGATCTCTCTGCATCCCTGTGTTCATAACAGCTATATTCAGAATAGCCAAGATATGATATGGAATCAACCTAAGTGTTCATTATTCTATATATGGTTAAAGTGTGGTATGTATGTCTTATGGAATACTATTCAGACTTAGAAGAGAATATTGTGTGAAGTGAAATAAGTCAGGCACAGGAAGAAAAATAAAGCACGATCTCACTTATATGTAGAATTTAAAATAAAGTTACAGAAGTAGACAGTAGAATGGTGTTTTACCATGAGTTAGTGGTAAGCAGGTGGGGTGGAGGTGGATGTTGACAAAATTTCAGTTAGATAAGCAGTATAAATTTTTGAGACCTGTTGCACAGCATGGTGACTTCAGTTAATGTGTTGTATATTTCAGAATTGCCAAAATAATTTTAAATGTTCTCATTACAAAAAACTATGTGAGGTGATAGATATGTGAGTTGACTTGATATAATACCCCATTTATATATATATATATATAGTGTATATATGTACGTATAGTTTGTGTATGTATGTACATACATACATTTACACATGCTATTATACCCCAAGGACATATACAGTTCTTGCCAATTAAAAATAAAAATTACAAAAAAGGAGAAGTTTGTAAACTTGGCTGTTAGGGTAACCCATTAAAGTCCCAAGATTTTAGTTCTGCAAATAATTTAATGAAATTGACACAGGTGCATTAAAATAGGTTGGAATTTGTAATCTAGAGCTTGTATATTTTATTAATAAGTGTTAAAATTATATTTGTATTATATAACTATATATTACATAATTATATTAACTCTTATATACTGTATTCAGTTTTTTATACATGTTATATACATATGGGCTAATGAGACAAAATGAGACAAAATGGGATTTTAGTCTGTGGCTAGTAGCAAAACCAATGAAATTTTTTAGGGGCCATTTCAGTAATTTGGATAATGATAAAAATAATGATAATGAAAAAAATAAGTAGAAATTAATGGGGGATGGGTGACAGACAAAGGTAATATTTTGAAACAGAATATTCAAATGACTGATTTAATGTAGGAAGTGAATTAAAAAGAGTAGACAAGATGAAATATTTTGACTGAAAGTTTCATGATACTAATCAAGATAATAAAATCTGGAGAATATGTAGTATTTTTTATTGTTTTGTTTTTTGGATGGCAAGCATGCAGAAATGAAAGATGAGGTAACATGTTTAGTCTTTTAGATTTTTTAAGTTTTATTTTAATAGTGTGGCTTTGTTCTGATTGTTATATAAATAAAACTTCCTTTAAAAATCTTGGTTGAGGGCTTGGGTTGTATAGATCAGTGGTAGAGTGCTTGCCTGGAAAGCATGAGTCCCTGGGTTCAATCCCCAGTACAAAAAAAGAAACCTTGGTTGAGTAGCTGTCTATGTTGTTTTATTCATACTTTTAAAGATGATTAGTTGATATTTGTGACATCTGTATTGACTGTCTATTAATTAAGTTATAAAATGTTAGTTTAATGGGTACCTATGAGTTCCAGACTGACTGTACACACCTTGTATAATTTTTTCAACTCTAAGAGATACACATTTTTTAAAATATTTTTTTTAGTTGGACACAATAACTTTATTTATTTATTTATTTTTATGTGGTGCCGAGGATTGAACCCAGCGCCTCACATGTGCTAGGTGAGCACTCTATTGCTGAGCTACAACCCAAGCCCCAAGATACGCATTTTTTAAACCAAATTTTACATATAGAGAACAGGCACAGAGAGCCTGCTGGTAAATAATGGAACCAAATTTTAAGAACAGGTTTTTCTCACAAGTGCATAAAAGTACTTGGTAGGCTAAAAAGAGACGTTAGTAGTCTGAGTCTAGAACATGGGGTGCTGTTGAATAGTCAGAGATGAGAGAAAAGAAAGTTGGTTGGAGCAATTTTTTAAAGGATATTGAAGAAATTTAACCTTGATCTTTTAGGTAGAAGGGTGGTATTGAAAATATTTAAGTCTAGTGTGAGAAGATTAAAATTAGCGGGGTGGTTTGTCAGCGTTAGAGGATTCATTAATTGGAATGAAATAATTTCATTATATAAATTTTATTATGAATATTTTCAAATCATAATTATAAAAATTTAAAACTTACGATTTTGGATAATGGTATAAAAATTTACAGTATAAGGGGCACATACGAAGATGAATTTTCTTATGGTACTAACAATAGACTGTTTTTTCCTCCCCTGTGGTTATGACAATTATACATAAAAGTTCTTGTTCCTTTTGGTCCCAGGGATTATCTCAAAGGTTTGTTCTTAGTTTTATAATAAATAGGTTATTCTTTTGGTGAAGACAATACTTATTTTTAAAAGGGTGAGAAAGCCCTAAGGCCTTTAATTATAAATTCTGGATGTCAAAAAAAGACTCTAAAATTGTACTTAAATAACATTAAATCTTTCAGCAAATACAATAGGTTTTTTGTTTGCTTTTAATACTTGACTACAGACAGGTCAACATCTGAGGTAAACCGTTAAGCAGATAAAGGGTCAAATGATTGCTATAGAAAATTAGCCTCTATTCCTTTTTCTTCAAGCTATTATATCAACCTGATTCCTTGTGGTATGAGTGAGTTCTGCTTCACATAAAAAGTTTTTAAGATAGTAATTCACATTTGTGGTTCTTTTCTTACTTTTTAAAGGAAGATGTTTGTGTTCTGTATAAATAATTGGCCTCTATGATATTGCTATTACCTTTGCTTTCTAAGTGAAAAAATGGCTATGTTACTTTTATTGGAATTAATCACAATATTTTTAATAAGCATAAAATAAATTGTATCTAAACATATACATTTCACTTAGTATCAATGTTCACTTATTTCTGAGATCTATTTAATGGAAAGTTTAAATCAGTAGTAAATTATCTAGCCTACCAAAAAATGATGTTTTTGTTTTTTGTTTAAGCTACTCAGCATTCTAGTAGAGTTCTGTCATAGGATATCAGTGTGATTATGTTCACTTTTCAGTAGCTTAATACCATAAGAAACCAAGATTATTTCTTTCTATAGTTTTGAATCTTCTTACTTTGCTATGTTCAGATTTGTAATTATAAATGTTATTAATTACATATACAGTTATAAAATTAATAATACATGTTAACACTAGTTTATTTTTACTTTTGTAATAATTCAAGTATTTCCTATGTTCTTACCAGATGGGAAATTGTTTTATTTTTTAAAAATATTTTAAAACAGTTAAGATTCACCTCAAAATTGAACAGAAAGTACAGAGTTTTCATATAGCCCCTATCCTCACATAGATACTGCTTCTTCTGCTATCAATGTCTTCAACCAGTGTGGTACATTTGTTAAAATTGACAAACCTACTTTAATACATCATCATCACACAAAATCCATGATTTGCATTAGGGCTCACTCTTGGTGTTGTGTATTTTATGGGTTTACAAATGTATAGTGAGTGACCTTTATCTACCATTATAGTGTCATATAGGGTAGTTTCTTTGCCTGAACAATCCTCTGGTCTTTGCTTGTTTTTCCCTTCCTTTGCTATTCCCTTGCAACCACTGAATTTTTAAATAAATCAATTAATTATTTATTTTAACTGTCTCCATATATTTGCCTTCCCTGGATTGTCATATAGTTTGAATCTTGAAGAATGTAGTTTTTTTCCATTGGCTCTTTTCACCAATGAAAAGAATTTAAGTTTCTTTCATGTTTTTTTTTAACTCATTTCTTTTTGCACTGAACATTGTCGAGATGTACCAGAGTTTATCCATTCCTCTACTGAAGGACATATTCATAACCATGTCTATGCAGGATTTTGTGTGGACATATTTTTCTACTCATTTGGATAAATACCTAGAAGCTTCATTGCTAGGTTATATGGTAGAATGTTTTTAAAATTTAAAAAATTCTAATTAGTCATCCATGACAGCAGAATGCATTTCAACTCATTGTACACAAAGGAACATAACTTCTCATTTCTTTGGCTGTACATGATGTAGACTTACACTGTTCCTTCAATCATACGTGTATATAGGGTAATATAATGTTCATCTCTTTCCACTATCCTCTCTACCCTTATACCCCTCCTCTCCCCTCTGCCCAATCCAAAGTTGCTTCATTCTCTCCCCACCCACCCCCATTATGGATTAGCATTCACTGATCAGAGAAAACATTTGGTCTTTGGTTTTTGGGGTTTGGCTTATATTGCTTAGCAAGATATTCCTCAACTTCATCTGTTTACTTGTAAATGCCATAATTTTATTCATCTTTAAGTCTGAGTAACACTACATTGTGTATATACATCTCATTTTCTTTATCCATTTACCTGTTGAAAGGCATCGAGATTGGTTCCATAGTTTAGCTATTGTGAATTGAGCTGCTATATACATTGATGTGGCTGTGTCACTGTAGTATGTTGATTTTAGGTCCTTTGGGTATAAACTGAGGACTGGGATAGCTGGGTCAAATGGTGGTTTTGTTCCAAGTTTTCTAAGGAATCTTCATACTGCTTTCCAGAGTGGTTGCATCAATTTTTACCCCCACTAGCAATGTATGTGTGTACCCTTTACCCCACATCCTTGCCAACATTTATTGTGCTTGTATTTTTTTAAAAATATTTTTTAGTGGTCAATGGATTTTATTTTATTTATTTATATGCAGTGCTGAGAATCAAACACAATGCCCCACACATGCTAGGCAAGTGCTTTACCATTGAGCCACAACCCCAGCCCTGTTGTTTGTATTCTTGATAATTGCAATTTTGACTGGAATGAGATGAAATCTTAGTTTTGTGTTTCTTTAGTTGCTAGAGATGTTGAACATTTTTTCATATAGTTTTTGATTGGAATGTATATCCTCTTCTGTGAAGTGTCGTTTTAGTTCCTTAGCCCATTATTGATTGGGTTATTTGTTGTTTTTTTTAGGTGTTGTTTTTGAGTTTTTTATATATCTTGGAAATTAGTGGTCTGTCTGATGTGTGCATGGTAAAGGTTTCTCCCAATCTGTTGAAGAGGCAATCTTTTCTCCAATGTATGTTTTTGGTACCTTTATCTAGTATGAGATATCTGTATTTATTTAGGTTTATAAAAAGAAAACCTGCTGGGCTGGGGTTGTGGCTCAGTGATATAGAGCTTGCCCAGCCCTTGTGAGGCACTGGGTCTGATCCTCAGCACCATATAAAAATAAACAAATAAATTAAAGGCATCGTGTCCATCTACAACTAGAAGAATATTAAAAAAATAAATAAAACCTATCAGAGTGGCAATATCATTTTACATTATCACCAGTAATTAATGAGAGTTTCTGTTGTCCCACATACTACCAGCTTTTATTATTTTGAATTAGATATTTGCCATTCCAATTGGAATATAGTAGAAATTGAAGGAGTGGTAGTAAATGTAAGTCAGGGCTAGAATCTGCCCTCTAGGAACACTCTAATAGGTCACACAAGATAATATACATTGAAAACAATTATACAAGGTAGAATGTGAACATGTGCCATCAGACTGAAATTAGGTAATGTGTTGTTATTAATTCCAATAATTTGGGTATGGAAAGAGAGTAACTGCACAGTGAATTTGAGAAATAGCTGGAGACTAGGCTGGGTATATAAAGGTCAGTGAAATCTGGATATTCATAGTCGTTTCAGATTGAGATTAATACTAAAATGTCCCCTTTGGATGGAGGGAAGGGTTTGAGTACAGATACAGAAATATGGAGATACAGATGCAGAGGAATGCTGAACTGGACTAGTCATGGTTTTCATTTAGAGAAGTGTTATAAATAAAAATTTAGGTTTTGGAATCTGACTACACTAAAATCCTGGTTCCCACATTAACTGGCTGTAAAGTTGTTTGTTTTTTAAATATCTTTAAACTTTATTTGTAAAGTGTAAATAACATCAGAACATATCTTATAAGGTTGTTAGGAGGATTAAATGAGGTGATTAGGTCAAGTGCTTGTCATATATGGTCCATGGATATTTGCTGTATAAAGTGTGTTCTTTAAGCAAAACTTTGAAAAGGAAGTCCTTCAAATGAACAAATGAGAGGGAAGCTACATTGGTTGGATCTGGTAGATGTTGAGTACGATGGAGATCTGGAGATCCGTGGCTCAGAGAATGGCCTATTATATGTAAAGGGAAGTTTTTGTGAGTGATCGACAGACAGTGGAATCACTATATTATTTAATAGATCATGGTACCTTGCAGAGGGTAGTTCTTGGAGCTTCCTTCTTTGATCATTTTGTGTCAGGACCTGGGGTGTGATTAATGGGGAATGCCCCACATTGAATACTAGCTAGATTCCATGGCTTATCTCCATTACTGTTTTCTTTTCTACTTCATGTTTAAAATGTTGGGGAAGTGGTTAGTGGGTATTATTGCTCATTATCTCTCAATTCCTGCCTGGTTTAAAAATTGTTATGTATTAAAAATAAGTATACCATTGTTTACATACCTAAATGAACCTGGATTTTTAACAATGATTATGATAAATTGGTATTCTGAAATAAGTGGGCTTTTTGAGGTGGCAATTATATTTTTATGGATTAAATTGGTCTTTTTGAGTCTGTTTATGACCATACTCAACAAAACAGATGACTCTATATTGATCTTCCAGTATGACTTTCAAGGAAAGAGTGAGATGAGAAAGAGTCTATAGAAACAAAGGGGATTGAGCAGAATTTTCCATCTTGTTGGTAGGATTAGAAGCAGGAAGCAATGGTGATTAAATTGGAGAATGGGTAGACACACTTATAATGGGTAGAGAAAGATTACAGGGGAAGCTGAGGGAGGTATGAATTGAATTTTGAAACTGGATAGTCTTAATGATATGGATTCTTTCAGGGGTGGGATATTGGGATGGTACCCTTCATATAAGTTCATATGTGTGCTAAGGCAGGTTTGTTTGTTTTGGTTTAGAGCATTATAGTAACTTTTTGACTGTGTGTGTGTAAATTAAGGAGGGAGTATGAGATTTATAATTTAGATTATTTGGAGTTGAAATTATAAAAAGATAGTTCTAACTCACTTAAAATTTAGCAATGTCTAAACATGCATCAGTGGCTTCTCTTAAGGAAATACTTCAACTTAAAAATGTTTTTATTAGTGCACTATAGCTATACATAATAATGGGGTTCATTTTGACAGAATCATAATTTGTTCCATTTTAGTCTCTGGTACCTTCTCTCTTCCTCCCCTCCCCTCTGCTCCACTGGCCTTCCCTCCCATCTGTTTATTGGTTTTATATGTTAGTACTTTATGGGGTACCTAAAGGTGGAATTCACTGTGGTACATTGACACATGGACACAGCATAATTTGGTCCATTCCACTGGTCTCCCATTTTTGTAGTGTTGTTCTCCCTTCTTCACCCTTATTTTGCTCTATCATCTACATATGAGAGAAAATATTAGACCCTTGACTTTCTGAGTCTGGTTTATTTCATTTAGCATGATATTCTCCAGTTCCATCCATTTACCAGCAAATGCTATAATTTCATTCTTTATAGTGGAATAAAACTTCTTTGTGTATATATACCTCATTTTCTTTATCCCTTTATCTGTTGATGTGCACCTGGCTGGTTCTATAATGTGACTATTGTGAGTTGCACTGCTATAAACAGTGATGTGGCTGTATTACTAGAGTATGCTGGTAAATATCAAGGAGTGGGGTAGTTGAGCCATGTGGTGGTTCTATTCGCAGTCTTTTGAGAATCTCCATACTGCTTTCCAAAGTGTTTGCACTGATTTGCAGTTCCACCAACAGTGTATGAGTATACCTTTCTTCCCACATCCTCATCAGCTTTATTATTATATATGTTCTTGATAATTGCCATTCTGACTGGAGTGTAGTTTTGACTTGCATTTCCCTGATTGCTAGGGATGTTGGACATGGTTTTATAATTTGTTGGCCATTTGTATCTCTCTCTTTTTTTTTTTTTTTTT
>NW_025999900.1:551379-640951 GCF_001458135.2 Marmota marmota marmota
TTTTTTTTTTTTTTTGAGAAATGTCTATTTAGTTCTTTTGCCCATTTCTTGATTTTTTTTTTTTTGGTATAGTTTTTTGTGTTTAGTCTAAGTTTTGTGCCAGTTTTATCCTTTGCTTTCCCTTTTAAATTTCAACTCCTTTCTGTTTTATACTCTCTAGATTAAGAGTACGTGAGAAATAATTAAAACTTGAGCCTAGCCATATTGGAGACAATTGCAAAGTGAATAAAAGCTGATTTTTTGTTTGATATAAGTTATACAAATATATGATTTTTGAAACTTCTTTGGGCAATTTTTCTAAATTTTGAGGCAGAGATTCTTTTCAGTATTAATCTCATCAGTATAATAGATCCTAGACTTACTTTTTTTATTTTTTAAAAAATGGCAATCCTTTATATGCTTTTAAGTTTATAATCACATTAGATTTTATTTTTATAAAATCTAATGTGATTATAGCAAATATTTACTTTGGTTTTTTGGACTGATTCTTATATTTAGATATTTTGCGCTGTAGTCTGACAGTCTGTATATTTGGCTAAGAAAACATAGTAGCCACCAGGCATGGTGGTACATGCTTGTAATCCCAGAAACTTGGGAGGAGGATTGAAAGTTCAAAGCCAGAATCAGCAATTTAATGAACTTAAACCATATCTCAAAAAGGGCTAGGAATGTAGATCAGTGGTAAAGTGCCCCTAGGTTCAGTTCCTGGTACCAAAATAAACAAACAAACAAAATGAAACGAATCAAGCAAACAACAACAACAAAAAACCCTTATAGTTGCTAACTAGAGATAGTCTCTATAATAGGATCAGGATATAAATAGTGCTATAAAGAAATGATAACTCAATGAATTAAAAAGTCACTATGGTGAATATTTGTTTTTTATTATCTACTCAAGATTTACATTAAAACTGCACTTCATGACATTGTTTTCTTTCTGATTCAGTTTTCAACTTGACCAACAATGTGGATTTGGAAAACACCAAAAAGAAAATGGAACTATACCAGAAGGAAAACAAAGATATCATTCAGAAAAATAAGTTAAAGCTGGTTGGTTGCTATGTATTTTCTTTTTTCTTTTGTATTATAAACAGTTGCTTTCACATGATACTTTAGAAGGCTATCTTTCTATAATACCAGTTGTATTTATAAGGAATTGAATTGAAATTTATGTCAGAATACTAATATGTTATAAAGATATGTAGGTAGGCATGTACACATTACTGTAGCAAAAGCAATTTGACAGTGTTATGTGAAACTGTGCTTTCTTAAGAAAATAAATCCTTAAGGTAGGTGGTTGTAAATGCTAGTTTTATCTGTCTTTGTGATTCTCTGATAAGTATGTATTTGGATAATGGTCACAAAATAATGGAAGCTTATGTTTATCCTTGAACTTTAATTTCTTTTTCATCTAAAGCAGGGGATAGTAGAGGGAACTCAGACAGATATTGATGGAGATAAAGACACCATTTATTAGAAACTAAAACAAATTTATAGTTAAACTGGAGGAACAAATGTGTTACCTAAGCTTAACTTTGGTTTTTCTATTAGGTACTTTTTTTTTTGGTTTGATTAATATAGTAATATTACCACATACAAAATTAATTTTGGTTTGCTTTGTTAATCTATATCAAAATTTGTTTTTAAATATTTTAGTAATTACAATTCATTATTAAAAATTATTCTATAAAGGAAAAAGAATAACTTGCTCACAGATGCAGTTGTGTAATTTATAAAATTTAGCGATCATTTTTATCTTGCAACTTGACATTCTAGTTATGGGGGAAAGTAGAGGTTAATTACTTTTGACATACCTTCTTCACTAAAATGACATAAGTTTATTTGTATCATGTAGCTTTCATTTTGTGATTAGAAGGGGCTTCCTTATAATCTTACAGTGTTTCATTTAGATACTTCTTTCCTGCCATAAAATTCTCATGGAATTGATATTACATTCATATTCCCAGCTTAGCTTTCTTAAAAAAGATACCTCAATAGTGTGTGGGCCTTCCTTTTTTTTAAATCCCATAGTTTTGAGCTAGGAAATAATATTGAGAGTTATAATGAAAGAATAATCTAATTCTAGAATGATTGTATTTCTTTAAAGTAGGAATTTTTAATTATCTGGGAATATAGGTCATTGACTAAAAGAGATAACTTTATTTATGCATATTTCTTCTGTATTAATGATTAACACATGGTTATGTTATAACTTTTTGTGAATAATTCATTATCATTTATTAATTGATCATTCTGTG
Source organism: Marmota marmota marmota (assembly GCF_001458135.2). NCBI lineage: Eukaryota > Metazoa > Chordata > Mammalia > Rodentia > Sciuridae > Marmota > Marmota marmota. Next base: position 553,638 of record NW_025999900.1, read on the forward strand.
CAGTGTATCATACTTGTTAGTCCTGCTTATATGAGAGTTTGGTATTGATACAAACATACAGATTCAGGACCACATTTTTTTTTAGAATGGTGCTAGTTAACATACATCATTGCTTGAACATGCCCTGAAGTGACCTATGGAGCATGAGCTAATTTACATGTCTTTTTCTAATCTGAGGTAGTAACTTGCTTGTGTCTCTGAATGTTGAATTCTCATTATTCCAAAAATATTAGAGATGTATGAAAAAAGAAAGGTAAAGAGATCTCTTGCTTGATTAGGCACATAAAATGACTCATTTCTGATGGAGAAAATATTACTGAATTTTTTACTGAGCAGGTCTTATTTGTTGACATTTAACATCTGTGTAAGCATGGAAAAACTAAACTGTGGTGATCTAATCTTGAAATAAATCTTAGTTAAGATTAGCTTAATTTTCATTTTCAGTTTTCTAGATTCTCATGCATAGCAGAGATTGCTATGTAGAATGTCTAATAATTTGGCAAAAATTCATTTAAAAATATTTGTTACACATCTGGTAAGCATAGGGTATTATACAAAAATAAATACCCTCATTCTCAATAGATCAGGTAATTTCACAATATTTGGATCACTGTGAAAGAATTATATGCCTGTTATTAAGGGAGCAAAGAGTAGAGATACTTGATTTATTCTGTAAGACTGGGAAAGGCATTCCAAGAAAAATGCCTGAATAGACTTCTGAAGGACAAGTAGAAGTTACCCAGGTGAGGAAGTTGAGATGAGTGGGGTTAGGGAGACTAGCACAATGACATTCCAGAGAGAAAGCAATCATAAGCAAAGGCAAGAAGGTATGGATAATCATGGAAAGTCCTGAGAGTTGTAAGTAATTCTGTATTATCAAAGTCAAGAGAGAGACTGAAACTGGAGGATTAGAAAAGACCTAGAACACATAAGAACTTCAGTTGTCTTTAGGTTTTAGTAGGTGAAATGGTCCATCCCTGCCATCTCCATGAAAGGTTACTCAGAATACTCCAGTTGACATGACTATGGAATGAGGGATGGCCTGGGTTCTCATTTACTCAGTTCCTTCATTAGATTATCTTCAGACATCTGTTATTGGCAGCTTTTTTGTTATTGTAATAAAATGCCTGAAATAACTTAAGAAGAAGAAAGGTTATTTTGTACTCATCTTTGAAGGACTCAGTTCATAATTGATTGGTCCCATTGCTTTTGTGCCTGTGGCAAGGTAGTATTTCATGGTGAGAGCATATGGCAAAGGAAACTGTTTACCTCAAGGAAGCTGGGAAGCAAAGAGAGAAAGAGGAGGGGCATACCACCATATGACTGTAAGACTTCCAACTAGGTCACACCTCTTAAAGGTTCTGTTATCTCCCAGTAGCACCAGGGACTGGGAATCAAGTATTGGTAACATCAAATATTGGTGTTTGGAGGACACTTACTGACACCATAGCAGCATCTTAGAGAATTCCCTGGATTTGTTAGAGAAATTCCTTAGAGCTCTTCCCTTGCTATTAGAACTCTTGCTTTCTGTGGAGTCATATCATTATTTTTCTCATTCTGTTATCTTTCTTTTTCGTTCTCTTGGGAACCTTTTCTTTCCTTCCTGTCTCTTAAATATAGGTTCTACATAAATTCCTTTTAGTGATTCTCTTTGAGTTATCCCTTTATGATAAGTACTCTCAAATATTTTTACAGCCAGTTGTTTTTTTTCCCGCTGAGCTCTTAAATGTAATGTATCCATATATATATGTGGTATTAATAGTTATTTTTGTCTTGATGTATCATAGACACCTGTAATTCAGTATTTTCAGAACCTTTTTTTAATCTTTGCTTTCCAGTTTCTTTAAGTGTTAAAAAGTTTTACTATATTTTGTATAGTAAGAATAGTTAATATTGTATCTATCATTTGAGCACTTGTATAATACGCTTAAAAATTTTACAGGTCTCTAAAACTTGTTCATGTTGTTTTATGAAATTTTAGGTCTGTTGGTTAGTAACTCTCCATTCCCACTCCCCAGCTCTTGACAATCACTATTTCACTCTTTGATTCTATGAAATTTCACTACTTTAGGTACCTCATATAAGGGGAGTCATAAAGTATTTGTCATGCTTGATATGATTTTAGTTTTCTTAAATTTATTAAGGTGTGTTTGGGTGACTTGTGATCCATGCAGAAAAAGTTTTGCGTGTGCTTGAGAATGACATATATTCTGCTGCTGTTGGGTTAAATGTTCATCTATTTTGTCTATAATGTTCAAGTCCTGCGTTTACTTTTTGATCTTTTGTTTGGATGTTGCATTTATTATTGAAAGTAAGCTGTTGAGGTCTTTTACTGTCTGTATTGCTATTTATTTCTTCATTCAGTTGTCAGTGTTTGATTTATACATTTAGGTGCTCTGATGTTGAGTGCATATATGTTTAAAATTGTTACATCTTTCTATATGTTGCTCCTTTTATCATTATAGAATGTCTTTCTTTGTCTCTTGTGACAGTTTTTGAATTAACTGATTTTGCTTTGTCTCTTATAATGTTTTTTATCATAGTGAATCTATCCAAATGTTCAGGCTGAACCCGGGTCACTCCTTAGGTTTTGCTGATCATCAGTTTCTTGCCATTTTTTAAATCTGGTTCCTCCTCTGATTCTATTATTATTTACTTAAGGATCTTTTATAATTTCTTATCTGGATTATTGGAATATTCTTCTGACTAGTCTTTCTATTGTCAGTCTTGAACCCTGTTGATCTATATTCCCTACTGTTTCTATTCATCTTTCTAAACCCATTCCTCAGGTTTTCTTAATGTCTTCTAGTTGCCTTAGTATGGTATATGTTCCTTTAGTGTGGTACAGTAGACCCTCTGCTTTCCTCTTCAGTTATATCTGAAGCTTTTTTTTTCTACCCTCATACTTCATGACTAGGCCTACGAAGCATCCCAGCTTCCAGCTTTTTTTCTTGTCTTTCCTCCTTTTTTCTCTTTGCTTACATGGCTATTTACTGTCAATGGGAGTAAATGCTTACTGTTTGAAGTCCTTAGCTGGAATTCCATGTATTATTTTCCCAGAACTTTGTGACAGATTACCAAAAACTGGATGACTTACGACAACAAGAATTTGTCTTTGCTCCATTATGGAAGTTAGAAATCTAAATTCAGGGTGTTAGTATTTTTCATGGTTCTAGAGGAGACTCCTGTTTTGCTGTTTCTAAGCTCAGGAATCTGCCAGCAATCTTTGTTATTCCTAAGTTTATAGATACATCACTCTAATCTTTGCCTTTCTCAGGTCTTCACAAGGTCTTCTTCCATGTTTGTCTTTGTCCAGATTTCTAGTATGACCTTATCTTAATTTGATTATATCAGCAAAGATCTTATTTCTAAATGAGGTCACATTTATGGGTATCAGGAGTTAGGTCTCTGTATTAGTCAGGGTTCTCTAGAGGAACAGAATCAACAGGAAGTATAATTATAAAAGGGGGATTTATTAGGTTGGTTGTCTTATGTGACCAGAAGCTGGATAGTCCAGCCTGTATACAGGCTGGAGAGCTGGGAAAACGAGTGGTTGCACAGTCCAAGAGGTTGAAGCCCCAGAACAAGAGGAATCAATGGTGCTACCCTAGTCCTAAACTGAAGGCTTCTGGAGAATCACTGTCAGAGTCCGCTTTGGAAGAGTGAAGGAGTGAGAGTTTGATATACTCAGATGATCACAGCAGCAATCAAGAACCAGTTCAAGAAGAATTGAGCTAGCGTCTGCTGCTGCTTCCTTGTTCTTCCAACTTTTATTCTGTCCAAGCCCTCATCCTATTTGATGGTGCTGCCACGCTTAGGGAGGATCTCCACTTCAATTGGCTATCCCTCATTGTCACACCCAAAAGCCCCTTAATCACCAGCCCTTCTTAATCCAATCAAGTTGAGGATTCAAATTAACCATTGCAGTCTCTAACATATCTTTATAGGGGATACAGTTGCACTCATAACACTGTGTATGAAACCTTTTCTTATTCTGCTGTTACTTCCAAGGAGAATTTATCTCACTGTCAGTTGTGTTCTCGCTATATACCTGTGTACCTTACAAAAACATGTCATTCTTAATTGCAAACACAAATACCTCCCATGTACTGTTAATATAACCTTTTTACATTTATTGCTATTTATGCTTCTTTTTTTTTTTAAATTTTTTTTTTATTGTTGGTTGTTCAAAACATTACATAGTTCTTGATATATCATCTTTCACACTTTGCTTCAAGTGGGTTATGAACTCCCATTTTTAGCCCATATACAGATTGCAGAATCACATCAATTACACATCCATTGATTTACATATTGCCATACTAGTGACTGTCATGTTCTGCTACCTTTCCTATCCTCTGCTATCCTCCCTCCCCTCCCCTCCCCACCCCTCTTCTGTCTCTACCCCCTCTACTGACCTTCATTTCTCCCCCTTGTATTATTTTTCCCTTTCCCCTCATTTCCTCTTGTATGTTCTTTTGTATAACCCTGAGGGTCTCCTTCCATATCCATGCAATTTCCCTTTTCTCTCCCTTTCCCTCCCACCTCTCATCTCTGTTTAATGTTAATCTTCTTCTCATGCTCTTCGTCCCTACTCTGTTCTTAGTTACTCTCCTTATATCAAAGAAGACATTTGGCATTTGTTTTTTAGGGATTGGCTAGCTTCACTTAGCATAATCTGCTCTAGTGCCATCCATTTCCCTGCAAATTCTATGATTTTGTCATTTTTTAATGCAGAGTAATACTCCATTGTGTATAAATGCCACATTTTTTTTATCCATTCGTCTATTGAAGGGCATCTAGGTTGGTTCCACAGTCTTGCTATTGTGAATTGTGCTGCTATGAACATCGATGTAGCAGTGTCCCTGTAGCATGCTCTTTTTAGGTCTTTAGGGAATAGACCAAGAAGGGGAATAGCTGGGTCAAATGGTGGCTCCATTCCCAGCTTTCCAAGAAATCTCCATACTGCTTTCCAAATTGGCTGCACCAATTTGCAGTCCCACCAGCAATGTACTAGTGTACCCTTTTCCCCACATCCTCGCCGCTATTTATGCTTCTTGAGTTGGAAGCCTGAGCTAGAGTAGAGACTTTGGTAGTAGAGGTGGAGAAGTTTGTAAGATGTGTGAGAGAATTCATAGGACTTAACAGTTGATTTAATTTAAAGAGAATGAGGGAGTAGAGAGAGTAAACAAGGATGACTTTGAGATTGAATTGACTCAAGATATTGTTGTGCTCCTAGAAGAAATAAAAAATATAGGAGAACAGATACTTAAATTAGTTTTGCACATACTGAATTTAAAGTATATAAGTAGGGGCTGGGCTGTGGCTCAGCAGTAGGACACTTGCCTGGCATGTGTGAGGCACTGGGTTTGATTCTCAGCACTGCGTATTAATAAATAAAGGTCTATCAACAACTAAAAAATAAAGTATATAAATAAACACTTTTTCTGCATGGGAACTCTTTTTTTTTTTTGGTGGTGGTGGGGTAGTTTACCTAATATGTGAATTGAAAAAATAAAGATCATGTTAAATCCCTTAAAGTGAATGACTTTAAACTGTCTGTAATAATCATAAATTAAAAAACCCTAATTGTTAAGTACAGTTGTTACAGTTCTGCTTCCTAGCTTAATGTTCTTTGTTTAAGTATTTGTATACTGCTAGATGTCAGTCATTCTTTTTAATAGAAACATGTTCACATGAAATAAAATGAATTCTAGTTTCTTCTAAGAAGATTGCTGCATTATTAAAAAATAAGTACTTAGTTTGTTTTATGCTTGCAATAAATAAAGTGTCAGGATGTGCTGTAGGATTGCTGTTGGTTGCTAAGTGTATTCCATAGCATATATAAATTTCTGTTTTAGACTCGTGAACAGGAAGAATTGGAGGAAGCTTTAGAGGTAGAACGGCAGGAAAATGAACAAAGAAGACTATTTATACAAAAAGAAGAACAACTGCAGCAGATTCTAAAAAGGAAAAATAAGCAGGCTTTTTTAGATGAACTGGTATGTATTAATATTACTTGTGATTAAAAAAATTAGTCTTCAGGATATACCTTTATTATTTATTGTGTTGGATAATGACATTTAAATGGCATTTCCACAGTGTGCTGTGGTTTACATTTAGTTTAGGTGATTATTTGTTGATATCATTAAGTCTATTGCTGAATAAGAAATTATACTCTCCCCCAAATTAAAAAGAAAAACCAAATAAACCACTATCAACAGAATAACATTCTTTTATACTCATATTTCTGTGGGACGAGAATTCAAATGGGTCTCTGGGGCTGTTCTCCTCCCATGTATTCTCAGGGCACCTCCCTAGGTGGTTTTTATAGCTGTGTAGTTGGGACTATAGGAGGGAATATTCTAAGAATAAAGAAGTAGAGGCTGGTAATGTATTAAGAAGTAGAAGCGGGAGCTGAGGTCGTGGCTAAACGGTAGAGTGCTCACCTAGCATGTGCGAGGCCCTAGGTTCGATCCTCAGCGCCACATAAAAATAAATAAATAAAATAAAGATATTGTACCCATCTACAACTAAAAAATAAGTATATGTAAAAAAAGAAGTAGAAGCTATTAATGTATTAAGACTTGGGTTGAGAAATTTGTGCAGGATCAATTTCATCATATTTATTAGTAAAAGAGCCCATTCAGTTTCAGGAGGAAGGGATATAGATCTTACTTCTGGTGGGAGGATTATGGCCATCTTTAATCTACATAGTATGTGCTTGGAAAAAAAATTCTCAAAATTGAATGTTGTGGCTTTGTGCTAAGGTTTATAATAACTCTGGTTACTCTGATATAACTTGATTTCATATTTTATATGAGAAAACAATATTTTTGGAAGAAGTGTTGTCACAATATTTGTGTTTTCTAGCAATCAGCTCCGTAAGTAATTGTTGTTATAATAGCAATAATTAGTAAAGTTTGTGATGTGTTTTATAGATTTGACACTGTATTATAACTCTGATGCTTATAATCCTGTATAATATTGATAACATCCCAAACTAGAAGACCTTCCTCTCTAGGAAAGTCTTTTTATATTCTTCCCTTCCCATTTTTGTCCACATAATGAGTTATTTATTCAGTGTTAACACACTTATCACATCTAATTGATATGTTGTTATTCTCTGGTGAGATAAATATATATGCATATATTGTTACATTGTGCTTTTGTCCCCAAAAGCATCTAATCCAGTTAATCAGGAATAAAAAGAGAAAGCAAAATTACTTAATTTTAGAAATAGATAAGAAAGGAAAAATAAGAGATTAATGAGGTTTAGACAGAAAATGTTTATCATAAAATCCTATCTAATTTCTGTGAGTGGAATGTGAATATTATTATGAAAATGAGGGCAGAAGCATATAAAATAGAATAATGGTGTTTTCCCTAGCAACTTTCATTAGTTCTTTCTTAAAGTTATTAAGTGGAAAGTATGGCTTTAGAAGCTGAAATGATACCTGTTGTGTTTTGCATTTTTGTAGATGTGTTTGGTAAGAAATTGAAAATTTTAAAGGATGAATTAGTAAATATCAATTTTTATAGTTATTTTATTGAAAGATTCTTCCCCAATCATGTTATACAAAGAGGGAAACACTTTTTTGGGGAATAATGCTTGTCTTTATAGATAGTTCAATTAATACCAAGTATAGAAATTTGAGATTACATGAAAATATACTTTTAGTATTTTATGTCTCATTAATAGAAAGGGTTTTCAGATTTCATTTTGAAGTTAGCTAGCTTTGCATAGCAATCATTCTTGCATATTTTTTTGTCCTTAAAAGTACTAAAGTTTGCTGCCTCATTGAGCTGCTGTTGGCATGAAGCTCCCCTTTAATTCAGTGAGGCATGAAGTATGATGTGAAACTGCCAATGTACATTGTATATAATCTGGAGTTAATATTGGTTTTTGTGAGTCCTTCCCCCCACTTCCTGTTTTCTTCACCTGCAAGTCATTACCACACATACTTTGCTCACTATTTAGGTCATATAACATAGTGGTTAAATAATTCTTAGTAATTTGCTGTATTCATTAGTACAATTAATTGCAACAGATTGGTTTAGAATACCACTGTAGTTGGATTTCTGGTTTCCATTTTAAAATTTATTTTTAAAGATTCTTCATTACATTAATATTTCAATCTTTATTAATGTTTTCATTATAAATATTAACATAAATTTCTCATATCTTTTTGAACCCTATTAAATAATGTATTTCTTCTTCTGTATGTGTTTATGTGTTAGATTTTATTAAGAAAGAAAATAGCTAGCATTATATTTGTAAATATATCTAGCCTTGAGTCTTAGCATTATTCCATGAACCTAATTTATACAAGTACTACTTACTAAATTTTTTTTTCCTCCTGTTTTTGAGTTTAGTTCTTGTGCCAAAAGCCACTTTTTAAACTTTAAAGAGCAATGGCATTACATTATACTCTATGTGACAGGATTTTAATGTTATGGTCTTAATGTTTATGGCTTAGCATTTGCCATAATATTGGCTAAAAAGTCCATTTATTTAATACTAACTGTAAATTTAAATTTTTTTAAAGGTTTGGAAAGAGATTTTTAATCAGGTCCTGTCTTATTAAATCTTTTTATATTCCCATTTGAAAATTTTGTTCAGTTTATGTCTTAAATTTTGTATGGGCTAATATTGTTGTCAAATGCAGTAGCTGATTTTTATTAGAAATATTGTTTGCCAGATGGCTTGCTTAAAGTCAGTTAAAATAATCTTTTAAAAATGGTCATTATGAAGCTTTTAATGAGTATTACAGGCAGTCTTATTAAAGTTTCTTTAAATATTAAACATTGTCCCTTCGGGCAGTTATAGGTTATGGAAACTTTCAATGCAAAATGTAATACTAAGAAGTATGAAATAACTTGAAAGATGGAATTTACATGTTATATATTCCTCAGAGTGTATATTTTTTACATAGTTTATTTTACCCTATAGATATTTTTTGTGGTCATGCATGATTCTAGTTTTAACACTCACAAAGGCTTTCATGCTTCAAGAGTTTTTAGTACTAAAGTAGAAAGAATTAAGTTAGATTTAAAGTAAATTCTATGCTTTAGTATTAAAATTAATTTTAGATACCTAGAATGTTTATTTTTATTCCTTTTATATGAATGTGAAACCAGGATTGAAGTAAACTGGCTTAATTAGCAATTTTTTTTGAAGTGAACATGTTATCTTGCTTTCATATAAATAAGTTTTGCTTTTTAGAATATATATCAGTTGTTGGTGAGCATATACTTTCTAAGTTGGAGAGTAATGATTTAACTTTTTAGCTAAGATAATTTATATTTCCTCTGTTAGTTTCTACATATGAAAAGGTGGAATGGCTTTTAAAAGGCTTTTTAGGTCTTAGTCCAGTTAAAAAGTTTTTTAATTTAAAATGCTTAATGGAAATCTAAAATAGCTTCAGGGATTCATAGTCCTGTTACTACTGCATTACTAATGCTTTGTTGTAGATATTCAAGCATATTCTTCTACAGTATTTCACTAACTCCTTCATTATTGCTAAAAGTAGGTCTCAATGATTTTCTCTCTTAATAAGGATACATTTTATAAGTAAAATTTGTATACTTCCATTAACTTTTTTTTTTATATTGAGGATTTAATCCAGGGAAGCTTTATCACTGAGCTACATCCCCAGTTCTTTTTCATTTTTTATTTAGGCTCTCACTAAGTTACTTAGGGTTTCACTAAATTGCTGAGGCTGGCCTGAAACTTGCAGTCCTCCTGCCTTAGCCTCCTGAGGTGTTGAGATTACAGGCTGTATTTACTTTTAGAAGTGTGATCCTCATGATATTCCTCTTGCAAAGCACTTCTGTTACAAAATTGTGTTATGCCAACTTTATTCTAGGATGATACTCTTGAATTAAATTGCTTGTTATTTTGAATTACTTACACACTGGAACCTTAAATAATTGCTTTTATTAGCTCCATTTGTGCCTAAAAATTATTAAGTGGTATTGTGAAACATTAATTGTAGAGTTTCTTCAAAATTAAATTCTGGGTGGTGACTATTTTAAAAATCTGTACTCCCACACCCCTACCTCCCCCCCCCTCCTTTTTTGCAGTGCTGGGGATCAAATTTAAGGGTCTCATTCATGTTCCAAGCAGTCTATGACTAGGCTATACCTCCAACCCTATCTATAGCCCGTTTTAACAATATGTTTTCATAAATAACCTTGGTATAGGAGATAAGAATGTGTACTTTCGTATTTGTTTACAGATATGGAATATGTGTGTGTGTGTGCATGTGCGCACACGTGTGTATGTGTGTCTGTGTTTATGTGTCACAGGGAGGGAAAAAAGATCACCTTCTCTCTAGACCTACCTCTGCATATGTTTCTTGGTTATTATTTAACTGACAAGTCAGAAAAAATTTGTATGTAACTTAGTTTAGATATTAGCTTTGCAGCACTTCAAACATGTAAGACGTCTTCATGTGTAACAGGATAAATAACAGTACGTGTAAGAATCAGTCAGAGATTTGCTTGTTTTAATTAAATATGTGTGTGTGTAGATTTGTGTACATGTTGATCATGGTTTATTATCAATATAAGATATTAAAAATGTTTATAATTTTGTTACTTAATTAAAAAATTTAGATTTAATTTTTAAAAGTTAGTAAAGAAGAAAATAAAAATACATTTCATTGTACATACAATAGATCCATTGTGCAAAATAGAGCAAGGATCATTTCCAAACAGCCTTAGGTGAAATCTAATGGGAAACAATTTTAAATTGGTCTGAAATCACTGGTAAAAAGAATGTGTTTTAGGTAAACATCTGATCTAAGTTATAGTACTTTGTACTACTCTTTTTGTGATTAGCTTCTTTTTTTTTAATAAATACAGTTGGTGGCTAGATGAAATATGACCCTATTATATTGTCTTTAATGTGGATTTTATAAAAATACTTGTTTGCGGGTTATTTTGATTTATGAGTCTACAACAGCCTTTTTTTATTATGGAATGTTAATATTTTCTGTAAAGTGTTCTCCAGAAAGTGAATATTTAGTCCAATATCAAATACTTACGGAAAAGGCTTACTTTAAAAGTTTTGTTCCTATTTAGCTTGTCCTTTTTAACTTTCATATTGAACTTGAACTTTTCTTATAGGAGAGTTCTGATCTCCCTGTTGCTCTGCTTTTGGCTCAGCATAAAGATAGATCCACCCAATTGGAAATGCAACTTGAGAAACCTAAACCTATAAAACCAGTGACGTTTTCTACAGGCATCAAAATGGTAAGCCTTATTTTAATTGCTTATTTAAAAGATATTTTCAGAGATTATGCTTTATAATTCAATATTAATTTCTCAGTAAACGGAAAGGTACAGATGTTTAAGAACAAGATCTGATGTAGATTAGATGTTTGCAAATATGGACATGCACATTGTAAGGAAAGTGAATATTTAGCAAGTATAAACACAGTTTTATTGAGTGTGATATTAGATTTGTATTTTTTTTTAATCTCGTAATTTAGGAAAATATTTTTTAAAAGAAAATGCTTAGTCTCATTAAGGAAGTATTTGATGATATAGAATAGGAAAACAAATATCAATTTGTATTTCTCTGCAAACAATTCTCTCTCTCTGTCTCCCTCCCTCTCTATATAGATAGATAGATACTTTTTTAGAAGCCATTTTTAGCTTCTAGATTGTTGTAAGGATAAACTAATTTGAAATTAAAAAATATTTTAGCTATTCATTTGAAAGAAAGATTTTATTCGGTTATTTCTTTTGGAATTGTATGCTTTGTCATATTAGTTTTAATATGTATTTAACATCCAGATTTTTGAGATAGAGCTATTATAAAATATATAACTTTTATATTAGTGAATTAATTTAAAATAGTGTCATTATAGTAGTATAAAAATGTGGCAGCATTTTGAAATTGTAGTTAAGATAGTCAACTAGTTTTGTAATACAGTAATTCTTCTTGTATTTAGTATGTCTGTACACACAAATTCTGTGTAACACTTTTAGATTTTCCTCTTTTTCTCCAAATGTTTCCTTTAAAATATAAAACTAAACCAACCAAAGCTTGTAGGTTACTAACTTTTTGTGAAATGATTATAGGGTTTAATTTAATATTATGCAGTATCAAGTTTAGAGAATAACATTTCTTATTTAATCTTGCTATGCTAAGTTATGCTCTCTGTATTTTTCTTTCTCTTGCTACCATGGTCCCATTATTATTAACTCTTGAGCATTCTTTTATATTAAGACTTACAATCATTGTATTAAAATTATCAGTTCACCTGTCTCATTATCAATCTATAAGCTTCTAGAACTGACACCTAATAAGCTTTTCATGAATCTTGGCTAGAAGCCTAGGTAATTGAGTGAGGGATGGATGAACAAATAAATAGATAATTGATTAGAATAGTACCTGAGTTTATATATTACATCAACCCTTTAGTGAATTATAATGCATATATGCTTTTTCTTAATATTTTGTTCACTGAAACTATTTTTATTAATTTCATGAGGTGGATTTTTTTTTTTTTTTTGCAAATGTCTAACATCAGGAAGCAGTAAAAATAAGAGCAACAGAAAATGTAGAATAGTTTTGCCATAGTTACTGTTCTGTTAGTGAATGAGTGAAAAAATGTGTTAGATTATTAAATAAATACATTTCTTCGTCTCTTGGAAAGTATCTTGGGTACTTCTCTGTAGTCACTTAAAACCAAGTTGGCACATTCTTTTCTAGATGCACTCTGTCTGTAACTTACAACCAAACTGTGTTTTGCTTATGTTGTGGTTGCGGTCAGATTCTCTAATAAACTACGTAAGAACTCATGGAATGAAGAATTGAATTTTCACTTTTTTACCCTGGCATTACAATACTCAGGCTGATAGAGTTTGCAGATTTTTTGGTTGACATTTTTCATTATATGCCTGCATTTCAAAGCTATTGTTAATACATGCAATATTGAAATGGCTGAAGTTAGCTGAAAACATTAGTCAAGTCAATGATTTTCAGTATGCAGTCCTATGCTTAGATGACACACAAAGCTGTACGTTTCAGGTACATATCCTCTGTTATAAGTTGAATGTGATTAGTGTATAGGAATCAGTATTTCAAAAACATTATCAAAATACATTTCTTTTTTAAATTGATTTTATTTTTTAAATACATAGCAGAGGAATGCATTACAATTCTTATTATACATATAGAGCACAATTTTTCATGTCACTGTTTATATATAAAGTATGTTCACATCAACTCATGTCTTCATACATGTCCTTTGGATAATAATGTCCATCACATTCCACCATCATTGCTAACCCCCTGCCCGCTCTCTTCCCCTCCCACCCCTTTGCCCTATCTAGAGTTCTATATTCCTCCCATGCTTCCCTTCCCTACCCCACTATGAGTCAGTCACCTTATATCAGAGAAAACATTTGGCATTTGTCTTTTTGGGATTGGCTAATTTCACCTAGCATTATCTTCTCCAGTGCCATCTATTTACCTGCAAATGCCATGATTTTATTCTCTTTTATTGCTGAGTAATATTCCATTGTGTATATATACCACATTTTTTAATTCATTAATCTACTGAAGGGCATCTAGTTTGGTTCCACAGTTTAGCTATTATGAATTGTTCTGCTATAAACATTGATGTGGCTGTGTCCCTGTAGTATGCTATTTTTAAGTCCTTGGGGTCCTTGGTCTGTACTCAAAGTACATTTCTAATTAGAAATAATATTCTAATTTTTAAAGGCCAGGGGCTATTTTTCTTTGTTTGACCTCAACAGATAAGGTCACATATATCATACTTTTATCATTGAAGTTAATAATATATTGCTTCCATTTTTAACAAATGTATAGTAGCTGCTGTTATTTTCCAGTTCCCTTTCTTTTATAGTATATATAATACTGAAATAAGATCTGGCTTAATCTTAACTAGAAGATGCAATAGTTCATCTTAAGTTTTTTGTAACTCTTTAAAATAATTTTTTTTAGTTGCTAACTACAGTAGTTTGAAAATCTATATGATTCAATAGTAAGTTGGTTGTACCTCCAAAAATGTATTCTGATTTCATCAATTTGTCCCCATCTCTGTTATCCTACGCTAGTTACCATCATGTCTTTCTTGGACTCCTGTGGTAATCTTCCATCTTATCTCTCTATTCTTCTTTATAATCTGTAACCTTTTTATGGTTCCCCAGATGGATTGATGATGGTAAATAAACAATGAAAATATGAAAACATCACCTCCTTAATGTATTTCATTGCTTTTCCAATATATTTAGAATGAATTCCAGAATATTAGTCAGTCACTTTCTCATCTGTAAGAAAGTGATATTTGTACCGAAAAGTGAATGGTGAAAATGAGTTAGCCAAGTAAAAATCCCAGGAGAGAAAAAGAAAAAAGCAATAGCAAAAAACTTAAGGTAAGAAACAGATGTATTAACAGGTAGTGTTAAACATTAAACTTTTCACTGTCCAAGCTAAAGCATCTTTCTCTTATCCCTACCCCTGTTATTTAATACCTTTTAACTCTTTAAAACATATATCACTATTAGAAGATATTTTATAGACACATTGTTTAATGTTTATCTCTACCATTAAATATAAACTCTGTGAACCTAGAGCAAGGTGTGTTTCTAGCACCTAGAATAGTGTCATATACATCATGGTTCTTCTTGAAGTATTTTTGGATGAGTGAATGAATCCTGCATATTAGGTTCATACTGAATTTTTAGTCTGAAGATCCTGATGTACTTTTCTTTATTCTGTTTGAGATGATGTAGCAAATGTATTGAACTGCCTTTATATCCCTGGAATAAATTCAGATATGCTATTGGATTCAGTTTGCCAGTATATATATATTTTTTAAAATTTGCCTCTATATTCATGAGGGATATTAGTATGTAATTTCCCTTTTTGTGTCTTTGTCTGGTTTTGGCATCAGGGTAATATTGGTTTTATAGAATGGTTTGGAAAAATTCCTCTTTTTTTTTTTTTTTTGAAAGAGAGAGAGAATGAATTTTTTTTGTAGATGGACACAACACAATGCCTTTATTTTTATGTGGTGCTAAGAATCGAACCTGGGTCCCTCCTGTGCTAAGCGAGCACTCTACCGCTGAGCCACAATCCCAGCCCCTCTTTTTTTTTTTAAACACTTTTTTTTTTAATAGTTTGAAAAGAATTGGTATACATTTGTCTTTAAAATTTTGTTAGAAATAGTAAGGAAGCCACCCAGTCCTGGGATATTCTTTTTTGAAATTTTATTAGGGATTTGATTTTATTGCTCATTAGTACTCTGTTTAGGTTTTTCTATTCATTGTTGGTTTTGGACACTGTAAGTTGGCAGGCTGTATGGAGGGCTGTCCCGGAGGCCAGGACTACCACCTAAGTAGCCATTGGGCTAATTACAAGTACACTGGAGCAAGTTGGGCCTACCATTTCTTTGCTAAATTTTCTAGAAGGATGCCTGGCCACCTGCTGGACTGAGTGCAGGTGAATGTAGGTTGCCAACTGTCTTGTTTTCCCTTTTGTGCAATTATTCCTATTCCCTGAGGGGATCAGATGCTGTTTGGATTTTTAAGCTAAGATTTTTTTGCTGATTTTAGCCTTCAAGCATTTGGGGTTTTGGTATTGTAACTATTGACATTAGCTTGCTAGAACACAGGTAGAATACAATGGAAATATACCATGACTAGCCCCCAAGTTGACACAAACTCTAGCAGTCAGTCTGGTTTTAAAATGGCACCCAGTTGGGGTTGGGTGGTAGAGCATTTGCTTAGCATGTTTGAGGCATGGGTTTGATTCTCAGCACTGCATATAAGTAAGTAAAATAAAGGTCCATTGACAACTAACTAACTAACTAAATAAATAAAAGGCATAGAGCCATGGCAACTTGGTTATGGGGGTTGGGAGAGAGTATAACATGGACTTCTACTCTATGGCTGATGAATTCCATGCTACTCTTCACGTTTTGTTTGGGGACTCTAGGGACTGCAGAAGTCTCTTGAATAGTTGTCTCCATTAGCAATGAGGATTATACAGGATATATTTAGAAGGCTTATGTGGTTTTAAGCCAGTGTGGGTTGGGAAGCAAATATGGAAGAGATAGGGTGCTTTACTCTTTTCTCTATGGTGTTACCTTAGGTTTTTGATCCCCATAGGGATCTTGGTACTTCCCCTTCCATTTTCGAGCATAGTTCCCTGTATTCTGTCAAAATTGGTTTGTTTATTCTTTGAGGGAATCAAAAAAGGAACATCCTATTTGGGACATCTAACTGATGTATTAGTACTTATTTTGACTCTGTTTTAATTCATATTAAATTATTGTAAATAATGTGATACTGTTATTCATTTTATTCCTTTTCCCCTCCCATAATCTTTTGTTTTGTGAAATATAGCCACAATCTCTACAAAGTTTTTAAAATATGTACAATTGGTAGATAACCTATAAGACTCTTATGTTCTGTTAGTGCCCTCTCTCTTTGTAGCATTTTTCTGCCCTGGAAGCCCTTCTAACTTTTACTGAGAGAGCTTCTGGCACCTCCTATTAGGCTTCATCTTCAATGGTAGAGCCAAGAATATATTGCTGTTTCCTTCTCTTCCTGCTTATCAGAGCCTTTTCCAGGTGATGCCATGAGAGTTTAGAGCTTTTACTCAGCCCATAAGTTGGTTTCTTAGATTGGTCTAGGGTTCATAACTCCTATGGTATTGAGTTCAAAGAGGTTAAAGTACCTTACAAGGGCTGAGGGCTTTCATCTATATTATAATTTTAAAAGATTGTGTGGGTTAGCTAAGTATTAATATGACTCCTGTAGTCTAGAATTTAAAGTGATGGGCTTTTTATGAACATAAAGAAGACCATCTATAATCTCTGTAAAGTTGGGAAATTCCTGTAGGATCTCTACAATGTTCCTTCTTTCATTCCTGATAGTGGTAATTTATATCTTCTCATTTTTTTTTTTTTATCTCTTATAAGTCTGGGTTGAGGTTTGTAAGTTTTATTGATCTAATCAGAGGGCCAGTTCTTGTTCATCATTTTTTTATTTTCTGTTTTCCATTCCACTGATAATACCTCTTTTATTATTTCCTTCATTTTTCTTAATTGGGGTTAGTTTGCTCTACTTTTCTAATTTTTAAAAGTATAAGTGCAGATTATTGATTTGTTAACTTTCTGATTTCATAGAATTATAGACATATAATAAGAATTTTCTTTAAAGCATTTCTTTAGCTGCTTCTCACAAGTTTTGACATGTTATTGCTGTAATTTGAGTCCTCTGAGACACAGATGCCACAATGGAGTTAAATGTGCAAAAAAATTTTTTTTTTGCTGTTTAGCTTTTTGAGTTCTTTATATATCCTAGAGATTAGTGCTCTTTCTGATGTATGAGGAGTAAAGATTTGCTCCCATGATGTAGGCTCTCTGTTCACCTCACAGACTGTTTCTTTTGCTGAGAAGAAACTTTTTAGTTTGAGTCCATCACATTTATTGATTCTTGATTTTAATTCTTGTGCCAAAGAAGTCTTATTAAGGAATTTGGGGCCTAATCCCACATGATGAAGATTAGGGCCTACTTTTTCTTCTATTGGATGTAGGGTTTCTGGTTTTATTCCTAGGTCCTTGATGTCCTTGATCCATTTTGAGTTGAGTTTTGTGCATGGTGAGAGATAGGGGTTTAATTTCATTTTTTTGCATATGGATTTCCAGTTTTCCCAGCACCATTTGTTGAAGAGGCTATCTTTTCTCCAATGCATGTTTTTGGCACCTTTGTCTAATATAAGATAATGTAATTTTGTGGGTTAGTCTCTGTGTCCTCTATTCTGTACCATTGGTCTACCAGTCTGTTTTGGTGCCGATACCATGCTGTTTTTGTTACTATTGCTCTATAATATAGTTTAAGGTCTGGTATATTGATGCCACCTGCTTCACTCTTCCTGCTAAGGATTGCTTTAGCTATCCTGGGTCTCTTATTTTTCCAGATGAATTTCATGATTGCTTTTTCTATTTCTACGAGGAATGCCATTGGGATTTTGATCAGAATTGCATTAAATCTGTATAGTGCTTTTGGTAGTATGGTCATTTTGATAATATTAATCCTGCCTATCCAAGAGTAAGGTTCATCTTTCCATCTTCTAAGGTCTTCTGTGATTTCTTTAGGGTTCTGTAATTTTCGTTCTATAGATCTTTCACCTCTTTCATTAAGTTGATTCCCAAGTATTTTATTTTATTTTATTTTTTAGGCTATTGAGAATGGGGTAGTTTTCCTTATTCCCTTTCTGAGGATTTGTCAGTGATATACAGAAATGCCTTTGATTTATGAGTATTGATTTTATATTCTGCTACTTTGCTGAATTCATTTACTAGTTCTAGAAGTTTTCTGGTGGAAATTTTAGGGTCTTCTAGGTATAGAATCATATATCATCAGCAAATAGTGCCAATTTGAGTTCTTTTTTTCCTGTGTGTATCCCTTTAATTTCTTTCATCTGTCTAATTGCTCTGGCTAGTGTTTCAAGAACTATGTTAAATAGAAGTGGTGAAAGAGAGCATCCCTGTCTTGTTCCAGTTTTTAGAGGGAATGCTTTCAATTTTTCTCCATTTAGAATGATGTTGGCCTGGGGCTTAGCATAGATAGCCTTTATGATATTGAGATATATTCCTGTTATCTCTAATTTTTCTAGTGTTTTGATCATAAAGGGGTGCTGTATTTTGTCAAATGCTTTTTCTGCACCTATTGAGATGATCATATGATTCTTATCTTTAAGCGTCTATTGATGTGATAAAGTTGTGAATTACATTTATTGATTACTGTATGTTGAACTAACCTTGCAACCCTGGGATGAATCCCACTTGATCGTGGTGCATGATTTTTTGGATATGTTTTTGTATTTGATTTGCTAGAATTTTATTGAGAATTTTTGCATCTATGTTCATTAGAGACATTGGCCTGAAGGTTTCTTTTTTTGATGTGTCTTTGCCTGGTTTTGGAATCAGGGTGATATTGGCCTCATAGAATGAGTTTGGAAGTGCTGCCTCTTTTTTTAATTTTCTGAAATAAATTGAAGAGCATTGGTATTAGTTCTTTTAAAGGTTTTGTAGAACTTGGCTGTATATCCATCTGCACCTGGGCCTTTCTTGCTTGATAGACTTTTGATGGCGTCTGCTATTTCATCACTTGAAATTGATCTGTTTAAATTGTGTCTATCATCCTGATTCAATTTGGGCAAATTATATAACTCTAGAAATTTGTAATGCCTTCTATATTTTGTACTTTATTGGAGTACAAATTTTCAAAATAATTTCTAATTATCTTCTGTGTTTCTGTAGTGTCTGTTGTGATATTTCATCTTTTTCATCTAGTATGTTATTTTCCTTCTCTTCGTTAGCATGACTAAGGGTCTGTCAATTTTGTTTATTTTTTTCCAAGAACCAACTTTTTATTCTGTCAATTTTTTCAGTTGTTTCTTTTGTTTCAATTTCATTGATTTCAGCTCTGATTTTAATTATTTCCTGTCTTTTGCTGCTTTTGGTGTTGATTTGTTCTTTTTCTAGGGCTTTGAGATGTAATGTTAAGTCATTTATTTATTGACTTTTTTCTCCTTTTAAGACATGAATTCCATGCAGTGAACTTTCCTCTTAGAACTGCTTTTATAGTGTCCCAGAGATTTCAATATGTTGTATCTGTGTTCTCATTCACTTGTAAAATTTTTAAATCTCCTCCTTGATGTCTTCTGCAACCCATTGTTCATTCAGGAACATATTATTTAGTCTCCAGGTGTTGGAGTGGATTTTATTGCTTATTTTCTCATTGATTTCTAATTTCATTCCTTTATGATCTGATAGAATGCAAGGTAGTATCTCTACTCTTTTATATTTGCTAAGAGTTACTTTGTGGCATAATTTACCGTCTGTTTTAGAGAAGGATCCATGTGCTGCTGAGAAGAAAGTGTCTTCTCTCATTGAAGGATGAAAAATTCTATATATGTCAATTAAGTCTAAATTAAAGTACCTTACAAGGGCTGAGGGCTTTCATCTATATTATAATTTTAAAAGATTGTGTGGGTTAGCTAAGTATTAATATGACTCCTGTAGTCTAGAATTTAAAGTGATGGGCTTTTTATGAACATAAAGAAGACCATCTATAATCTCTGTAAAGTTGTTCAGCTTTTGTTTGGAAGATCTATCTAGTGATGAAAGAGGTGCGTTAAAATCACTCAAAAATTACTCAAAATCACTCAAAATTATTGTGTTGCAATCTATTTGACTGTTGAACTTGAAAAGAGTTTGTTTGATGAACGTAGATGCTCCATTGTTTGGGGCATATATATTTATAATTGTTAAGTCTTGTTGGTGTATGGTTCCCTTGAGCAGTATGCAGTGTCCTTCTTTATCCTTTTTGATTGACTTTAGCTTGAAGTCTACTTTATTTGATATGATGATGGAATCCCCTGCTTTTTTCTTCAGTCCATGTGAGTGGTATGATTTTTCCCAACCCTTCACCTTCAGTCTATGGATGTCTTTTCCTATGAGTTGAGTCTCTTGAAGGCAGCATATTGTTAGGACTTTTTTTTTTTAAATCCAATCTGCTTGTCTGTCTTTTGATTGGTGAGTTTAGGCCATTAATATTCCATGTTATTATTGAGGCATCATTTTTATTTCCAGCCATTTTTGTTTATTTTTGGTATTTAACGTGACTTGGTTTCTCCTCTGATTAGGTTTTCATTTAGTGTAATACCTCCCTCTGCTTATTTTTATCATTGTTTTTCATTTCCTCTTCTTGGAATATTTTGCTGAGGACATTCTGTAGTGCAGGCTTTCGCGTTGTAAATTCTTTTAACTTTTGTTTATCATGGAAGGTTTTTATTTCATCCTCAAATATAAAGCTTAGGTTTTCTGGATATAAGATTCTTGGTTGGCATCTATTGTCTTTCAGAGCTTAGCATATATTGTTCCATGATCTCGTGGCTTTGAGGGTCTGTCTTGAAAAATCTACTGAGATATGAATTGACCTCCCCCTATATGCGATCTTCATTCTTCTCTTGTGCAGCTTTTAAGAGTCTGTCGTTATTCTTTATGCTATTATAATGTGCTTTGGTGTACATCTGTTGTAATTTTTTTACATTTGGTGTCCTGTAGTTGGTTTTCCAATTTGTTCTTCATGCTTGGAAAATTTTCTGATATTATCTCATTGAAGAGATTGTGGATTCTTTTGGTTTGTAATTCTGTGCCTTCCTCTATCCCAGTAACTCTTAGATTTGGTCTTTTGATGCTGCCCCATAATTCTTGGATGTCCTCTTCATGATTTCTTACTATCTTCACTGTGTGATCAACTTTATTTTCCAGATTTATACTTTGTCTTCATTATCTTTCTTTCTTCCAAGTGATCTAGTCTGTTAGTTATGCTTTCTATTGAATTTTTTATTTAATTTATTATATCCTTCATTATAAGGATTTCTGACTTTTTTTTCCCAGAGTTTCTATCCCTTTGTTGAAGTAACCTTTTGCTCTCTTATCTCTTTGTTGGAATGATGAATTTTTACCTGTATTTGCTCATTTAGGTCATTCTTTAATTCACAGATCATTTTAATTATGAACCTTTTGAACTCTTTCTCTGACATTTTATCAACTTTGCTGTCTATGGGTTCTGTTATTATAGTATCCTGGTTTGGGGCGCATTCTTCCCTTGTTTTTTCATGTTGTCCATGTGTCTTCCTTTTTTTTCACCGGGAGTCTGAAATATTGCAGTTTCTACCCTACATTCTTGTACCTGTGCAGATTATCTGTTCCTCACGTTGATGTTGGGCATACATATCGTGCTCTTGTCCCTCAATGTATGCTACTGCATCCAAAGGTGGTGGCAATAGCCGAGGTAACCAGAGATAATAGTTGAGGTGTCCCAACATGGAAGCAATGTCTTACAGAGATGGGGCTGAAAGGGTGGGCCTCACACTCTCTTTGGGATGCCTGCTCTGAGATGTAGCTGCTTCTAGGCCCTGTCTCTTGTCAAAAAGTTAGGGGCTACTTCTTGGTAGAAAGTTACGATGATGACATCATCTTGATGCTTTTTTTTTTCCTTCTCTATCTTGAACATGAGAAACATATTTATTCTAGCTATGCTAATATTGTTGTCTACTACTTTCACCATCTTTGTCATCTCTAGGTCAACTTCCGTTAACTAAATTTTGTTCTCCTGTTCTTGGGTCATGTATTTCTGCACTAGAAACTTCTTTATCTCAGCAGTGTTTTAAAGTTTTCAGTGGTTGGTCTTACTGTCAAATCTGTTCCTAAATATTTTATGTTTTACAACATAAACTTTAAGTGTCTTAAAGGAATACCTTATTTCAAATTTTATTTCCCAATGCCTACTTTTAGTACATATACCTAGATTCAATTAGCTGGTATTTTTATTAAGGATTTTTATGTCTATATTCATGACAGTTATTGATCTGTAGGTTTGTTTGCATATAAAGATGTCTTTGTTTGGCTGTAAGATGAGGATAATACTGGTAATGTTTTTACCAGTAATGGTAGAAATGGTGTTTTTCAGGATATTTGGTGTCAATTGGAAGTAGAGTCCCCTACCCTATTTTGAAAGCATTTGTATGAAATTGGTGTTATTTTTTCCATGTATGTTTTATAGGATTCACTAGTGAAACCATATGGAACTGTAATTTATTTATATGTAGATTTTTTTAGAAATATATGTATTTTTAGTTGGAGACAGACACAATACCTTTATTTTATTTATTTTTATGTGGTGCTCAAGATTGAACCCAGTGTCTCACATGTGCTAGGCAAGCACTCTACCACTGAGCTATAACCCCATTCCCTATATGTAGATTTTAATAAACTCAATTTTAAAAAGTGATATAAGCTATGCAGTATTATTTATCTTTTTGGTAAATTGTAGTTTTCAAAAAATTTGAGATTTTATCTAAGGTATCATTTATTGACATAAAGTTTGTTATATTTCCTTAAAATTCTTTGAATGATTATCAAGAATTTTAGTGATAGTACTTTTAAAATTTCTGATATTTTCTCTTCTTTTTTGGTTAGTCTAGTTCGATGCATATTAGCTTATACTAATTGTGTACCATTCATATATAGATTCTTTGATCCAGTATAGCTTCATTTCTTCTTCTCTCCTGAGTGCTATTATTGTCATATATATTATATGTTGTAAGATCAACCACACAGTTTTATAATTTTTCCAGTTAAACTTAGTTAATAGGAGAGAAGTGTTTTCATTTAGTGTTTTATATATTTATCTATGTAATTACCATTTTAGTGCTCTTTTTTTCTTTGAAAGAACTTGAATTACTGCCTGTTGTTATTTCCTTTTAGCCTGAAGTATTCCTTTAATATTTTTACAAAAATTTTTTAAAAATTTATCTTAAATTATTATTATTATCATTATTTTAAATTTTAATAGCATATTTAATTTAACCCAATAAATCCCAAATATAATTTCAGCTTGTAATCAAATAAGTATTATTAAAAATACTCCGGAATTGTGACTTGGTTCTTTTTAAAATTATGTCTCATTATTGATATTCTATATTTGATAAGTCATTTTAATCAGACTTAGATTTAATTATTTAAAAATTGTTTCCTTTAGTTCTTTTGAAAATTTGTTTTAATTAGTTATACATGACATTAGATGCACTTACATACTTTGATATATCATACATAGATCGGATATAATTTCTCATTTTTTTGATTATACATATTGTAGAATCACATTGGTCATACAGTCACATTCATTCATCAGTAATAATGTCTGTTTCATTCTACCATCTTTCTTATCCCCACATTCCCTGCCTTCCCCCCCTTTCACTTCCCTTTACCTAATCTAAGGTAACATTATTATTATTATTTTCCTTACAATTCTTAATACACATAAATACCACACTTTTTGTATTTCTGTTTATATATAAAGTATGTTGACACCCAATTCAAGTCTTCATATGTGTACTTTGTATAATGATGTCCATTCACATTCCACCATGCTTGTTTCTCCCCTACCGGCTCCTTTTCCCTCCCAACCCTCTTCCCTATCTTGAATTTATCTATTCTTCCCATGTTCCCTCTCCCAATCCCACTATGAGTCAATCTCCCTATATCAGAGAAAACATTTGATATTTGTGTTTTGGGGATTGGCTGACACTTAGCATTATCTTCTCCAACACCATCCATTTACCTGCAAATGCCATGTTTTTTTTCTTTTTTAATGCTGAGTAAAATTCCATTGTGTATATATGCCACATTTTTTTAATCCATTCATCCACTGAAGGACCTCTACGTTGGCTCCACAGTTTAGCTATTGTGAATTGTGCCTGCTATAAACATTGATGTGGCTGTGTCCCTGTAGTATGCTGTTTTTAAGTCCTTTGAGTATAGTCTGAGGAGAGGAATAGCTGGATCAAATGGTGGTTCCATACCTAGTTTTCCAAGGAATCTCCATACTGCTTTCCAAATTGGCTGCACCAATTTGCAGTCCCACCAGCAATGTATGAGAGTACCTGTTTCCCCACATCCTTGCCAACACTTATTGTTATTTGTCTTCATAATAGCTGCTTTTCTGACTGGAGTGAGATGATATCTTAGAGTGGTTTTGATTTGCATTTTTCTGATTGCTAGAGATGATGAGCATTTTTTCATTTATTTATTGAATGATTGTATATCCTCTTCTGAGAAGTGTCTGTTCAGGTCCTTGGCCCATTTGTTGATTGGGTCATTTTTTTTTTTTTTTTTTGGTGGTTAGCTTTTTGAGTTCTTTATATATCTTAGAGATTAGTGCTCTATCTGATGTGTGAGGGGTAAAAATTTGCTCCCAGGATGTAGGCTCTCTGTTCACCTCACAGATTATTTCTTTTGCTGAGAAGAAACTTTTTAGTTTGAGTCCCAAAATCTTTTCTAGATAAACAAAGAAACATTAAAAATATTTTTAATAAAACAATATATTTTTAATGTTTCTTTGTTTATCTAGAAAAGTTTTTATTTTGCCTCAGGTTTGAAGAATAACTAGTTTTATGTTTTTCTTTTACCACTTTGTATATATCATTTTACTACCTTCTGACTTACATGACATCTTTTTTTCTCCTCCTTTTCCTCCTCCTCCTCCTATTTATTTATTTATTTATTTATCAATGAATGAATGAATGAATGATGGTGCTAGAGACTGAACTTAGGGCCTTGCTTGTGCTAAGCACTCTACAACTGAGCTACAACCCCAGTCCCTTTTTATTTCAAGATAGGGTCTATCTTAATTACCCAGGCTGAACCCAAACTTGCCATAGCTTCTAGAGTAGCTTTTTTTTTTTTTTTTTTTTTGGTGAAACATAACTTCTCCATTGCTTATTTCAAGTTTTTCTTTTTGTATTTGTCTTTTTACAATTTAAGGGTCCATAGGTTTTCAACTTTTGTGATTTTTTTTCACCCTTTTTGGGCTTTAGTATAAATAAGTAATTTTAGGTTTTTATGTTTAAAAATACTTTTAGCCTAAAGTCAGTTTTTTTTGTAGGATGCCTTTTCCTTCAGCCTTCATAGCTTAAGAAGGGATTACTTAAGCATCTTTTCTAGTGAAGGAATGATAATATTCTGATAATTTTTTTGTTTTAGTTTATTTGTTGGTTTATACTGTTGTTTTCATTTTTCCCTTCCTGCCTAATGGATACACCTATATCCATACCTATTTTCTATATGTGCCATATAAAACATAAAACTTATAGCAATCAAAGGTCTTTTTCTTCTCCCTCTCCTTCCTCCCCTGCTTCCTTGCCTCTCCCTCTCACCCACCCACTTCCTCCTCTTTCTCCTCCTTCTGAGATACGTCCCCACTCATTTTATTTTGAGACAGGACCTTCCTAAAGTTGCCCAGGCTGGCCTAGAACTTATGATTCTCTGCCTCAGCTTCCTGAGTACCTAGGATTGTAGGCATGAGCCACTGTGCTGTCCTCAATGATTACATGATTTTAATTAAATGTGTTTTTTTAATGAATACTGAATGATAATCTTTAAGACTAGTAGAAGATACCATAGCATAGTTAATGTTTATGTTAAGACACGTGTGAGTCTCTTTAGGAGTGCATGTTGATAAATGTTTGACTCTGGACTATGTCATTGCCAAGTAATAGCTACAACTAGAATTCCCAGCTGGATATCTAATTTTGCAGCCTTATTCTTTTAAAAGTGTTACTATAAGCAATAGATATAAAGAAGGCAGTAGATATAAAGAAGGTGAGTAGCACCAGAAAGAGAGAATAGGAGGAAGGGGGAAAGAAACAGATGGTTATGAAATAAAGTAATAAGAAATTTCTTAAACATTGTTTGTTTTGGATAGTTTTCTTGTGAAGCACATGGAAATACTTTGCACATTTAAGAAGTACTGGCTTCTTACATGCTATTTTGGAGAAACAGCAAATCATTCATGTTATATAAACACAATTAGATTGTTTTGTTGGAATTTTTCATTTCTGGGGCTTACTTTTTCATAAGATAAATAACAGCTCCTTTCAAATAATTTTTGATAATATAAATTTAAATTGAATGGTGCAATTAATGCAAGTAAATGACAGACATTCAAAACTTCATAGTTTCGTTGAGTTATATTCTGCTCTAAAAGTGAGCATTATCAGTAGGAATGGACTTTCTAGTATATGCTTCAAGCCAACATAGTGAATTTGTTTGTTTGTTTATTTATTTATTTTTCTGTGGTGCTGGGGATTGAACCCAGGGCCTATACATGTTAGGCAAGTTCTCTACCACTGAACTACATCTCTAGCACCTATCAAGGTGTTTTGAACTGCTTGTGGGTCTAGATTTCTATGATAGCTGTAATTAGTAAGATCTTAAGGTTGAAGAACATTTTATACTATTAAATACATTTGCATATAAGTATGCAGTTTGTCTATATTATTCTCCCCCATTTTCACTCATATATTCACTAAACACAAGAGGACAATGGAATTCAGAGTGAGTACATGCCTCTAAATTTTTAGTTTAATTCTTTTTCCATTGCACCAAAGATTCTCTTGATAAACCATCAAAGTAGGAGAGAGACCAGTAAAGTATTTGATACAGGAAGTAATGTTATACCTTGAAACAATTGTGTTATCCTTTTTAGGAGCTCTGCTCCTATGCTTGCCATTGTAATATACTTATTTTTTTTGAAGGGGTGTTGATTATTGGTCTTGGAAGGGCTATGTAAAATAGTTCTTTTATTTCTGTAGTATTAACTTTAGTTTTGGAAATTAGATCTATAAATATAATTACCTATTTCTGTTATAAGTCCTCCTATCCTTGAAATAGTAAATGATGTTGAAAATACATTTTCGTTGCTGTTACCAGTTCTAGCAGTTTCCCCTGCTTTATTAAAGGTAATCAAACTATTTCCTTGTGTTCCTTGTAGTAATGGTTTGTACTTTTTCATTACAAGCATTTGAGTTGAGAATGGAGTGTAATGAGAATAACAGTCATCTCCTTTTATTCTGTTTAATGACAAAAGCAAGATGGTTTTTTTTTCTTGCCTCCTTATAACAGATAAAGATATGACTTCAGTGTCAGACTGGGTGTGTTCAAATCTGGTTTTGTGAGTTTTAATGCTTATGAGACTTGGACAGATAACCTTATTCATTCCTGAAATGTATATTGCAATATGGTATTTGTGAATATAACATAATGAAGTGCTCAGAGATGATTCTTTGAATCATCTTAGAGGCTATCAGTTATAAAAAATGAATTTTTCCCAGACTTAACCTATTAAATCCTTCATAAACATTAACTTTTTTTTTTTTTAAAAAAAAGAATCTTTAACAATAATAAAATAAAAGGGAGGATGTGATTGAAACCTAGGATTAAATTTTAAAGTGATGTAGAATCTGCCAGAATTTTAAGTCCTCTGTGAACAAAGAGATAATCATGTGTTCTAAGTTATAAATAGGCTAATTGGAAATAATTTCAGTCAGTTAAAAACTATTAGTGACTTTTAAAGTCTAAGAATAATCACATTTTACAGATAATAGGAACCCTAAAAGTAACTCCATTCTTTTTTGGGGAATTTTTATTGAGCAAATATTGTTCAGTGAATGCATGAAAATCCAAACTTCAGTCTGGCCGTCAGCTAGAATTATTGGAAACAGAAAACAGAATTATTGGAAACAGAAAACAGTAAAGCCCAAGCATTGGATGAACTCATAGTTAAAACAATCTGATGTTTTCTTGATTGAAATATTATAGTTAAAGAAGTTGCCTAAGTACTTCCGAATCTGTACTTCTTTGTATTATCATGGTGATTGATGTCAGTACTTTTTTCTTAGCAGGGACATGTATGTCCTCTGTAAGAATCATGTATCCTAGAAAGTTCTATGGAAAAGGGAATCAAGTTCAACTTTCGTGACACAAATACTGTAGTTTTATTTAATAGAGTTGTTGAATGTTAAGGTATGTACCTTCATTTTCTCTCTCTTTCTTCCTTTTTTCTCTCCCCTTCCTCCCTCCCTCCTTCTACCCCTCCCTTTCCCTCTCCTCCCTTTCTTCTTTATTTCTTTCTGCCAGGAAACCCAGGGCCTCATGCAAGCCGGGCAAGTGCTGTTTCACTGAACCATACCCCTACCCTTAAGATGTATGCTTAAATGGATTTATTTGAAGATTGAGACCTAACTAGAGACTATTTTGGTGCTTTGACCTATCTTGGTAGATTGTGTTTAGCCATAGGCAAGAAAATTAAAGAGAAGATTAAAAATTGCAGTGGTTAGTAGGACTAGACATGATCTTTAGTATCTTGCCTACTTTTGAGATTCCCTGAGTTTCTTTATTTATAGACACTCAAATACCCTTTTTGTACTTTCCCATTCCTCATTATAGAATTCTTGATGCTACTCTAATTAAGTAATTGGGAAACATGGTAGTGCTCTTTGAGAATCTGTTCTTTTTTAATAGGAAAATGTAGAGATGAAAAAATTCAGCTCAGATAATCTCTGCTGACACATTGTGTGTGTGTGTGTGTGTGTGTGTGTATATATTTTAAAAATACACAAACATTAAGCAAGATATAAAATAAGTGAATAGTTCTTAGTCGTTGTTTTTAAAGGCAACTACTTTGTAATTTGTTCAAGAAAAATGTTTTATAAATGCCCTTTGAAAAGCAATAATAATATAATAAAAACCAGATGGTTCACTAAGTAAAATCATGCAATTTAATTTTTTTCCTACTAACACCTTACTGAAATGAAGTTTTGATTGCGGTTGATGCAGGTTGGTGACTTAAGATCAGGGAGTACATTAGGATTCATAGTAAGCTTTAGTGGGATGTTTTCAATTAGAAGCTCAGTAATATTGTATTGTTAGAACATATAATGCTTGGGAAAGGCACTAGGTGCTGGATAAGCATTTAAAGACAAAATAAGAAAAAGTTAAAATGTAAGAAATTTCAAAAGTTTGCCTAAGGCTAGCCGGCACATAGGAAAGAGAAAGCAAACTTTTCTTTGTATTACCTCCTCCCTTGTTTCCAGGACCCTATACTGAATTTAAGCTAATTAATGTGTTTTTTATATTGTCAATCTGGAATTCTACCATCATTCATAACATTGTTTCTGCAGGAAGATGTTAAACCTTTAACCTTTTTAAAGGTTTTCATTAATATGTTGATTAATTGTAGTGATTTATCAAGTTGAGTATTAAAATACAGCCTGTGGAGATGATACAGAATATTCTTTCTCTTCCTCCTCCTCTTCCTGATGATGATGATATAATTGGTAGCATTTTGTAGGCACTTGACTGTTATGTTTTTAAAGCATATATATATATATTTTTTAAAATATTTATTTTTTAGGTGTAGATGGACACAACATAATGCCTTTATTTTTTATGTGGTGCTGAGGATTGAACCTGTGAACGCTGAGCCACAATCCCAGCCCCAAAGCATATATATTTTTGATCCTTTTAAATACAAATACAAGTGAAACTGAGCCTTGTTAAAAAAATAAATAAATAAAAATCCATCATCTTGCTCCATGTAGAGTCGGGATTCAACTTTTTTGGACTTCAAAGCCCATGCTTTTAACACTGTATTATTCTAAAAGCATATATTATATGGGAAGTTAAAGGCAAAAGAGTTTAGGCCTGTGTTCTTGCTGGAAAGAAAATATATTGATAGGAAAGCTGTTGTTGTTTGAGGAACAAAAAGAAATGGAGGGTAGGAATATACTTACAGCTGCCTTAAGTTATTTGGAGGTTAACGTTATCTCATGAGTTCACTAGGAGTAGTTTTGGATATTATGGAAATATTGAAGAACACATATTTTAAAATGAATTAGAGGCCTTAGACATTTAAAAAATACTGTCAGTGTTGACATTTTGTGAGAACATAGTATAAGGTCAGGTCCTGAGGCATTTTTAAAAACATTTGATCCAATTTTATGGTTGTCAATTTTTATATTGCCTAACATAGTATAGATTATTATTATGTGTATAACTTGTAAATAATGTTTCTTACATGCTAATTATATATAAAAATGTAATCCCTACAAAACTCTTAAAATTTAACATAATTTTTTTTTTCTGGAAGACAAGATGTTACAAGAAAAAATGTTTTCTAGTTTAGTGATGAATAAACAAATGTCCAAACTCTTAAACTTCTAAATGTATTTCCTAGATAGAGAAAGTGATATAAATTATTTAAAACATCCTAAGAGCTAGAATAATGTGTCTGTTGCTTAAAATGTTTAATGAAATTTCTTTCTTCAGCAATGACAAAGTATATTTTGTTCTGTTTATGAACATGCTCATTTTGCTCACTACCTGAAACCTAATTCCTAAAATTATATCATTAGATTTTTTCTCCTTAAAAGAATTCATTTTTTTAGCGACTAACCTATTGAACTTGGAAAACATCTAAAGCATTTTTTCAATTGTTTGTATATTTGATATTAATGAAAAAAATCAGAAGTATTTAGGGCAAGGAACTATCCACCAGAATTAACATATTTTCATGTCCTTAATGTTAAGCAATTAGCTGATAAACTAGTTTGAACCTGATTTTTAGGATAGAATACTTTTGAGGTTATATGAAGTTTTTTTTTTCTTTTTCCTTTTCTTTTTTTAAAGCAAATCCTGAAGAATTAATTTAAATGGTGTAGTAATTCTTGTTAATAGAGATAATTCTTAGAATTTGTGAAATTCCTCTTTCCCTAGGGTATCAGATCTTTTGAATTGAAAAGTAGCCTGTAGTTTTGTGTATGAGTCCAGGTCAAAATTGTGAGAAAGGAAAATGTTCTTAAATGCCATGAGAAAGCCTGAAATAAAATTGAACTTTGAAATTAAAAAGAAAACACAAAAGATTATAAAAAGTTTCTGAAATAGTTTTATAATACCTATGAAGAAGATAGCTTAGGCATATTTTTTTATTAAAGTACAGATACTTGCAAACAGGTTTTTATTAATTATTTTGCTGCCACTGCCTTGCTAAGACAGCAAGGCAGTAATTGTTCTAAGGTCTCAGGATTAAAAGCATTATTGTTTTTGAATAGATATTAAGAAACTAATTTTTACAACTCTTAGTATATATGCTTTGTGTGCTTGCTTTTTCCTAGTGTAAAATGAATCTTAATATGCCATTTGATTGGTGACAAATACACTTTGTGTGATTAAGAGAAGATCTGTTTATTTAAGAGCTCTCAAAGGTTGTAAAAGATTATACTTGGCTATATGTGAAGGATAAATGTTGTGAAATAATGCCCCTTAGTTCCCCTTTTATAATAAATCTCAGCTGTGTGTGCAGCACAAGGGCTTACTGCCAAAAAGAACAGGTTCAACTTGTCTGTGAGGATTTGCACCACAGTAAAGTGCACAACTGCTTTTGTAGAGGTCATTGTGGAGGTCACAGGCATGTACAGTTGAATGAAAGTAACTTTAAAAACATGGTAGAACATAGTGTTATTTGAGATTTAAGAATTAATGTTAACTTAAAACATCAAAAGAATGGAAAAAATCATAAAATACATTTTTCATTTACTATATATGTTTGTGTTTTCAAGTGGATTTAAAATATGTTCTTTGGCACTCTTTTCAGAGAATTTATAAAGATCTTCAGAATTATTTTAATCAAATCGCTCAGATTCAGAAACATAAACTTTGTAATATTTGTTAAATTCTGAATGTGTTCTGAAACAATGTTTATATAGCGAAGGTAGGATAACATGGTGGTAGAACAAAGTATACAGAGGTATGTGGAGTGAGGGCCAGGAGTGTGGGTGAATTAAAATGAGAGTGCAGATGTGATATGAAGAACAGTGCCTTCACAAATCATATTTTTCCAGAACTTATTGGGTTTATTTACAAACAGTAGCAAAAAAAGGTGTATTTATTTATTTATGATTTCCCCCCAAATATCTCAGAAATATTTTAGTATATTTTTGGTAAATAGAAATAGCGGAGAGACTGTAAGACCCATGACTTCAGGCAGTGGAAGCTTTGAGCTTAATATAACGAATATCAGGAAATGATAGAACTAAGTAAACAGATGCAGAGCTTATCCGGAGTTGTGTTTGATGGCTGTTTCTTTCTTATCTTTCTTTGGTGACTTAAAAAAATGGTGATCATAGCAAAATGACAGATAACCATTGGTTTCAGTATAAAGATTAATTAATAATCTTTAGAATGTGTTTCAGCAAATGCAGCTGATTGGCAGCAGCACCTGTCTCTGCAACTGAAAGAATGTTAGTACTTTTCATTAAGCCTGTGATTTCCAGAACAGTTTCAAAGCTGTGTTCATTAAACTCTTCCCATATCAGTTGTTTTCTCTGTCCTCTAGGATATTATTTTAATAAATGTATCACTCTTTACTTTCATGTAGTTTAATTTATTTATGAAAGAAAGATTAAAAGATAAAATTAGTTTTCTCTTAAAATAAAACAAATGATGTGACAGTTTGGGTGCTTTGTATTTGCTTATGATCACATACATGTGTTCACAGATGAAAAATTTAGAAAGATTTGTGATTTCTTATGCAGTGCTTGTGAAATTCATATCATAAACATAAAAACCTATCAATTTTTAATAATGATCTATTAAATATAGTGAACTGTGATTTAAAGGATTGATTAGAATATATAATTTTCCAGAAAGGTAGTTTACTTGTACATTGCTACTTCATATTTCAAAGTATGTGCAGTTTGTAGGGATTCACGAATAAGCCATTAATTTATATGTTATTTGAAAAATAAATAATTTTTGTTTGTTATTAGAAGACTGAACTTCTAAGAGTATCTGTTAAGGATGAAGCGTATGTCAGTATAGATGAAATTTGTACACAATTTTAAATGTGTTAAGAAGTTGTTGAACATAAATATTTTCTAAAACAAATGGGTTTTAATGAACTGGGGTAACTCATTTAAAAAGAACTTATACTGATATTTTAAAAATAAATAAGCTTATAATTTATGATTAATAAATGTATATTCAAATAAATATTGTTAAATGCTTGAAAACAAGGTCAGTTCTGGTGATACACTTTCTATTATTCCTTCACAGTGCCTAACAACCACTAAATGTTTAATAAATGAATTTTCAAACTGTGGTCCTGTGCTTGTTATATTCTGGCAGTATAGGGTTTAAAACTTGGGCAAGTTGCTTAGACTTGAACCGTGTCAGTTTCTTTTCCTGTAAAAAAGATAAAACATACTTATCTCAAATGAATATATAGCGTATATATAGTAAGTGTTCAACAAATGTTTTTGTGTCATTTAGATGGACTAGCACTGTTAGTAATCATATTATATATCTATATAATTTAGTAAAAGACAGTTCATGTGAATTGCAAGTGAAAGGGAATCAGTGTCCTAAATATTCTGATCTGCATTTTAGAGTTGGGATCTGTTTGTAGAGTAATTTTGTAAGTGGTAGTTGTGGTGGTGATAGTGGTGATATGTGTATGTTGTTTGATTTGGGAATGGAAATTTTGGGATGTTTAGGGTATTAATATTTGTTTTTTCTTTTATACAAATAAAGATAAAGTCAATTACAATCTGATTAGCTTTCCACATATTTTCTACACTGAAGTGGCAAATAATGACTCTTTATAGTTAAATGACCTTTATATAGAATCAAGAGCTTTGTTCTATAGTTTTTTGGGGATGGGTTGGAGCAGAGGATTGGAGAAATCATTATAAAACATCCATTTACTTTTAAAACAAACATTCCTAATATGTATCAAGCACTGACTAAAAGCATAAAGAATTCAGGTCTAAATAAAATAGGCTCTCATAAATTATCCATTCTCTACAATGATATAAAGAAAGGTATCTGTTATCTTTTTACTGAAAAAATGTTTCTGTCTTGAAGACTACAGATCTTACGTGATATTTTTGTTTTGCTTACCTAATAATAGTATATGTAAAGAAGTTTAAATGGAGCAATTTTTATACTTTATTGCATTAGAAATTAAATTTATATATAAGTTGCCATTATCATTGGCTAGCTACTAGTTTACTTAGTATGCTAAGATGAAAATTCTTTCTTGGAAATTACTTTTGTAATTACCAAAGAAAATAAGCAAAAATGCTATGTGCCTGAAAAGCTGTTTTAAAAAACTTGGCAAATGCTACTTTTCTTACAGTTAATACAGATTCTTTTTAAAGAAACAGGTTTGTCTCTCTAGATAGTCTCCTTGATGTTTTTCCTTTCTGATCTTTTTTTAGAAACAGATATGATTTGCTGGACGCTATGTCCTCTTGGCAGCAAATGGTAGTTCAGTAGCAAGACAAGCATCAGAGAAAGAATGTAAAAATAATACTTTTCAACACTGCATCATTTATCAGTGTCTTAAGAAAACCTAGAACAACCAAAACAAATCAAAATAAACAAAATTTCTTCCTTTGACCCTAACCCTATCTTTCTCTTAAGCCTCTGGCATATTTCCCTGTTTCCATTTATCTTATAATTTAATAAAATAATCAAGTGTACTTAGTATGGACTTGAATTTGAGATCCTTTTAGCCTCCAGAGTACCTGGAATTAAAGGTAGCTACAGCTTTCAAATGTTATGTCTCTCTTCCATGAATTCAATTGAATAAACATTCAAATACCTGTCATGATCAGTGGAGTCTTATCACATGTACATTTAACTTACCTGAATTCAGTTGAAATTGAAAACAACAACAGACCAGGGTGAAAAATAGCAAAAAAGAATGCCTCTCTTCCCCTAATAAGGAACATTTTGAAACAACATGGATTTCAAATACAAGCCAATTACTTTATTTGGTTTTCCATAGAAGAAACAGTGATGTGTTTTAATGCCAGAGGAAAAACTAGCTGAGTTGGATTTATAAAACAGATAAAATATGCATAAAACAATGAATAGTATATTTTATGAGCTATTTATTTGACCATTATTTACTTTACTCCGAGTAGAATCACTATATAGCCATGTTGAATTAAGTCAATTGCATAACTTATGACCCTTCTAGGTTTTATTTGGATCTCTTTGGATGTTCAAGGTGTAGAATTTTTTAAGGCAGAGATGCTAATTTAAGTCCTTTTCTATGTTTAATTTTTCATTTTTCAGATAGGGAGATAACTTGCATGAGGCTCTTATAGTCAAAATAGGATATAGCAGAGGGAGACAGTGGTTTGAGACCCATGACTTACTAAATAATAATTGCTTGCGTCAACAAATATGTTGTTGCAGTTGGTTTCTAAATGAGCCATATTGGTTCTAAGCCAATACAGAAGGAATTTATAGCATTGTTTTTTTTAAAATTAGCAGCAATACTTTTTTAAATATCCAGGATTTGTTTGTAATAATATGTTATCTGAGAAGATTTAATGTTTCTATTTTTTATAATAATATTTTAATGGCAGGTATTATTTATATTTTTTATAATCTTTTTATTTCTAAATATGTTATTTATTTTTAAACCTTTTAAGGAATAGTATATATTGGTATTATACTAAGTGCTCTAAAAATGGAATTGAAATATTATTAAAGAGCATTTTTCTGTGAATTGTGTTGAGCACTGAATGTTGTATTTTTTTGGGAGGAGATTGCAAATGAATTTGCCTAACAAATCATTAAAGTTATTTCACTCCGCTGTTATATATAAATTAAAAAAAATTTATTTCACGTAGTGAACAGATGTTGATGAAGTTTCCAGGGCCAGTTTACTAGAAATATTTTTGGACACTTAGCTTGGCCAAGTTACTATATAGCTCTTTAGGTAATTTGATTTCTAATGATGAAAAGAAACTTAAGCCCCAGTTAAATAATTATAGAAATTATTGTTTGATGTTTTGAAGCATATCTCACATATTTGAATGGAAATGAGCCAGAAAATATGATGCTGTTGCCAGTATATACAAGAAGAAACATTTTCATATTTTGGAAAACCCTTTTTTTAATTGATGCATTATAATTATACAAAATAATGGGATTCGTTATGCTACATGCCTACATGCACATAACATAATTCCATTATCCAGTACCTTCTCTCTGCCCCATCCATGTGCTCTACTCTATTGATTTCCTTGTCACCATTATCATCATTATTTTAACTCATGCGTTACATAAATAACGAGATCATTGAGGTATATTCATATGTGGATATAGCATAATTTGGTAGGTTTCATTCCCCAGCACTTCCCCACATGTTCCCCTCCTCCCTCACTCTTGATCCTCTTTCTTGACTTGACTCTATTTCCATTTGTTTTTATGAGTGCACACTCCACCTCCAAAATTCCTCTTTTTCCCTCTGTCTCTAGCTTCTGCATATGAGATCCTTGACATGTGAACCTTAACATTGTGAATCTGGCTGGCTTATTTCACTTAGCCTGATGTTCTCTAGTTCTATCCATGTACCCACAAAGGACATTATCTCATTCTTTATGACTGAATAAAACTTTATTGTGTACATACATACCAC
Source organism: Marmota marmota marmota (assembly GCF_001458135.2). Taxonomy (NCBI): domain Eukaryota; kingdom Metazoa; phylum Chordata; class Mammalia; order Rodentia; family Sciuridae; genus Marmota; species Marmota marmota. The sequence goes on from NW_025999900.1 coordinate 590,538, forward strand.
ATTTTCTTTATCGATTCATCTGTTGATGGGCACCTAGGCTGGTTCCATAATTCAACTGTTTGAATTGTGTTGCCTGAAATATTGGTATGCATGCATCTCTGTATGCTGATTTTAGATCTTTTGGATAAATAGCAATAAATGATAGCTGGGTCATATGGTGGTTCCATTTGTAGTCTTTGGAGGAATGGAAAAATTTTAGAAAAAAGTCATTTTGGGTAATTGGTCACCACCTCATTTTAAAGGACAAAAAATGCTTATAAAACCTCTTCGTGGGGGTAAGTCATTAGAATGCTTGAAAGAGCCAACCATAATAATTTTGAAAAATTATTTACCAATTCCAAAACTGCATGTTGTTGGATGATTCTAGTAGAGAGTTGGGAATCCAGGGATTAGTGTGCTTTTTTTTTTTTTTCCCACTCTGGTTGTTTCTTTATTGTGTATAGAATCACACTAGTTCATATTAAATTTGAGGAAAATTTTGTTAATTTTTGCAATACATTGTGAAACAGTGGCTTATTTCTACTTTGTGGTCATGATACCAGAGTGGCTAGACCTGATAATCTAGTCTTCCCAACCCCCCTGCCCTCAGCTGCTACTGTAGATGATAAAAATGCAGCTTTGAGAAATAAAATGTTTTACCTCAGTTCATTTCAGTTTAAAGGCAATGCCTGGGTAAGTATATAGTTCTTCTTAACACACAGAGCCTTGCCCCTCATTTGTCCTTTTATTGTTACTGTTAATTTTGAAAGAAATTAGAGAAAGTAATTTTGGGGGTAGAGGGAATGAATTGTTCTTCCCATGAAATTATGTGCTACCAGGAAGTTATTACATGCAGCTGTTACAGTGATGATAGGCTGACATCACCCTAGAGTGACCAGAACAGCATAGTATAAAAATTGCTCTGCTTGCTCCTAAAATAAATTGAAAACAACTGAATTACCCAAAAAAATGTGACTCAGAATGAGCAGCTTGTAGACAATGCCAGGTATATTCTTGAAGTTCTCTAACCCATTAAAAAAATTATATATGGGACTTAGCAAAGCCTTGTCTCAAAATAAAATATAAAAGGGGTAGGGATATAGCTCAGTGGTTAAGCACCCCTGGATTCAATCCCCAGTACAAATACATACATACATACACACACAATTAAATAAATTTTATATCCACATACATATATCCATATATATGTATGTATATACACAAACTCACAACATATGTGCTCAAATGTATTTAAATTTTTAGGATGTTTACCAAAACAGAAACATTATTTCAGAAATACTTCAGTTGATTTTCTAGAAAGCTTCCTGTAAACGATTTCTATGTAAGTAGTCCCTAGAATCTATTGATTTAATCATGCTATAACAATGGAATATTCTGATTTCTGAAAAATGTAACACCTTCTACAGAATTTGATGAATTTAACATTATGAGAAGTTCATGAAAACTACCACCACCACTGTCATTTTTTTAAAACAATTTTTTAGTTATAGATGGACACAGTATCTTTATTTTGTTTGTTTATTTTTATGTGGTGCTGAGGATCAAACCCAGTGCCTCACCTGTGTGAGGCAAGGGCTATGCCACTGAGCCACAACTCCAGCCCTGTTTTTTTTTTTAATTTAAATAAAAAATAAAAGTAGAAGACATAATCTCATTGTAACATGATTTACTAGAATATAAGTTCCCTTAGTGCAGGGACTTCTATCTTTTTTGTTTGTTTGTTTGCTTTCATTCACTGATGTACTTTTCAGTTCTTGGCATAGTAGATGATCAGTATTTGTTGTGTGAATGGGTGATGAATACTTTTACAGTGTTTTATTATCTGGAATTTTGTTAAAATGAGTACTTAAATGGCTAGAAAGTATATCCCCAGTGTATGGATGAAAAGCAACCACTGACTACAATGAGTAAATGAAAGCAAAAATAGTAAAGGTGGAGATTTATTCGTATTTACACTTCACAGTATATGTAGTTAATGAAATTTCAATAGTTTATGCTTAGCAAAAACATTCTTAAATTTATAGAATTTGAAAACCTGATCATTTTACCCCTGCCCTAGTGTTCATGCTAGGATCCTTTAGCTGACCATTCACATGCACATTTATATTGTTCCTTAGTTCGGCAAAATGTTGAGCAGCTCTTTGGTAAAAGGCATTATGCTATAAAGTATGACAGTGAACACTTTACCTTCTTATGGGAAAGATGCTAAAAGCTAATTACACAAAGAGTTTCAGAAGCTTGAAGGGCTTATTAGTATATGTTGAAGATGAGGCTAGCCTGGTGAATGAGTCACTGAGGAAGATTTAAAAGAAAGTTCTGAATTTTAACTTGTGTTAAACTATTTTCAGATGAAAATCAGAATCATTTAACCTATCAACCTAAATTACTATTATGACTTTCAACCTTGTCTGTGGTAACTTAATAGAAAGCCATATACTGATTGGCATAGAACTTTATTTTTATATTTAGTATTTCTATTATTGTTTATATAAACAACCTATATACTAATGATACTAATTGACTATTTCCATTACTATTTTTAATAGACAATAATACAATGTATTTTTTAGTATTATTATTTGAAATGTTTTAGTCATGTGTATTTTAACATAGCTGTTTGTTTAGAGTTACCATGAAGTTAGTCTTTGCTTTACCGTAAAGTTAGTCTTTGCTTTTCCTTTATTTGGGGGAAAAAAAAAGAATAAAGGTAATATTTGCAGTATATAGATTATCTAACATAAGTCTTAGTAAATTACAAACCCTTTTTTTGTAGTAGCCTTTGAACTTGTTGAGTAAGAAAAATTAAGCAGTGTATTTCAGATTATTGAAAACAGCCATGTACAACCTTTGCATGGTTATTCTAATGTTAATTTTTCTGTATGGAAATCAGCTGAATTTTCGAAACTTTTCATATATGCTTATACTTTTGACCAGCAGATGCTAGGAATCTAAGCTGCATCTTTCAGGAGAAACAGGGGCTCTTTTTTGGTATATTCCAGGGGAATAAAAACATTAATTATACTATTGAATGTACAGTTTACATGCATCTCCCCCTTTCCCTCAGTGTGGATATTAGCTAAGATTATATGACTTTTTGTGGCTCTTTTAAAGACATTTTTACCTTCAAAGCCTCATTTATTATTCATGTGGCAACAATAATAAAAATGGAAAGGGCTTAAGTTTTATGTTCTGCTTTTGAAAGTCAACAGAATATACTTGAATTACTTAATGTGAGTATTTTTTAGGACTCAATGCTAGGACAGACACCACTCTGTATACATTCTCTCTTCCCCCAGTCTTACTTATTCTGTGATTTTGTCCATTATTTTGATGCTCATGATTGTACGGTTTCTTTTAGGTTTATTTTATATTTCCATCTGCCTTTACTGAACATTTCTATTTGGATTTTTTGCAGTCAACAATCTTGAGTTGATATGAATGGACCATCTTATACTCTTAACAGTTTTATTGAGGTATAATTACTATAAAATTACTCATTTAAAATGTACAATTTGGTCGTTTTTGGTAAATCATTGGATTATTACTTTCATAATACACTTTTAGTATGTTTTCATTATTCTAAAAATGTGTCTCATACTCCTTTTGAGTAATGACACATTCATGCTCCTAGCCTGTAGCAGTCATTAATTTGCTTTTTATCTCCAGATTTGTCCTTTCTGGACATTTCATAAAAGTTGAGGCTATACAATATGTGGTCTTTTGCAGCTGGTTTTTTAAAAATTCTAATTTGTATAGTTTCTGAAGTAGTTCCATGTTGTAGTATGTATCAGCATTTTATGTTTTTTATTGCTGAATAGTACTGTATTCAACATTATTATATGATCATTGAATGAATGAATTCATATTCATATTGTATGACTATACTTCATCTTGTTTATTCATTCATTAGTTGATGAAAATTTAGATTATTTTTACTATTTGGCTACTATAAGTAATGCTTATATGAACACTCATGTATAAATCTTTGTGTGATCATAGGTTTTTATTTCTCTTGGGTAGATACTTATAAGTGGAATTACTAAACCATATAATAAAGTTACTTGTAAATTTCATAAAAACTACTAAATTAATTTCCAAAGTGGCTATATCAGTGTACATACTCATCTGTTATGTAAAAGGGTTCTAATTTCTCCACATCCTTACCAATACTTTTTTATTGTTTGTTCTTTTAATTATAGCCATGTATTTCATTGTGCTTTAATTTATCTTTTTTTTCTGAAGATTAATGATATTGGGCATTATTTCATGTACTTATCAGCTATTTGTATTTCTTTGTTGGTGAAATGTCTGTTAAAGCCTTAGCCCATTTTAAAATTGGGTTATCTTTTTATTATTTAGTTATAAGAGTTCTGTATATATATATTCTGAATAAAATTTATTTATAAAATAATTGATTTGCAAATAATTTCTCCCAGTTTGCATTTTATCTTTTTAAAAAAATCTTTGTCCTCAAGACTTCTCTTTCCTAATTTTCCTGTTTCTACTAGTTAGTTCTCTCTGGTTTTCCCATATTAGTTTCCACCTCAGATATACTAGATTGCTACCAATTCTTTTAGTTTTAATAACAATCATTATTCTTTATTTTTTCTTTTCACCTCAGTTATTATTCAAATTTGAACTATATTTCTTCACCCTTAATTACTAAAATAGCTGCAAATTTGACCTTCTTCATTCTGTTCTTTCTCGTTTTTTAAAAATAGTTTTTTTAGATGTCAATGAACCTTTATTTTATATGCAGTGCTGAGAGTCAAATCCAGTGCCTCACACATGCTAGGCAAGTGCTCTACCACTAAGCCACAACCCAGCACCCATTCTGGTTCTTTCTTTGGCAGTTTTTTCTGTTTTTCTTTGCTATACATGCATAGCTTTTTTTTTTTTTTTCAAAAATAATAAATATTCCATGATCTATTTTAAAATTTTTATGATGAAAAATTTGAGAATTATCAAAGTAGAAGACTAATGAATACTCATGCCTAATGCCAAGATTCAGTAATCTTTAATATTCTGGCATATTTTTTCATAGATTTGTATTTTTTTCTGAACTAGTTTAAAGTAATTTACAGTTTTCATGAAATTTTACTTTTCACTTCTTCAGCCTGCATCTCCCTCTGACCTGTTCCTGTGTAGGACATTCTCAGAAATTACTATAAAGAAAATGAACAACAATTCTATAATATCATTTGATATCCAGTCCATTTTCAAAATATCCCTAGTTGTCTCCCAGATATCTCATTTTTTTTACTCTATCCAATTCAATACTTAAAGCAAGGGTTTTTATGATGTTTATTAAAGACTATGTTAATTTTCTTTCTAATCTAGAAGAACCCACCCTACCCCATACTTTGTAGTTCTTTCTTATGACATTGATTTATTGAAGAGAACAGATTGGTTGTCTTGAAGTATGGCTTTTCAGCTCGTTCCTCTATGGTGTTATTCAATATTGTCCCTAGGATATTTTTATTTTATTTATATGGTGGTAAATATAAAATATACCCACTTGGCCTATCTAGAAAATAGTCCAATAAAGATGAAAATATGAATATTTTATAATTTTATCACCTAAAGATAGCTACCATTGACATTGTTTTCTTATGCAGATATAAAAAAATAGACTATATTGATTATATACTTAATATTTTATGATTTTTCATTGAACAATTTTAATGGCTACATTCTGTTTTATATTATTATTTAACATATGTTTACTTAAGTTTTCCAATATAGTTTGGACATTGTTTCCTTTTGGCTTATCACAGTATAAAATGTGGTGAACAGTCTTATGAATAAAAGTTTATTATATTTTTAATTTTTTTCTCATAAATTCTTACAAATGAAATTACTAGTAACAGTTTACTAAATTGCTTTTTTTAAGAAAAAGCAATTCCATAATTTGCTCTCCTACCAGCAGTGTACATGAGCATCTTACTTTGCACTTTCTTGTGATATTAAATGTTCATTTTATCATTTATTTGTTAATGATAGAAACAAGATATTCCAATATTGTTTTGAAGGCTCTGGTTTCTTACCTTGTGAAGTTCAAGTTAGCTATAGAGTCTTTTCTGGCTGTAATTCAAGCTCTCTGTATGATTTCAATTTCTTCTCACCCTCTCTTCCCCATATATCTGTTCTCTACTTAAGTTTTCTTACTTGTTGAGAAACAACATACATATTGCTCTGATAGTATTACTGTCCTCCCCCTTGCCTTGCATTTGTGGAGCTTGTTCAGTTTCTGAAGTCTAGCTCAAGTTGCAGTTTTTGACCTTTATTAATCTTTCTCACTTCTGATTTTCTTTCTTTTTTTGTCACTACATCTTTAATCAGCTCTTTATTCAAAATAAAGTGTCCAAAATTATTTAAACTTATAGAATAAAACAGATTTGTAAGAGTTTATGCAGCAGACTTTTTCTCTTCTGCAACAGGTTTCTTTTCAGCTATTGGTTTCTTGGAAGGTGCAGCCTTCTTCCCCACAGGCTTCTTCTGCTTAACACCAACAGCCTTCTTTCCCTGCTTTTTCACCACAGGCTTCTTGCCTGCAGCCCCCTTCTGATCTTTCTTATCTGATTTAGCTGCTGCTGCTAATTCACCCTGAGTTTGTGATTCTTGGCCAGTCGAAGAATGGTATTCCTGCACATAGTCTTTTCTTATGGGTTTAGCTTCAACTTGATTCTCAGGTTTTTCAATGGATTCTTCTTCACGACTCTGCGATGAATCTCCTTACGTGGTGCCCTGCGAGCTCTTTGAATTTCTGGGCTTTTCAAGATTCTGCTCAGGTCTGTATTAATCATCTTGTGCATAGGGAGGTTATAGTTACTCTTGAGGGAAGCAGGTTTAAGCCAAGTGCCACATAGTTCGTCTAACTTCCGAAAAGCACTTTCAGTCCAAATGCAGAAATGCCCCACCAGGAACAAGTTTCAAAATGTTCAGTTTGCTTACATTAAGTAGAGTAATTCCAGGAATGTTTCTGAAGGCCTTGATGATACCATTGTCTTCGTTATACAGGGGCCCCTGTGCTATATACAACGACGGTTTCTCATTTTGCCTTTGCCAGCTCTCATTCGTTGAGAGGCATAGACCTTTTTGATATCATTCCAGGCTTTAAGCTTCTTAAGAAGCAAAATAGCCTCCTTGGTCTTCTTGTAGCCTTCAACTTCATCTTCCACCACCAAAGGGAGTTCAGGAACTTCCTCAAATCGGTGACCTTTAGACATGACCAGTGCTGGTCAGGCTGAGGCAGCCAAGGCAGAGCAGATAGTATCACTTTTGGGTTGTGTTTACTCTAGGGTGCCAACGACACCATGTTTTGGTAGGTGTGAACATGCAGCCTCTTCTACACATATTTCCAAAGGCACCCTTGCCAGAATGGTGGGTCCCAGCACCTCGAACTCTGGGAATTCGAGCCACACCTCTGCCAGTACCCCAAGACTCAGCACTGGTTTGATGACCTGCCAATTCACTGACAGCATAAGGCTGTCTGTTGTTTTTACGCAAGTTGGTATGAACAAAGTTCACAATATCTGATCAAATTGGAGCCTTGAACACAGCAGGCAAAGTGAGATTTTTGCTAGATGACTCCCCCTTTTCAGAGTACACAGATATCGGGGTCCAGCACACGCCATACCCAGGAGAGGAGAAGGCCAGGCTCCTGTGGATCCAGCTGCTCCCACAGGAAAAGGAAGTACTTAGCCTCACTTCTGATCTTCTGTAGCACTTAAGTACCATATGGCGCCCAGATAAATTTTATTTATTTGTATGACTAAGTTTCTCATATAATATGACTTCCTTAATCTGAATTTTCCTTTTACTGATCATTTAGAAAAATATCACATTGTGTTGGTGGAAATATTACATTCAATAATATTTTGCATCTATACAGATTTTTTGAACTGTGAACTTCAGTCACTTAAAACTCAACAGTTTTCTCATGAGTTGTTAGGACATAATCTGATCTGTTGGTGATTTTAAAAAAATCTTAATTATGTCAGTGAGGGTAAATGATGTTATCTGAGTTCTTCCTAGGTTTTATATCTCAGAAATTTACCATCTATATCTCACACTGGTTTTTATTCTTTGGCTGGAAGGGGGATAGATTGAATGTTAGAAGGCCAATTTGTGTATCATATGTGAACTTTATTTTACTCTTCTTAATGATAAACAGAATAACCACCAAGTAATATTTATTTTTCTGTAAATATCTCATTTATCTCATATATTTATATGTACCCCACTCTACTTTTTCTGCTAATTAAACCCAAGGTCTCCTGTGTGCTAGGTGAGCACTCTACCACTGAGCTGTATCCCCAACCTATAATTTTTTAATACTCCTATGGTATTTTTAGTATCTGAGCTATTAGAATTTGTGTAAAATTTGATCTAAACCATCTGTGATTCACTTTTTGACATTATACTTTTAAATTAAGCGAACATTATATTGTCTATAAATAAGTTATTAACACTCAGTGTAGAGTGGCAGAACCTACACTGAACAGGGATTAGTGTCTGACTATAACTATTCATATGAATAATATTTCATTGTATGTATGTTTATACATATACACCACATTTTATTTGTCTTAGTAAGATTTATACTTAGGAGATATTAATTTCCATATTCATAAAATCAGGGAGTTAAAGGGAAAAACAGACTTTGGAATTTAATAGATTTGGCTTCTGATCTTCAACTTGTCACTAACTAGGTATGAGCTTGTTCAGTCACATGTTTTAGTCCCATTTCCTTACTAGGAGAGTAGGGATTTGAATGCTAATGAGATAATGCATTTAAAACCCTTTGAATAGTGCCTGGTGCAGAGTAAACAATGAATATTATTAGATGATTTTTTATGTGTCTATAAAATTCAGAGAAGATTTTGAATTATATGATAGCATAACTTTAGTCGCTTGGGTATTGTTAATATTTAGGGGGTAATTAGTTTTATTTTGTTGCTTTTTGCTGTAATGTCTTAAAAACATTGTCTTTCTCAAGTATTTTCTTCCCTGGAAAATGTTCCAGCTCTTGAAGCTACCTATTCTGTGCTAGCCATCCTGGATGAATGAAATGTTAATGGGGTTTTAATAGGTGTGCTTCTTTAATTGTTTAAAGTTTTTCTTTTTCCTTTTCCCTTCTCTACTGCCTTCCTCATCTCTCCTAAGTTACACATGACAATGATAACTGGACTTTTTGTATAATATGACAGCATAATTTAGTGCCTAGCAACCTATGAATAAGACGCTTGAAAACAGGAATGTCAGATTACTACTCAAAATATTCCACTTATTATTATTCTTCCTACTTTTATCTTCTGGTAACCGCCTTCTATTTTTTGTCTCTATGAAATTGACTACTTTAGGAACTTCATGTAACTGTAATTATATAACATTTGTCTTTTTATGACGGGCTTATTTCACTTACCATAAGGTCTTCAGGTTTATCCACGTGTCATATGTCAGAATTTTCTTCCTTTATAAGGCTGAATAATATTTCATTGTATGTATGTTTATACATATACACCACATTTTATTTATTCATTCATCCTTCAATACATACTGGATTGCTTCTATCAGTGTATCATTATTTGGCTATTGTAAATTTTGCTTCTATGAACATGCATGAGTGTATGAATTATTTAATGTGGGTTGTAGAAATGTAATGCATTATACCTATGGAATAGCTCTAATGGCTTTTTTTTTTTTTTTTGGTGCCTAGATTTTATTTCTGAATACTATTCTATAATAAAAGGATAATAGGTTTGAGACTGTTCTTTGACTTCTCTCTGATATACATCCAGAAGTGGAATTGCTGGTAATTCTGTTCTTAATTTTTTGAGGACTTGCTATACCGTTTTCCATAGTGGCTGTACCATTTTACATTTCCAGCAGCAGTTCCTAAGAGTTCAGATTTTTCTTGCTTATTTCCATTTTCTCCTTTGAAAAGTAGTCATCTTAAATAGCTATAGGTATGAAGTGATATCTCATCATGGAGTTGATTTGCATTTCCCTAATAACTAGTGATGTTGAACATCTTTTCATGTAGTTCTTGGCTACATGTATACCATATTTGGAGAAATGTCTTTTCAAGGCCTTTGTCCATTTTCTGGTAAGGGTTTTTGAGATCACAATGTCAGTGATGCCATTAATATGACTAAACTAGCTAGAATGATGCTGCATGGGATTGAACGTGTTGAAGAGAAAGCCCGAAAGTTAGGTTCAAACATTTTCTTTTTAGAGTTGTAGATGGACAGAATACATTTTTATTTTATTTGTTTATTTTTATGTGGTGCTGAGGATCGAACCCAGTGCCTCACACATGCTAGGCAAGCGCTCTACCACTGAGCCACAGCCCCAGCCCCAGCCCCAAGTGCAAACATTTTCAGTGATTGTTCCTCATTGCTACAATTTTATTTTATGACTTTTAAATATGTCTTGTTTCCCTCCTTCCCTTTTTTAAAATAAGGGATAGCATGTGTCATATGCATCCAACATAGTAATTTAGGACAAAAGAAGAATCTAAAGGAGGTAATAGCAGAAAAAAATTATAAGTGAGAAAATAAGGGAATTAATAACTACCCAAATAGTTTTCAAAGAATTATGATATAGAGAAATAGATGAGAAATTGGTAAGTAATAATACTAGAGTTAGAATCAGAAAATATGCACTATATATAAAAAACGATTTTTATAAATTAGAATTCTAGGCCCAGATGTATGATACATATGTAAATCTTAATGTAATGATGTTGGATGGTTGAGTTGTATTTTATTTTGTATACTTGTGATTAGATATGGTCATTAGACCTTTATATTTTAGTTAACCATTATTTCTTTCTTCTCAGAAAAATACCTAGGTGTTTTAATTCAATTTAGCTCTCAGTATAAAATTTTCTTACTTTGTATATATACAAAATAGATAAATATTTGGTAAATTGATTCCATTGTAAAGACCTAGGAGAACAGACAAATGTTGGCAAATGTTGCAGAGAATAATTGTGTTAGCTTTCTTTCCTAATTAGGGTTGTCAAGAAAACGCTGATTACCAAACTATTTAATAAAAATAGGAAAATGTGAGGATGGACTACGCTTATATTTTTTGCTGAGTTTTACTACATTGAACAGTTGCACTGCTTAAAGCTAAATTTGAACTTGATGGATTTGGTTTTCTTCCTTTAAAAGCTATGTTAGTGACTATAAATTATTTAATGTGGGTTGCAGAAATGTAATGCATTATACCCATGGAATAGCTCTAATGGCTATTTTTTTTTTTTTGGTGCCTAGATTTTATTTCTGAATACCATTCTATAATAAAAAGATAATGAATTGGAGAAAGGGCTGATTCCAGAGATGGGGTTGGAAAAAGATAATATGGACCTGAAAAATCTTGTTGAATGAGAAAACACGGATGTGTTTGAAAAAAAAAATAAATGATGGGAACATGTCTCTAGGGCATAGAAGTCTACCTGAAGAGGCTCCCGTTGTGCAAATCTTCAATTTGCACTAATTATCTTTTAATTTCATCCCTTATTTCTTCTGCTATCCACTGGTCATTCAATAGAGTACTATTTAGTCTCCAGGTGTTCGAGTAGCTTCTATTTTTAATTTTATAATTGATTTCTAATTTCATTCTATTATGATCTAATAGAATACAAGGTATTATGTCTATTTTTTTTTGTATTTGCTAATAGTTACTTTGTGGCCTAAGATATGGTCTATTTTAGAGAAGAATGTGTGTGCTGCTGAAAGAAAGATTATTTAGTTATTGATGGATGAAATAGTCTATATATCTTTTAAGTCTAAATTACTAATTGTAGTTTTTAGTTCTTTAGCTTCTTTATTTAGTTTTTGTTTGGAGGATCTTCTAGTGGTGAGAGGTATGTTAAAGTCTCCCAGTATTATTGTGTTGTGGTCTATTAGATTCCTGAAATTGAGAAGGGATTGTTTGATGTACATAGATGCTCCCCTATTCGGGGCATAAATATGTACGGTTATTATGTCTTGTTGATGTATAATTCCCTTAAGCAGTATGAAATGACCTTCTCGGTCTTTTCTGATTCACTTTGGCTTGAAGTCCACTTTATCTGATATGAGGATAGAAACACCTGCTTGTTTATGAGATCTGTGTGAATGATGCTTTTCCCCATCCTTTTGCCTCTAGTCTGTGGATGTTGTTTGCCTATGAGGTAACTCTCTTGGAGATAGCATATTGTTGGGCCTTGTTTTTTAATCCAATCTGCCAGTCTGTGTCTTTTGATTTGATGAGTTTAGGCCATTTACATTCAGTGCTATTATTGAGAAATGATTTTTATTCCCTGTCATTTTGATTTATTTCTAGTTTTTGATTTGAATTAGTTTCTCCTTGGTTAACTATTTTTCTAGTGTAGTTCCTCCCTTTGCTGGTTCACTTTTATTTTTCATTTCTTCTTCATGAAATATTTTATTGAGAATGTTTGTAAGGCTTTCTAGTTGTAAATTCTTTTAAATTTTTTAATCATGGAAGGCTTTTATTCCATCATAATTCCTGAAACTTAATTTTCATGGGTATAGTATTCTTGGCTGGCATTCATTTTCTTTCAGAGCTTGGTATATAATTCCAAGACATCCTAGCTTTGAGGATCTGTGTTGAGCCATCAGCTGAGATCCAGATTGGTTTTCCTCTAAATGTGACATGTTGTTTTTCTCTGATAGCCTTTAAAATTCTATCCTTATTGTGTATGTTAGGCATATTCATAATAATATGCCTTGGTGTGTGTCTGTTGTAATTTTGTATATTTGGGGTCCTGCAAGCCTCCTGTATTTGATTTTCCATTTTATTGTTTAGTTTTGGGAAATTTTCAGGTATTATTTCATTGAAAAGATTGTGTATTCCTTTGGTTTGTATTTCCATGCCTTCATGTATTCTGATAAATCTTAAATTTGGTCTTTTCAGGTTATCCCATATTTCTTGGAAGTTCTGTTGATAGTCTCTTCATAGCTTTCCTCCATGGTTATCTTTTTTTTAAATTTTTTTTTATTGGTTGTTCAAAACATTACAAAGNGTCTATTGAAGGGCATCTAGGTTGGTTCCACAGTCTAGCTATTGTGAATTGTGCCGCTATGATCATTTATGTGGCAGTATCCCTATAGTACACTCTTTTAAGATCCTCAGGGAATAGTCCGAGGAAGGCGATAAAAACTGGGTCAAATGGTGGATCCATTCCCAGCTTTCCCAGGTATCTCCATACTGCTTTCCAGATTGGCCTTACCAATTTGTAGTCCCACCAGCAGTGTACAAGTGTACCCTTTTCCCCACATCCTCGCCAACACTTATTGTTGTTTGACTTCATACTGGCTGCCAATCTTACTGGAGTGAGATGGTATCTTAGGGTGGTTTTGATTTGCATTTCTCTGACTGCTAGAGATGGTGAGCATTTTTTCATGTACTTGTTGATTGATTGTATGTCCTCCTCTGTGAAGTGTCTGTTCAGGTCCTTGGCCCATTTGTTGATTGGGTTATTTGTTATCTTACTGTTTAATTTTTTGAGTTCTTTGTATATTCTGGATATTAGGGCTCTATCTGAAGTGTGAGGGGTAAAAATTTGTTCCCAGGATGTAGGCTCTCTGTTTACCTCTCTTATTGTTTCTCTTGCTGAGAAAAAGCTTTTTAGTTTGAGTAAGTCCCATTTATTTATTCTTGTTATTAACTCTTGGGCTATGGGCGTCCTATTAAGGAATTTGGAGCCTGACCCCACAGTATGTAGATCGTAGCCAACTTTTTCTTCTGTCAGACGCAGTGTCTCTGATTTGATATCTAGGGACTCCTCTCCATGGTTATCTTTATTTTCATGGTCAGCTTTATTTTATTGAAGTGATCTTTCATCTCCTATATTTTCTCTCTGATTTCACTCTTTACAGTGTTCTTTTTCTCATAGATTAGTTCAACTTGTATATTTTAAACTCCTTCGAATGTTTCTTCCACTGTCACATCGATGGATTCCATTATTGAAGTATCTTGGTTTGTTTGGGTCAATTTGTTCCCTTGAGTTTTTATGCTGTTTGTGTGTCTACCCATCTAACAGTATGGATCCGAGGCTGTAGAATTTCTACCCTGTAGACTTGTAGTGTCCCTGAAGGTTTCCAGTACCCTACTGTTTATGGGAAGACAAATAATAATAATAATTAATGCAAATAATATGTAGCATTAAATGAAAAAGTTCTTGTTATGATGTCTATAGCATTGTCACAATAAATAGAAATGATCACTTATTGCCTACAATAAAAACAGTAAGTTTGCAAAAGAGTTCACAATTCAACTGGTAGACAGGGAGAGGACAGAATTGGTGTTTGAAAAGTTAAAAATAAAAAAATTAAACAATACCAAACAAAACTGAACTATATGAATCAAACATCCTAATCCTCAAAAAACTGGTCCATGAAAAATGACTGGTTTCAAAAATGCTAGAAATGAGGAGAAAAAACAACAACTGTGAAATTATATAAATGTCCATGAACCATTCCACCATTAAGGTCAGAATTAAACAGAAAAGTAAAAAAGAACAACAACAACAAAAAAATCTCAATGAAAAGTTAAAGAATTGTTTCCTTTGGAGTTCAGAAGATTCTTAGCTTCCCTTCTCAACAGTGCTATGTAACCATACCCTGAAGGGTGAGAGAGGTAATCCTATAGGTGGAACTCTGGAGGCAGGAATTAGGCTTTGGTAGGCTTCAGGCTGTTTGCTAAATGCCAGTTGGTCTGGAGATTTTAAATCAGCACTCCTCCATGGCCCAGCAATTGCTGGTTCACGCTGGAAGACTCTACCCTTGGGATTGCTCCTGGGTTCCACTCAGGTGGTGGAGCAACCAGTTCTACTCTGTCATCTGTGGGCCCCATGCTTTCTGGTCTCAGGTTCAGCCTCCAAACTCAATCTCTCCTGCCCCAGACCTTCTGAATTCCTAGCAAAGCCCATCTCTACTAATGCATCCCATAAGCACCTGGATTGGAGGGGGAGGGGAAGATCTGGATTTGTTTCCATGACCAGTTGTCTCTCTGTATAAACCTCTCTCACATTTGATTTTCTCTTGCTCACTTAGGCACACTCTGTGTCATGCAATGTGAGTTTACCAGTCCTGTGTTTTGGTTCAAACGTGGGTTTGCCAGGAATCAGCTCCCTCTGCTGCTGTCCCCCTGCACCATGGCTACAAAATGGTTCCTTCCTCTGTCCTCTGTATGCAGCCTGGAGAGATGGCGGCTTCTTTCTCACCCAAGGATATTGTGCAGCCATCTTTCAGTTTAGTCTGGCAGTGTCTTTGATCTCTAAACTCTCCATACGCAGACATAACTCAGTCTTCCTAAAAATGCAGGTTCCTATGATTCCCTTATTTTTCCAAATTGCTTATGGAGGGACTGCTTCCAGTGGTGCTTCTGGCCATGGCAACACCTGCAGTGCTGGGGAGTTTTTCCTTATTTTATTATATCCAACCTCCTGAGTCCTTGATCTGTTTTGAGTGTCCAATATTAAATTCCAGTAAAGTCTCCCTCATCCTCTGCTTTTTTTTCATTCAGCCAAGAAGCTGCCTATCTGCTTTCTTGGTTTTATGCTATGGAGCAGCCAGGACAGCAACTTTCTGTATTTCACTATCTTGAAAAACCTCCTAATGGATATTGTTTTTAAATATGAGGAATTCAGTCCATCTTTGAAATGACTACAATTATCTAACAGTATGAAAGTAATATTAAAAGACAACCAATTTCCTTCCTTTTTAAAATAGGGTCAACATATTTCATTGGCACCTGTTCATAAGCTTGAAGAAGCTCTCTATGAATACCAACCACTGCAAATAGAGACATGTGGACCAAATGTTCCTGAGCTTGAGATGCTGGGAAGACTTGGGTAAGTGTCCAAAAGAACTTTGCATTGAGGAACTGAAGTGTAGGGCTTTCTTGCTGATATTTTTAATTCACACTTAGACATTCTTAGATTTTGAGTTTATAGAACTTAAGTCTTTTTTTTTTTTAAATAAGCAGTGCTTAATACTAAATTTTATTTAGTACATTAATATTCTAGCAGTGGTGTTAGGTTTCTTGAGAATTGGAATGTAGTATTCTTAGGGTTGTCCTTGGCAGGCATGTTGAAGTGGGTAGTCATTTTCAGCTCACCATGTTTTTTTTTTAAACTGGGTCTTAACTTAGTCTATAGTAAGTCAGTAAAAATATGAGTTGGGCTCCTTGCCATGAAATAAGGATAGATTTATTCACTGTTTGCTGTCTACTGTGAAACTACATTTATAAGACATGAGCCACAAAATATATTTTGTCAAAAGGTATAATGTAGGTCTGGCCCAGTGGCTCACCTGCCATATTATATGCATCTATTTTGGAAATAAATCTGGAATCATGACTACTGTGAATGATGGAAATGGTCACAGTCTGTCTTATGGAAATAAATGTATATTTCTATTCTTGAAAGATACAGACACAAATATTTCTGGATGGAGTAAGTAATTTTTTGGTCTGGCTTTTCAATGTAAACTTTTGAATGAAAGGTTGATCCATAATCTCTTGTTTCTTAATAGAAGAAAATAGTCTAAAGAATATTATATGAAAAGAAATAATGGTTATAGTGAGGCCAAGTAATTGGTGGACAAAACAAAAGACCCTAACAGCAGAAACAGAAAAGATGAAATAAATAATAAAACCTACATACATTTTCAAAATTAAAATTTTGAACTTGAAGCATATCATTCTACATGTTATCCTAAAGATTCCAAGATAAACTTACAATTAAAATGATGTATTGTTTACTTATCTAATGTTGGATAGAGCTTAAGCCTAGACGTCTTTAACTCTGTGTTCTTTTGAAGTCCCTTAATCTATAGGTGTCAAGTCTGTGGGATTTGAAACAAAACCTAAAACCCACCTTGAGGTAGTAAAGTTATCAAATATAGAGAATATTGTATTTTATGATGTAAAAATGTTAGATGTGGTGTACACATTGATTTTTAAAAATCTCTTGCCAAATTACCAAGAACTTGAATTCAGTATCTCTAAATTTCTTTTAAAATGTTTACTTTTAATATCAGTGAAGATAAAATATTTAAAATAGCAACTTGTCTTTCACAGGATTTTGCGTTTTCCAGTTTTCTCATAAAAATAAACACCTGAGAGATCATGGAAATGGTCATACATAATAACAGTGCATTGTGTATTTTACTATAGAGAAGTAAAATATGTGACCACGATAGTAGAAAAGATGGAAGGGGCAGGGAAAGAAAAGGAAGTTTGTTGTTGTAAATGTTATTACTTGTAGTTGAAATAGTATAGTGTTATCTGGAGAGACTGGTGAGTTAAAGATATTTAATAAAACCGGGAGACATAATAGCAAGCCAATATCAGAGAAAATGGAATCATAAAAGTACTTAATGAAAAGGAAGGAAGGAAAAGAAACAAAAAAGAATGAAAAAAATCTGACAATTAGAAAACTTATAGCATAATAGATAAAAATCGTAACCCATATAACAAGTTAAATATAAATGCTGTAAGCTAGCATAGTCAATAGAAATTTCTGCAGTGATGTAAATGGTCTATATCTGTACTGTCCATTTGATAGACAGTCTTCAGATATTTTTACTGAGCACTTGAAATATGTTTAGTGTAATCAAAGAACTGAATTTTAAAATTTGCATTTCCTTAAATTTAAATTTAAGTAGATAGGTGTTGGCATCGGCTATCATATTGAACAACACAGTGCTGAATACTCCAAATAATAAAAATTGAAATATTGGGTTTAACATCCTCCCCCAAAAAATGTAAGGAGAAGAAGCAAGATTTACTATGTTTCTGTAGGTATTTGGCAAAATACAGGTATGTTAAAAGTTTCTTTGAGCTTCTTCAATCTTTGTTTTGTTGTCCTAGTTTTGTAAATACTTCAACCATTATCTCTTCAGATACCCTTTTTGAATACTACCTCTTTGTGAATTCATTGTGAGACTCAGATTTCACATGTTAAATTTCTTTTTAACCTCCATTTTTATAGTGGTGTAATGCATATAACATAAATCATACTATCTTAAATTTTAAGTGTACAGTTCAGTGGTATGAAGTAGATTCTCATTCATATTCATAAATCCCCATTCCTTTTTCCTCTTGGTTCCCACAGCAACCATTTCATTTTTTTGTTTCTGTGATTTTTGACTACTGTAAGTATCCCATATAAGTGGAATCATACAGTATTTGTTATTTGTGAATGGCTTATTTAATTTAGTAAAATGTCCTCAGGAGTTAGCTATGTTGAGTGTATATGACAGCTTTTTAGAGCTGAACAATACCAGGTTGTATGTATATACTTCTTTTACTTATCCATTTATCCCTAGTTATGGTTTGAATCTGGAATGTTCCCTAAAGGTTCATATGTTGAAGGCTTGATCTTCAAAGCAGCAGAACTTCTGAAGTGGGGTTTTGGGGAAATATTTCAATCATGAAATCTCTGATTTCATCAATGGATCAATCAATCCATTGATCGGTTTAGAACTGGATGGACTATATGGAGGTATTGGCAGGTATAGGAAGTGGAGCCTAATGGAGTAAATAGGTCACTAAGGGCATGCCCCCAAGGGATACATCCTTAGTCCTTTCTCTCTCTTTTCTGTTTTCCTTTTCATGGCTGTCAAAGTGCTGGACAGCTTTCTTTCTCCATGTTCTTAGGTCATAATGTTCTGTCTCATCTCAGGCCCAAAGCATGGATTCAAGGAGACATGGACCAAAATAAATGAGCCAGAATAAAATAAATCTTTTCAAAGTTGTTTTTTGTTACAGTGACAAAAAGTTAACACAATAATTATAATATATATTTACAGTAATACACACACACACACACACCATGATTTATCCATTCATCTGTGATGGACTCTATGAAGTTTCTTCCATATTTGGGCTATTGTGAATAATGCTGCAATGAACATGAGAACACAAATCTGTCTTTGAGGTACTGATTTTATTTCCTTTGAGTATATACCCTTAAAAAGCTATTGCTAGGTCATTTGTTAATTCTTTTTTTAATTTTTTGAGGAACTTCATGCTGTTTTCCATAATGACTATACCAACTAACATTTTCACTAACAATGCCTTAGGATTCCCTGTTCTTTATATCTTTTCCAACTATTGTTATCTATTTCCCATTTCGTAATAGTCATCCTACCTGGTATGAGGTGATATCTCACTCTGGTTTTTATTTCCACTTTTCTGATGATTAGTGATGTTGAGTTTTATCCATTTTTTTTTTTTTTGCATATGGTGTAAGGTAAAGGTCAAATTTCATTCTTTTGCAAGAAGATAAATCATTTTTTTTCAAAACCATTTATTGAAGAAACTCACCTTTCCCCTTTATGTATTCTTCCTCCTCTTGTAAAAATTTTGTTGACCATATATGCTTGGGATTATTTCTGGGCTTTCTGTTTTGTCTCTGTACTAGTACTGTACTGTTTTGATTACTGTATCTGAAATCAGGAAGTTCGATGCCTCTAACTTTGTTTCTTTTATTTCCCCTCAAGACTGCTTTGTCTATTGTCTTTTGTGATTCCATACAAATTTTCAAATTTTTCATTTCTGTGAAAAATGTCATAGGAATTTTGAAAGGGATTGTATTGAATCTGTGTATCATTTTTGGTGGTAAAGATATTTTAACAATATTAATTCTCCCATTCCATAATCATGGGATATTTTTAAATTTATTTTTGTCTTCCTCAGTGTCTTATGGTTTTCAGTGTGCAGACTTTTTACCTCCTTGGTTATTACTAAGTATTTTATTATTTTTGCTGCTATAGTAAGTGGAACTCAATCTCATTTTTGGATTAAATGCTCTGGGTATAAAAAAAGACAACTGATTTGTACATGTTGATCCTCTATATTGCTTATATAAGCACTGAATTTATTTGCTGGTTGTGTTCTCCATTTTGCAATACTATAATAAAACACTGGTGGCATGCTTTTAAAGAAAAGAGGTTTACGTAGCTCACTGTTTTGGAGGCTGAAAGTCCAAGAACAGGCAGCTCCATTGGTTCATTTTTTTTGGTGTTTTTTTTTTTTTTTTGCATAATGGTGTAAGGTAAAGGCCAAATTTCATTCATTCCTCTTTAAGGCATATTGAATTTTGGTGGAAGCATTTAAAAGAGGGAGAGATCACATTGCTTAATAGAAAGCCAAATAGTGATTCACAGGTTAGGCTCACTCCCAACAATTTGCTCTCTTGAGGGCAGCAACCCCAGTGACCTCCCTCTAGGTTTGACTTCTTAAAGTTTTACCATCTCAACACTGCCATAATAGGTACCAAGCCTTCAATATATGAATTCTTGACTACAATCTGCATTCAAACCATAGTATTTCATTCTTGGTCCCCTGACCTCTTGTCCACCTTACAAGGCAAAGTGTATTCTTTTCATGGGTCAACGTTTTAACTTGTTCCAATATTGCTCAAAAGTCAAAGTCCAAAGTCTCCTCTGAGACTCAAGGCAAACTCTTTTAGCTGTGAGCTTCTGTAAAAACAAAACAAAACAAAACAAAAAACACAATTTACTTGCCTACAGTGGTGGAATAGGTGCACGGTAAACCCTCCTAATCCAAAAGGAAGAAATAGGCAAATATAGAGGAATAATCAGACCAAAGGAGGAGTGAAATGCAGTGTGGCAGACGTTAAATTTTAAAGCTCTAGGAAATCTGGAATCTTGTTAATGCTGAGCAGGCAAATGGCCCCAAAGGCCTTGGGTAGCCCCATTCATAGGGCTTTGCAGGTTCACATGGCTACCTTGATGTTTGGCATGTACATGGCTTTTCCATATGTGTGATTCATGCTCCTGGTAGCTTTACCCTATTGGAGTCTCCACTGAGACACCACTCTACAACTCAACTGGTAATCACTTCATCAGTTATTCTCTGCATGGGTTCCAACCCTGTGACATCCTTCTGTCTGACTTTTCCAGGCTTTCCTGGAATCTTGGTGGCAGCCACCATGACCCCATACTCTTGCATTTGATATGCCTGTAGAATTAGCACCATGTATGCAACACAGAGGTTTGCTGCTGGCAAAAGCTGTGAACACATGTGAATGCCAGCAGCCATAGACCACTTCATGGTGTTTTGTAGAAACCTTGTCCCATTGTATGAGAATCAACATACTAAAGAGAGGCAGAAAGTACCAATAGACTGAAGAAAGAGGCAGACAGATCCAATATTATACAAAGTATATTTTTTTCAGAACATATGGACAGAAGTATGCCTTGGGCAGCAGCAAGACAGGAAGATCCCTGCATTCCAAGTCAAGAGAAAAGGATTTATATTCTGAGTTAGACAAAAACATTCTTTTTCTTCTTTTCTGGCTAACCTCTGAATTTCCAAATCTTCCCATTCTGTTTCCTATTATTCCCCAATTTCACTGTTAGCCTAACTAAAAGTAGCCAATAATACTTATACCACAGCCTGAATGTCTTGCTGTTTTTAAAGTTTTGTCTTCTAAATAAACTAGTTCATCTTCTTAATTTCAGCCTTCCACTAAGTCTTAGGTCCTGTACACAATTTCCACTAGAACCCTTATTTCCATCTAAGAGTAGTTATCTTGTCTCCTTGTCTTCTGAGACCTCACGAGAATCACCAGTGATGCCCATTTATAGCATTATAGGCCTTTTCTAAGCCTGCTCCTTTAATTTCTTGCAACCTATGTCTGTTAGCAATTCCAAAGCTATTTCCATATTTTTAGGTATTCGTGATAACAGCCTAATTTCTTGGTACTAATTTTCTGTCTTCATTTTGTTTCTAATAGTTGAATATTACAGGTTGAGTAACTTTATAAAGAAAAAAGATTTATTTAGCCATATCTCTGGAGGTTCTGGGCTGAGGGGCTGCATCTGATGATGGTCTTCTGGCTGGCAGAGAAATGGCACAGGGTATCACATGGTAAGAGACAGTGAGTGTGAGAATATGTCTTTTCCCTCCTTTTTATAAAGCCACCAGTCTTTAATTATCAGGACTCCATCCTGATGACTTTAACTAATTTTAATCACTTCCCAGTGACCCTGCCTTCAAACATCACAGTTGGATTAAGTTTCCACCCTCTTAAAAATTTACAGTGGAGATTAAATGTCAACACACTAACTTTAGGGGGACATACTCAACTATACTGAGACCATAGCACTAGTACTATTTTTTTTTTGTTGTTGTTTGTTTAGTTTTTTAGGATTTCTACATAATGGCCTATGTTACCTATAAATAGCAGTAATTTTACTTTTCCTTTCTTATTCAGATGCCTTTTATTTCTTTTCATGTATAATTTATTCTTACTAGTCTTTTCAGTACTGTGTAGAATAGGCATTTTTGCCTTGTACTGGGTCTTAGGGAAAAAACTTTCAAGTTTCTCCTTATTGATTATGATGCAAACTGTGGACTTTTCATAAATGCTCTTTATTTTGTTGATGTAATTTCATTCTGAACTCACTTTGTGGAGAGTTTTTATCATGAATTGACTTTGAACTTTGTCAAATACTTTTTTGTCATTTATTGAGATGATCATGTACCTTTAATTTTTCATTTTGTTGATAAAGTGTATCATATTTATTTGCATATGTTAAATCAACCGTGTATCCTGGAGATAAATCCTGCTTATTCACAGTGTATAAACATTTTGGTATGGTGTTAAGCTTGTTTTCTTAGCGTTTTGTTGAGGATTTTTTCATTTGCATTCATCAGAGATACTGACTTTTAGCCACCATCATCCCCCAGTGTCTTTAGCTGGCTTTTGTATTAGGTTATGAATCAGGGAGTATTGCCCCCTCTTTAGTGTTTTGAAAAATTTGAGAAGAATTAGTGTTAGTTCTTCTTTTTATGTTTGGTAGAATTCACCTTTGAATTTATCAGGTCAAGAACATTTCATAAGAAGGTTCTTGATTACTGTTTAAGCCTACTTTTTATTTGTAGGTCTATTCAGATTTTCTATTTCTTAGTGATTTAACACAGATTTTGTATTTAAAGGGATTTTCCATGTCATCTGGAATATCCATTGTTAGGATATAACTGCTCATAGCATGCTCTTATTTCTTGAATTGGTAGTAATGTCTCATTTCTGATTTTAGTAATTTTAATTTTGTCATTTTTTTAGTTTGACTAATGATTGTTAATGTTGATAATCCTTTGTTTAGTTTCTCTATCTAAATCAAAAGTGGAGTATTTTGAAGTCTCCAACTATTATTATAGAATGATCTATTTCTCCCACCAAATCTGACAATGTTTGCCTCATATATTTTCATGATCTGTTATTAAGTGCATACATGTTTATATTTATAAATCTTCTTGAAGTATTGAAGATATATAAATATCTGGTCTTTGTCTTATAACCTCTTTTGATTAAAAATCTATTTTATTTGATAGTAATATAGCTCACTCTCCTTTATTTTGGTTACTATTTGCGTCGATTGGCTTTTTCCATCCTTCACTTTAAAAAAATTTTTTTTAAGTTGTTGATAGACCTTTATTTATTTATACATGGTGCTGAGAATCAAACCCAGTGCCTCACACATGCTAGGCAAGTGCGCTACCACTGAGCCACAGCCACAGCCCCTCCATCCTTCACTTTTAACACATTTGTGTCTTTTGATTTAAAAAGTTAGTCTCTTGACAGAATATTGTTAGAACATTTTTTTTTTAAAAAAAGCTGTTGCACCAATCTCTATCACTGATTGGAGAAATTCTTCATTTATATTTAAACAAATTACTAACAATGAAGGCTATCTGTCATTTTTATGTTTGTTTCTATAAGACATATAACCCCCTCTCACACTTGTATTTCCTGCATTACTATTTTCTTTTGTGTTCAGTTATTTATTTTATTTATTTATTTTTTTGGTAGTACAATATTTAAATTTTTTGCTCATTCCCAATTATATATATTATCTATTTTCTTTCTGATTTCCATAGTGATTACATTTATTATCCTAATTCTTAGGTCTAAATTGAATTTACCACTTTTGCTTCAATAGTACACAAAATGTGAAATTCTGTCATCATCCCTTTCAGTTGTTGGTGTCACCAGATTGCATCTTAATGTATCTTGTGCCCAAGAACATAAACTAATAATTTTTTTTCTGTTTATACTATGTTTTTACTAACAAATGTTTTTAAAGATCATTTAGTCTCTTAAATCATGTAATGTTAGAACTTTCGGTACTTTTTTTTTTTTGAAACAGCTATTGTATCCTCTGTTTTGTGCTTTTATATAGTTTTAAAAATTTCTGTTTCAAAGATTTGGATAATTTCTCATCTTAGCCTCAGGTTCACTCATTCTTTTGTCTGTTGTGCTGATAAGCCCACCAGAGGAATTTTTTCTGGTATTGTGATTTTTATATCTAACATTTCCATTCATTTCTTTTTTTATGATTTCTGCTTAAATTTTCTTTTTCTTTTCCACTATAATCTTTAACATTAACAATTCACTATTTTTAAATTTCTGAAAGAGATCTAATACCTCTGGTTGTGATTCTCTCTTTTTCTTAAAAATTTATTTATTTGTTCTAATTTGTTATACATGATAGCAGAATGCATTTCAATTCATAGTACACATTATAGACCACAATTTTTGATGTCTCTAGTTGTACACAAAGTAGAGTCACACCATTCTTGTCTTCATGCATATACTTAAGGTAATGATGTCCATCTCATTCCACTGTCTTTCCTACCCCCATGCCCCCCTCTGTTCTCCTCCTTCCCCTTTGCCCTTTCTAAAGTTCCTTAATTCCTCCCATGCTCCCCCCGCCCATCCCCATTATGGATCAGCAGCTACATACCAGAGAAAACATTAGCTTTTGTTTCTTCAGGATTGGCTTACTTCACTTAGCATGATATTCTCCAGCTCCATCCATTTACCTGTAAATGCCATGATTTTATTCTCTTTTATTGCTGAGTAATATTCCATTGTGTGTTTGTGTGTGTGTATGTGTGTGTGTATTTTATCCATTCATCTACTGAAGGGCATCTAGGTTGCTTCCACAGTTTAGCTATTGTGAATTGTGTTGCTATAAAAATTTATGTGGCTGTGTCCCTGTAGTATGCTGTTTTTAAGACCTTTGGGTATAAACTGAGGAGTGGGATTACTGGGTTAAATGGTGGTTCCATTCCCAGTTTTCCAAGGAATCTCTATACTGCTTTCCATATGGTTGCACCAGTTTGCAGTCCCACCAGCAATGTATGAGTGTCCCTTTTTCGCCACGTCCTTGCCAACACTAATTGTTGTTTGTACTCTTAATAGCTGCCATTCTGACTAGGGTGAAATGAATCTTAGAGTAGTTTCTTTCAATTATTATCTTTTATTTTTATTTGTTATATATGACAGCAGAATGCATTACAATTCATATTATACATATAGACCACAATTTTTCATATCTCTGATTGTACACAAATTAGAGTCACACCATTCATGTCATCATATGTGTACTTTCTTAAGAGTAGTTTTGATTCGTATTTCTCTAATTGCTAGAGATGTTGAACACTTTCATATGTTTTTTGGTTGATTATATATCATCTTCTGAGAAGTGTCTGTTCAATTCCTTGGTCCATTTGTTGATTAGGTTATTTGGTTTTTTGGTATTAAGATTTTTGAGTTCTTTATATATCCTGGAGATTAGTGCTCTATCTGATGTGCATGTAGAAAAAATTTGCTCCCATTCTGTAGGCTCTCTATTCACTTCACTGATTGTTTCTCCTTCTCATTTACCTCTAAGAAATTTTTTGGATCCTCTAGGTATAGAATCATGTTGTAAGCAAATCATGACAATTTGGCTTCTTTTCCTATCTATATCCCTTTAATTTCTTTCGTCTAATTGCTCTGGCTAGAGTTTCAAGAACTATGTTAAATAGAAGTGGTGAAAGAGGGCCTCCCTGTCTTGTTCCAGTTTTTAGATGGAATGCTTTCAATTTTTCTTCATTTAGAGTTGTGTTGGCTTGGGTTTTAGCATAGATAATGTTTACAATGTTGAGATGTGTTCCTCTTATCCCATGTTCCTGTTTTGAACATGAGGGGTGCTATATTTTGTCGAAAGTTTTTTCTGTGTCTATTGAGATGATCATATGATTTTTATCTTTAAGCGTCTATTGATGTGATGAATTACATTTATTGATTTCCGAATGTTGAACCAACCTTGCATCCCTGGGATGAACCCCACTTAATCTTGGTGCACTATCTTTTTTATATTCTATTTACCAGAATTTTACTGAGAATTTTTGCATCTATGTTCATTAGAGATATTGGTCTGAAGTTTTCTTTCCTTGATGTGTCTTTGTTTGGTTTTGGAGTCAGGGTGATATTGGCCTCATAGCATGAGTTTGGAAGTGTTCCCTCTTTTTCTATTTCATGAAATCATTTCAGGAGTGTTGGTATTAGTTCTTCTTTGTAGGTCTTGTAGAACTTAGGTGTGTATCCATGTGGTCCTGCACTTTTCTTGGTTGGTAGGCTTCTGATGCCTTCTTCTATTTCATTGCTTGAAATTGTTCTGTTTACTTGCATATATCATCCTGATTCAGATTGGGCACATCATATAACTCTAGAAATTTGTTGATGTCTTCTATATTTTCTATTTTATTGGAGTACAAAAATTCAAAATAATTTCTAATTATCTTCTGTATTTCTGCAGTGTCTGTCATTATATTTCCTTTTTATCATGGATATTAGTAATTTGAGTTTTCTCTCTCTCTTTGTTCGTTTGGCTAAGGGTTTATTAATTTTATTTATTTTTTCAAAGAAGCAACTTTTTGTTTGTCAATTTTTAAATTTTTTTTTGTTTTAATTTAATTGATTTCAGCTCTAATTTTAATTATTTCCTGTCTTTTATGCTTTTGGTGTTGGTTTGTTCTTCTTTTCCTAGGGCTTTGATATATAATGTTAGGTCATTTATTTGTTGACTTTTTCTTCTTTTAAGGAATGAAACTCCATGCAATGAACTTTCCTCTTAGTATTGCCTTCATAGTGTCCCAGAGATTTCTATGTATTGTTTCAGTTTTCTCATTTACCTCTAAGAATTTTTAAATCTCCTCTTTGATGTCTTTTGCAACCCATTGTTCGTTCAATAGCATATTATTTAGCCTCCAGGTGTTGGAGTATCTTCTATGTTTTATTTTGTCATTGATTTCTAATTTCATTTCATTATGATCTAATATAATGCAGGAAAGTATCTCTCCTTTTTTGTATTTGCTAAGCATTGTTTTGTGGTATAATATATGGAGCATTTTAGAGAAGAATCCATGTGAGGATGAGAAAAAGTATATTCACTCATTGATGGATGATATATTCTGTATGTCTAAGTTATTGATTGTATTATTGAGTTCTATAGTTTCTTTGTTTAGCTTTTGTTTGGAAGATCTATCCAGTGGTGAAAGAGGTGTGTTAAAATCACCCAGATTTATTGTATTGTGGTATATTTGACTTTTGAACTTAAGAATGAGTTTTTTTGATGAATATAGATGCTCCATTGTTTGGGACATATATATTCATAATTCTTATGTCTTGTTGATGTTCGGTTCCCTTAAGCAATATGAAATGTCCTTCTTTATCCCTTTTGATTAACTTTGGCTTGAAGTCTACTTTATTTGATATGAGCATGGAAATCGCTGCTTGTTTCTGCAGTCCATGTGCATGGTATGTTTTTTTCTCCAACCTTTTACCTTCAGTCCATGGATGTCTTTTCCTGTGAGATGAGTCTCTTTAAGGCAAGCAGGTTGGAGTTTGGTATATATTGTTTTAGTATCTTCTTCTTTTTTAAAAAATCAAAACTGCCCGTCTTTGTCTTTTGATTGGTGAATTTAGGCCATTAATATTCAGTGTTATTATTTAGATATGACTTGTATTCCCAGAAATTTTTGTTTATTCTTGGTATTTAACTCAACTTGCCTTCTCCTTTGATTGGTTTTTCTTTTAGTGTAATACCTGTCTTTGCTGTTTTTCAGTGTTGTTTTTCATTTCCTCATGGAATATTTTGCTAAGGATGTTCTGAGTGCAGGCTTTCTAGTTGTAAATTATTTTAACTTTTATTTTTCATGGACAGTTTTTATTTCATCATCTAATCTAAAGCTTAGTTTCACTGGATATAAGATTTTTTTTTTATATCCATTTTCTTTTGGAGCTTGGTATATATTGTTTTAGTATCTTCTAGCTTTCAGAATCTGGGTTGAAAAATCTGCCTATGTCCTAATTGATTTCCCCCTATATGTAATCTGATTCCTATCTTTTGTGGCTTTTAAAATTCTCTCCTTATTATGTAGTACAATGTGCCTTGGTGTAGACATGTTGTGATTTTGTACATTTGGTGTCCTGTAAGCCTGTTTTTATATGATTTTTCCAGTTCATTCTTCATGTTTGGAAAATTTTTTAATTATTTAATTGGATATATTGTTCATTCCTTTGGTTTATAACTACGCCTTCCACTATTCTAATAATTCTTAAATTTGGTCTTTTTATGTTATCCCATAATTCTTGAGTGTTCTGCTCATGGTTTCTTACCATCTTCGTTGTGTGGTCAACATTGTTTTCAAGATTATAATTAATTTTGTCTTCTCTGTCTGAGGTCCTGTCTTCTAAGTGATCTAATCTGTTGATGGTGCTTTCTATTGAGTTTTTAACTTGGTTTATTGTTTGTTTCTTTTCAAGTATTTCCAGTTGTTGTTTTTTTCAGAACTTCTATCTTTGAAGTAATCTTTTTCTTCTTATATTTGCTTATGTAGCTCTTTATTGAAATGATCTTTTGCTGCCTGTATTTGCTTTCTGAAATCATCCTGTAATTCACAGAACATTTAATTTTGTACATCTTGAAGTCATTTCTTCTGTTGTTGTATCTTGTTTTAATGTTGTATAATGTTGTGTCTTGGTTTGTTTGTGGCACTTTCTTCCCTTGTTTTTTCATGTTGTCCGTGTATCTTCCCTTTTAGCACTATGGATCTGAGGCATTACAGTTTTTACCCTATGGGCTTATAGTGTCCCCCTATAGGGTTGCAATACCTCTCTTTGAAGGGGGAGAACATTATTAACAGATCCCAATACAACAATACATTTTGGTTTAAGCCTTAAACCAAATAGCTGCTATTAAGACGTTTCCGGTTTTGTTACAATATACAGAGATGGAAGATCCAGTTATTATCTACAGTATAAACAATGGGTTTGCAAAAGCATCTGGTTTCTTTTGGTGTACAAAGTCAGAACCTGGGGTGAGGTGTAGGATGAGATGTTAAGGGGGTAGGAGGTGAGGATATAGAATTATTAGGTCTTAGGAAGCGTGAAAGAGGAATCTAAAGAAGTTGATTAGGGACTGGGGTTGTGGCTCAGCATTAGAGTGCTTGCCTAGCATGTGTGAGGCCCTGGGTTCGATCCTCAGCACCACATAAAAATAAATAAATAAAATAAAGGTACTGTGTCCAACTACAACTGAAAAATAAATATTAAAAATGAGAAGTTGATTAGTAGCAGGAGAAGAGAAAGAAAGTGATTTAGGGGAGACAAGTAAATGGGAAGACAATAGATTACAAAAAACAAAAATTAAGAAAAACATAAGATGTAAAAGTAGGAGAGAAAAGAATATACAACACATCTGTAATATACTATTCAGACATCTTAGTCTTTATGAAAAGCACTTGATTTCTCAGATGTTGGGGTTGTGAAGGCAGGAGAAGAGGGAGAAGAGGAAAAAAAAATTCTTTAAGGAATCTACAAGGATTGTTTTTGTTAGAAATCAGTCTTTCTTGCTTCCCATCCAATAGGTGGTGTTTTCTGTTGTTTGCTGGCATCTCCACCCTCAGAATGGTGAAGGTTATTAGGGTGGGAGGGTTCGTCTTGGGGGTAGAGCTCTTGGATGTGGGGTATAGCACTTGCCAGTCCCCAATGGGAGACTGCACCCCAAGGATGTCCTTTGGGGTCCACTTGTGTGATGTGGGTGCCTGGTCTTGTCTTCTAATCTCGCCTGTAGGCCCCACAATTCTTGGTCTCTAATTTAGTCTCTAAACTGTATCTCATTTACCCCCTCCCTTTCTACTTAGCAATCAAGAACCTCTCTCTCTGGAGTTCTTGTGGGCTGCACACTGGGGGCTGTGCACCTGTCACAAAGAGCTGTTTTGTATTGGGCAATTCAGGACCAGGTTTTGTTAGCTATGGATCAGCTGCATAGCTGTAAGCACTGCGCTGGGTTAGCAGCTGCCAGGGGGCGGGAGAGTTGGGACTACAGGTACCTTGATATTGCTTCTACACCCCAGCCTGTTTTCCAAGCTGGGAGTTGCCTCATCTAAAGATGGCTACAAAGGTGTCTCAAGAAGCAAGTGACTGCTTTCAGCAATGGCGTGTTTGGTTGGGTTAGAGATGTAGCGTGCAGTGTTTTGGCTGGTGGCTGTCTCCAGACCCTGTGTGGTGTATCCCAGGTGAAGGCCTACTGCCATGTCGGGGACTATGGTAGTGGTTGCAGTGTCCCAAGATGGAGGCGACCTGGGGAGCCTCAGGTTGGTAGATGGGGGTCCACATGGGAGTGGTGGCCAGAGATAAGCAGCAGCAGGGTGTCCTGCGTGAGAGTGGTGGCCGGGATTCTTGTGTGTGTGGATGGTCAGGAGTCCTGAGTGGGTATTGATGCTGGTGGTCCTGCTCGGGTACAGAGAGGCTGGTGGTCCTACCTGGGTGAGTGGTTGGTAGTCCTGCGCTGACGCTGAGGCTAGGGAACTTGTGCTGCATGGTGGCTATGACTCCTGCCTGGGAGCAGCTGTCGGGGGTTTTATAATAACTTGTAGATAAACAGTTTTTCCATTACTTAAATCCCAAGTCATGGAGTGACACAGAAAGCAGCCTCCTTCTAGCCTACCATCTTGGATCCACCACTGGGTGTGATTCTCTTGACTGTTGTCTTGATGATGGATTCGTTGTCTGTTTCTTCTAAGTATTGTTTGAATATTGGACATTCTATACAACAAACAGTAGACACTGAAGTAAATAAAATTTATGCCTAGAAATATTTGTACATATTTTTCCAGTTAATTAGCATGGGGTGGGGTTGAATATTAATTTTACATTTTGATCTCAGTTTGGGATTCATTGTCACTCTAAATATAATCATTGTACTTACAATCACAAGAATTCATAAATTCATAGCCTGTTGCCACTTTGGACCTAGTACTGAGAAGATTTTTTTTTTTTCCAAGTATTCTTGTTCTACCCTTAGATTTCAACAGGTTCTACATGCATGAAGCACAGAAGAATTCTCTTTTGGTGTTCCTCTTCAACAATAGATTACTATTGCTTTTTACTTGAATAAGTCTTATGATGGAAGCAAGGTGGTCTTCTGATTCTTCTGTTCCAACTTTTGTCTTAAAATGCCCTGTGTGCTGAGCCTAAAGGTGGTAGTTTTATTGTTCCTGTATTTCCCAAAGGCTAACAACTTGTGTCTCTTACTTTAGGGTGTAGGTGAACTTCCTGATCCCACCTTCATCTCTCAAATCTGTCTTGTGTTGGTGGGGTGGGGCACAAGGCAATTTTCTGCCTCTCCCCTAGATATGAGTGTTGAAGCCTAGGTAAGAGTTGGCTTTTTGCCTTTCCACAGTGGTTGATAGCTTTTGCTGTTGAGAAGAACTACTGGAATGATTATTTTTATCCTTCCACCAGAGGCATCTAAGGGATGCCTTTCCCTAAAAGTGAATCTCCTGCCCCTGAAGCTTACCACATGCCAGGTAAACATTCTGTTATGAGCTACATCCCCAGTCCCTGGCATCTTCTTCTTCTTCTTCTTTTTTTAATATATATATTTTTAGTTATGGATGGATACAATTATTTTATTTGTGTATATGTGTGTGTGTGTGTGTGTGTGTGTGTGTGTGTGTATATATATATATATATATATTATTTTTTTTTTCTTAATGTGGCGCTGAGTATCGNGAGACAGAGAGAGAGAGAATTTTTTTTTAATATTTATTTTTTAGTATTTGGCGGAGACAACATCTTTGTTTGTATGTGGTGCTGAGGATCGAACCCGGGCCGCACGCATGCCAGGCGAGTGCGCTACCGCTTGAGCCACATCCCCAGCCCCCCCTCGCTGCTTTTTAAAAGTTAATTTTCTCTTGCTTTTATTGATGGTTTTATTAGATGGGTTCATGAAATATCCTCATATTCATTTTTTAATCACCTGTAGTGGTGATGGTGGTAGGTATTTATTTTATGTACATGAATATTTAAGTAACACTATTAAATTGACTTTTTTTTTTTTTAACAGTAACTTCTTAAATTGAATAACTTGGGCAGTACTTCAGATTGTTCGGAATCCTGTCTTTTTTTTTTTTTCTTTGATACCAGGGGTTGAACCCAAAGATTCTTAATCACTGAGCCACATCCCCAGCCCTTTTTTAAAATTTTGAGACAGTGTCTCACTAAGTTGCTCGGAACCTCACTAAGTTGCTGAGGCTGGCTTTGAACTTGTAATCCTCCTGCCTTAGCCTCCTGAGCCACTGGGTGTACAGGTGTGCACCCGGCCTGGAGTCTTTATATTTTCTTTATGCCTTTATCACTATAGTTTGAAGTTTTAAATATGAACTATGTCCTTTAGATAAGGTATAACCATAGTATTTGTATTTTTTCCAAGTTTTTCGTAATTAAATCTGACTTGAATTTAAATAAGGGAGATTGGGTCATTTTTTCTTTCCAGTGGGGATTGAGGGTGTTTTATCAACCTTTGAATATTTAGAATGCAACTGATTCTAGGATTCTAGGAGTAGACTCTTACCAACAAATATTGTACACATTGATTCTTTATCTACAACTAAGAAAGGCAGATTGTTCCAATTACAAATAATTTTGTATGTACTTCAAGCAGTAGATCTTCACTATAGCAATTTCTTTTAGCCATCTGTGACTAAATTTTATCTAAATAATTGATAGTAGAATCAGAATTGGTAAATAAACATCTATTAATATTTTTTGGACCAGGAAATATTTTTCTACAAAAATAGAAGTATCTCACACCTTCCTTCTTTACAGCCTTCTAACTAGACAAAGGTATTCAATTCTCTTTTTCTTTTTTTTTAAATTTCTTTCTTTCTTTCTTTCTTTCTTTCTTTCTTTCTTTCTTTCTTTCTTTCTTTCTTTCTTTCTTTCTCTCTCTCTCTCTCTCTCTCTCT
Organism: Marmota marmota marmota; assembly: GCF_001458135.2. NCBI lineage: Eukaryota > Metazoa > Chordata > Mammalia > Rodentia > Sciuridae > Marmota > Marmota marmota. The sequence continues at coordinate 623,679 of NW_025999900.1, forward strand.
CTCTCTTTCTCTCTTTGTTTTTCTCTTTCTTTCTTTCTCTCTTTCTTTCTCTCTCTTTCTTTCTTTCTCTCTTTTCTTTCTTTCTCTCTTTTCTTTCTTTCTCTCTTTCTCTCTCTCTCTCCTTCCTTCCTTCCTTCCTTCCTTCCTGTGAGCACAAAAGACCGTCACATCTCAGCCTACCGAGTAATTGGGATTACAGGTGTGTACCATTGTGCTCAGCTGGTTTTGGTAATTTGGAGTCAGAATTTGCTCAAGTATTTTCTTTGGTGATGTGTTTATTTGCCAAAGTAAATCCTAAATGATTTTTTATACTATAAATTCATTTTCTTTTCTGGAATTATTATTTGAAGTTATGTATTTTCTTGTTAGAGTAGACCTAAAAATACATTTTTACCTAATTTAACTTTTAGAAACACTTAGGAATTAAAAAGTAGTTTTGTGAAGTTACTTTGTCAGAGAATGACTTGATATACTCCAAGGTTCTGTTCTTAGGGTACAAGGTTTATAGCCAGGTATGGAACTGCACCACTGCAATCCTAGCAATGATGGAGGCCGAGGCAGGAAAACTGCAAGTTCAAGGCGAACCTTGACAACTTGGCAAGACCCTGTCTCAAAATAAAAAGGAGATGTAAGTCAGTGTTAGAGCACCTCTAGGTTTAATCTCCAATACTGCAAAAAAAGAAGAAGAAAAGGTACAAGTATTTTAAACTTTAGTTGCCTAAAGCTATGATATCTTCATATTTGTCCTAAGGTTTGCCCATGGCTTTTCTTATTTATTTATTTATCAGCTTTATTATTATTATTATTATTTGCATTACAAAATTCTTAATATACCTTTATACCACAATTTATCATATCTCTGTATACAAGATATGTTGACATCAAATTCACATCTTCATACATGTATTTTGTACAACGATGAGCATCTCCTTCCACCATCCATGCAATTCCTCTTCTCCCTCCCTTTCCCTCCCACCCCTCTTCTCTATCTAGAGGTAATCTTCTTCCCATGCTCTTCCTCCTTACCCCATTTTGAGTTACCCCCTTTATATCAGAGAAGACATTTGGCATTTGTTTTTTTGGGATTGGCTAACTTCACTTACCATAATCTGCTCTAATGCCATCCATTTCTCTGCAAATGCCATGATCTTATTATTTTTTAGTGCTGAGTAATATTCCATTGTGTATAAATGCCACATTTTAAAAAATCTATTCATCCATTGAAGGGCATCTAGTTTGGCTCCACAGTTTAGCTATTGTGAATTGTGCTGCTGTAAACATTGAATGTGGCTGTGTCCCTGTAGTATGCTGTTTTTAGGTCCTTTGGGTATAGTCTGAGAAGAGGAATAGCTGGGTCAAATGGTGGTTCCATTCCCAGCTTTGCAAAAAGGAGAAAAACTGAAGGCATTCCCTCTAAAATCTGGAGCAAGATAGGGATGCCCTCTCTCACCACTTCTATTCAACATAGTTCTTGAAACACTGACCAGAACAATTAGACAGACAAAAGAAATTAAAGGAATAACTATAGGAAAAGAAGAACTTAAACTAGCACTATTTGCTGATGATATAATTCTATACCTAGAAGATCCAAAAAACTCTACCAAGACACTTCTAGAACTAGTAAATGAATTCAGAAAAGTGGCAGGATATAAAATCAACACCCATAAATCAAAAGCATTCCTGTATATGAGTGACAAATCCTCTGAAAAGGAAGTGAGGAAAACTACTCCATTCACAATATCCTAAAAAAAAAAAAAAAAAACTTGGGAATCAACTTAACAAAAGAGGTGAAAGATCTATACTCTGTCCATGGTTTTTCTAGACGAGTACTTCTAATAAGCTACAGTTATCTTTTTATAGTGACCTTTCCCCCCTACTCAGTCTTTTAGCTTCTGATCCTCTTTTTTTCCTATTAGAACAAAATTTCCATTTTCTATTTTGTTTTTCTTACAGAGGAAACAAGTTTAATTTCTTTAGAAATTGCAGAGGGAACAAGTTTAATTTCTTTAGAAGAATAAAAGATGGAGGTACGAGCCAATAAAGAATAAATTAACATATTTCCATTTTCTTATATATGTCTTGAAAGCTACATGACATGAAATAAAAATAGTACAATGTTTTTTGTAACTTTATTTGGTACTAAACTGTAGACAGGGACACTTTCAAACTAATTTTAATCATAGCATTTATTTTTGGGAATTCATGACATAAAGTCTTGGGAGATATTGTGTCTCCAAAGAAATACATTTCTTTTTATTTTGTAGAACTTTGACAAAAAGTAAAATGAAAAGTATATTGCCATTAGATTTTTAGGTGGCTATTACTAAGATCTTTTCTAAAGTTAAACTTGAGAAGAAGAATATAGTAGGAATTTCTAATTAACAGAGTATTATGACTATATAATTACAGTTCATATTACACTGATTGTACTTTCTGGTTTGCTCAAGGTAATATGGAAACCTGTTTATTAATTATGTGCCAGTGGGAGCAAGCATTGGGAAAACTTGTGTGCTAATTGAAATTCCCTAGACTGTGACCCCAGGAACATCTGATTGATAGGCAATGTGAGACTGCCTTTTTAATAATCAGCTAGTTTTCTAGTTAATATTTTACTACTTTCACTCAGAGTTATTTCCTTAACTGACACAAATTATGAACATTTATAGCTTAATTTTTATTCATTAATTTCAAGTTATTAATCAAGTGTAACTATTAGTTTAAATGGCTGTAAGTGATTTATTTATTATGAGCTGTTCATGTATGAACCTGTTATAAAATAGAAAAAGATTTGTTGTCAATGTGATGGGTAGATAATTCATTTTTAATTTCTTCCATGTACTCCATCAGATAAAGATAATCTTATTTCTGAACTAATCCTAAGACATTAGTTGACAGATGTCAACTAGAAATTTAAAATTTTGTTTTAAATGTTTATAATTATATCATAATGATTTTATACATATTTTTGCTTGGATTCCTTTTAAGTGTTGATATCAGATTTTAAAAATTTTTAAGTTGTAGATGGATACAATATCTTCCTTCCTTCCTTCCTTCCTCCTGCCCTTCCTTCCTTCCTTCATTCCTTCCTTCCTTCCTTCCTTCCTTCCTTCCTTCCTTCCTTCCTTCCTTCCTTCCTTCCGTCCTTCCTTCCTTCCTTCCTTCCGCTGAGGATCGAACCCAATGCCTCACATGTGCCAGGCATGCCTTCTATCATTGAGCCATATACCTAGCCCCTTACATCAGATTTTTTTTAACACATATTTTTTAGTTGTAGGTGGACACAATATCTTTATTTTATTTTTATGTGGTGCTGAGGATTGAACCCAGTGCCTCATTCGTACTAGGTGAGTGCTCTGCCACTGAGCCACAACCCCCGCCCTCATATCAGATTTTAATAAATGTTTATGAGTAAATTTCCATGTCACTCAAATACTTGAATAGTAAAACAAAATTAATTATTTGAAAGTATTTAAAATAAATATAAATTTGTGTATCATATCTAAGGTTTAAGGCAGTCTTTCATTCTATCCTTGAAGATATTACATACTAAAATATTTAAGTAGCTTTGTGTATTTTAAGAGTATGATTTTTTAAACACATTGCTAATTTTTATTTTATTTCCTTAGAGATCTGTTTAACATAATCATAACATAAGTGAAGTTGAAAAGTGAGAATAACTTTACTACTAAGACATTTTAGACTGCCTTTCTCAATTTTAGAAGAATTCTGTTATTCCATGAGTTTGTTTAGTCTGTAAAATTTTATATTAAATATGATCCTTGTATATTCTTCATTGTTCTTTATTTATGAAATTTATTTTTTACTTTATTATTACTTGGTGCTAGAGACCAAACACAGGGTCTTGCACATGCTAAGTACACACGCTATCACTGAGCTGTGCCCCAGCTTGTTTTTTATGAATTTAAATGAAGCTATTTGCTACCTAAATTTAGTAAAATGAAATTTTAGTCTTCTATTCATGTAGAACTTATTTGTGTATTTCTTTGTGGTAGAGTGTTGTAGCAAAATGCATGTTTTCATTTCTGTTTTCTTATTGACAGTACTGATATAAGTTCTGTGCTATTGAGCATGATAGCTTTAAAAATAGATTTAAACTGTGATGATTTAATATTCTGTCATCAAATGATAAGGTTATTTAGCTATTGTTATCCAATCATAATAATGATTAGTGAAATGGTGAAAGAAGTTGTGGTGGTTAGGATAGTGTTTAATTAACTCAGTTAACTAAAATCTGATGGTTATTAGAAGCAAAATTCTTATTTGATGTCTATTAGCCGCTGTTAATTTATTCTTTCTTGTGTGACTGTAGAAAACTATTACAATTCCATTACTGTTATTATTGATAAAGCAGTGAAAAGTGTTAACTATTAAGGGAATAGAAAAGAGTATTGTCCACAAAAATAGAAGATTTTCATTTTTAGTAACCTTGCAAGATAATTTTATGATCATTCTTTTGGTCCTAAAAATTAATAATTGGAACCATGTCTCCTTCTTAAGCCATTCCTCACTGTTAAACCAATAAATCCTTCAAGTCTCTGTGATTAATATCCTTCAATAGCTCATCATCACCTTAATGTTCTGACCCTATCTTCCTTCATAATTCTCTGACCTGCATCTCTCATACTTAGTTTCAACAATTTCATGGTATTTCACACATTTTTGTGGTATAACACATGCGGTGTCATTTCTTTGTAGGGTTTTTGTCTTTATTGAAACAATCCTCCCTCCTTGTAATTTCATTCTCTTTTTTTTCTCCCTTTGCAAGGATTGTTTAAATGTCCTTTGTCCCCTTTTCAGTCTGGGTAGTATTGTTTCTGTATTATTTCTTGAAATTAAAAAAAATTAGTATATTGTGTAGGATGTGGAGTATTTTGAAATCTCTGAGCAAATGTGTGAATGAAGTCCTGTTAATTTTAATTTTTCCTGTTTTTTCATTTAGAAAGTCCTAATTCACTATAAAACTTAATACTTATTTTTTCATTTTTATGTGAATTTAATTTTTATGTTTAATTTCTTACTCCTTCTGGAATTTACTCGTAAAGAGATATGAAAGAATCTGTACTCTCTTTTCTTCAACATGTTAAATTGGTTGGCCCAGAAAAAAATATTTAATAATCCTTCCTTTCTTCCTTGTTATTATTTTGCCATTTATGAAAATTTAAGTATACTAGGATTTATTCTTTTCTGTTCTTTGTTTTCCATTAATGTATTTCAAATTTTTAATGTCACATTATTATTAATTTAACGTTACATGTAATATTAAATGGTGTATTTATTCTCTACTTCTGTATATCACATTGCTGTAAACTTAGCGGCTCAAAATAGTATCCATTTAATATCTCATTTGTTAACAGTTTCTATGGGTCAGTCTTGGCATAGGTAACCTGCTTCCTCTACTCAATTTGCAGATGACTGCAACCAAGGTGTTGGCAGGTCTTATGGTCCTGTCACAGCTTCAAGATATTTATGTTGTTGACAGAATTTCTTTCACATGTAGATCTCTTGGTAGTTTTCATCTTCTTAAAGGCTAGCAGGAGAAAATCTATTCAGATCTCTTCCTCTTTACCTGTTTAATCCAGGCTTGCCAGGTATGTGTGTTAGCTTCTAATGCTGTGACAAAATACCTGAAATAATCAAGTTACATGAAATAAAGATTTTATATCCACAATACTGAGATTATAACCAGAATAATAAGATATATTTCATGCTTATATAAATATATCAAAATAGAGTCTACAGTCATGTGTAACTAAAAAGAACAAATATAAAAATAGGCAGCAGGGCAGATTTGGCTAATTCCTGATTTATTTCATTGTATTTTTGCTGTTACCTAGCTTTCTACCATATCTTCCTAAATAGGATATCTTAGAGTACTATTGTTTCTTTATTATTTCTGTAATAATATAGAAACAATATGTTTAGTATGTTATTTCTGTAAAACATGGTGTTGTAAAGATTTGTTTCTGTATCTTCTGTTTTGTTCCATTGGCCATGTCTTTTCCTGATCCAATGAGTTACAAATTTAGAAAAAGTTCTGATATATATATATATTTTTAAATTTTCCTTTTGTTCTTTTGTTGTTTTTAAAAAACACTTATTTTTTAGTTGTAGGTGGACACAATATCTTTATTTTATTTTTATGTGGTGCTGAGGATTGAACCCAGTGCCTCACGCATGCCAGGCAAGCACTTTACCACTGAGCCACAGCCCTAGTCCAAGTTCTGATATCTTTCAGGAAACATGAAACTGTCTTGTTCCTTATAAGTTTATCTTTGGTCTTTGCCCTTTCATGTAAATTTTGGGGTTAATTTGTCAAATTTCAAAATTTTACTGAATCTGTACATTAAGTTGGAGAGATTTGATATCTAGGATATCAAAATGCACTTTTTTAAAAAATTATTTTTTAGTTGTAGTTGGACACAATACCTTTATTTTATTTATTTTTTTATGTGGTGCTGTGGCTCAAACACGGGGCCTTGCACATGTTAGGCGAGCCCTCTACCCCTGAGCCACAACCCCAGCCCCTCAAAATGAACTTTTAGCTAAAGAACTTAAAATGAATTCATTTTTAAAAGTTTCTTTAATGTTCCACAATAAAATATTTGTAATGTTTTTGTAAAGCATCTATTTTTTAGAATAATTTTAGATACTTCATATTTTTAAGCTATTTTAATTGCTATTTTTAAAGATTTTTCTTTAAAATGTGATAGAAGTGTAGTAGATTTTTATATATTTACTTTTGTATCTAGGAAACTACCTACACTGTTTTGATTAGATTTAGATTTCTTATTTATGTAATCAAAGTATCTATGAAAAATGATACCCCAAATTTTCTCACTATCTAGTATTTGTAGTACTTCTTTTTATTACCTTGTTACACTTGTAAGAACTACCAGAATAATGTTGAATAGCAATGATGATAGTGGGCATTTTTCATTCGTTCTTGATTTTAAAGTTTCTTGTTTCCTGTGGTTGGTCCATCTGTCTGTCTGTCTGTCTCTGTCTCTGTCTTTCTATTGGTTTTCAAGTTGAGATTTTTCTTCTCAACTTTCTTTCTTTTTTTTATAATGTTTTATTAGACTTTTCTAACTATGCTAACTGCCCAACTACAAAGCCATTTTCACATTTTTAATTGTATATTATAGTACCATCCTACTTCCAGGGACCAAAATCTTTGTACTTTTCTGTTGTGTTCATTGGTTGCCTTATGGTTTACAGTCTTTGTATTTTCTTTAACTTATTACAATCTACCTTCAAGCGATATTAAATCATTCAACATGTAAGAACATTAATATAATTTATCTTTTCTCAGAAAACAAATTTGTGCTGTTGTTTTCATATATTTTACTACGTAAGATATAAACCCCCAAATATGTTGTTATTAGTATTTGTATAAACGACTATATTTCTTATAATGATTGTTCTAAATCATTTAACTATGTAGAAGTGTATAGTACTACTGTTTCTGTTTTTCAAGGTGTATAGTTGATAATGTTCATATGATGTGCTGCTAACCAATTTTCCCTATATATCCTGCAGCTTTTGTTGTTGTTGTTTGTGTGTATTTTATTTCTTTTTTTTATGTTTATTAATTTTTTTGGTTGTAGTTGCACACAATACCTTTATTTATATATGGTGCTGAGGATCGAACCCAGGGCCTCGCACGTGCTAGGCAAGCGCTCTACCACGGAGCCACAACTCTAGCCTGTATCCTGCAGCTTTTAGTGCATGTGTTTGCATAGTAAGGTAATTTTCAGAAGAGCTATACCATATTACAGCAAAACAGACTGTAATTTATCAGAGGGACTTAATTATTTCAATATATATTAGCTTATAATACAGTTGATATATCTTATGCTTATATAATTTTATCAAAATGGATTCTGCTGTCATGTGTAACTAAGAAAAACTAATAAAATTTAAAAAAAAAACATTAAAAAAAGGAAAAAAAGTACTATTATAAACAAATAAAAGAAGATTTATTCTGGCTTGTGGTTTCTAGGGTTTCAGTCCATTGTCACTTGGCCCGGTCGCTTTGAGCCTTCATGATGGCCTGTGGTGTATGCATGGTGAAGCAAAGCTACTCACCTCATGGTGACCAAGAAGCAAAAAGAGTGAGGGAGAGAAATGTTCCAGAATCCTAATATCTCCTTCAAAGTCATGCTCACCATTACTGAATTTTGCTCTACTAGGCCCTATGTCCTAAAGCTTCCATCACCTTCTAATAGTACCACAGGCTGAAGGACAAGCCTTTAATGCATGAACCTTTGGGGGACACTTCAGACCCAAACTATAGCACTCAGATGCAACTTCCTTTTTGGTAATAATGATCAACTTATTGGGGATTTAATTATATCTGCAACCCCACTTTTGCTATATAGTATGATCTTAGGAGGGAAACCTATCATATCATAGTTCTACAAGGAATAGAAATTATGCAAGGCATCTACATGAAGGGGGGGTGGGAATCTTGGGAACCATGTCAGAATTCTTGGATGGGGTAAGTCTTCCTTTGCTACTCTTCTTTTTCAAAATATTTTAAGCATTTTTATACATTTTTCCTTCCAGGTAAACTTTATTGGCAAAAAGCATCAAAGCACTCTGTTTTATGTGCATTTGAAAATTTTTATGTTAAAGTATTATAAAGCATTTAATGAAAGAAAAGAAACCAGGAGCCACCAACACCTTAACTAAGATAAAGCCATCTCTTTTATCCAATAGATAATAACTAAACACCACTACTTTTGTAATGAACAGTCATTTAAAATTATTTAGTTTTTGTGTATCACATTTTATGAAAATTAATTTTTGTTATGCATGTGATGCTCTTGTGATTAAATTGTTGTCATTATTCTAAGTAGTTTTTGCTGACATATATGAAAGATATTAAGTATATTTTTGTTTTGTATCTAGCAGCTTTACTGAACTCTTATGGTTTTACTAATTACGTTAGGTGATTCTCTAGGGTTTAAATAGTGAGACAGTCATAGAAAAAATGAATTTTTCTTTTAATTCTATATTTCTGACTTCTGTTTCATATTTTGTTGTATTTGGCTAGAACTTTTAGATCATATGTTATATAATTCTTTTTCTTTTTTAATTTGTTCTTTTTAGGTGTACATGACAGTAGAATCTATTTTGTTACATTTATACAAGCATCGAATATATCTTAGTCTAATTAGGATTCCATTCTTGTGGATATACAGAGTGTTGATTCACTCTGGTGTATTCATGTATGTACATAGGAAAGTTATGTCAAATTTATTCCACTGTCTATCCTATTCCTATGCCCCCTCCCTTCCCTTCATTCTCCTTTGTCTAATTCACTGAATTTTTATCCCTTCTTTCCTTCAATTGTTTGTTAGCATCCCCATATCAGGAAGAACATTTGACCTTTGCTTTTTGGGGATTGGCTTATTTCACTTAGCACGATAGTCTCCCAATCCATCCATTTACTGGCAAATGTTATAAAGTCATTCTTTTTTATTGCTGAGTAATATTCCATTGGGTATATATGCCATAATTTATTTGTCAATTCATCTGTTACAGGGTACCTAAGATGGTTCCACGGCTAGCTATTGTGAATTGTTTTGCTATCAACATTGATGTGGCTGTGTTACTGTAGTATGCTGATTTTAAGTCCTTTGGGTATATGCTGAAGAGCGGGATAACTGGATCACATGGTGGTTCCATCCTTAGTTTTTTGAGGAATCACCATACTGCTTTCTGGAGTGGTTGCACCAGTATGCAGTCCGATCAACAAAATATAAGTATGCCCTTTTCCCCACATCCTCACCAACCGTTATTGTTACTTGTATTCTTGATAATTGCCATTCTGGTTGGAGTTAGGTGAAATCTCAGTGTAGTTTTAATTTACATTTCTCTAATTACTAGAGATGTTGAACATTTTTTCATATATTTGTTGACTGTTCATATTTCTTCTTTTGGGAAGCGTCTATTTTGTTCAGTTGCCCATTTATTGATTGAGTTATTTGGTTTGTTTTTTGATGTTAGGCTTTTTGAGTTCTTTGTGTATCCTGGAAGTTAATGTCTTATGTGAGGTGCAGGTGGCAAAGATTTTCTCCCATTCTGTAGCTCTCTCCTCATGCTCTTGATTGTTTTCTTTGCTTTGAAGAAGCTTTTGAGTTTGATACCATCCCATTTACTGAGTTTTTAAGCCTAAGCCAACATGTTGGAGTGTTGGGCCTACATAATTCTGATAACTACAATTTCTTGTTTTTGATTTTTCTCCAAATGCTTCATTTCATCATTAAGTATCATGTTTACTGTTTAAGTAATTTTTATTATCATGCAGAAGAAATATTTAAAAAATCACATTGAAGAAATATATGTATCATAACCGATGTTAAATATTTTAGTTTTTTGCACTTTATTTTTATTGAGTACATTTTTTATATGTCCGTGTACTTGTTCACCTTGTTATTTAAAAGCTTTTTTCAATAGCAAATATTCTTTATATTTCTAGATAGGTGTTTGCTTACAGTAGCGTTTAGGAAAGGCTGAATCCCAGCCAGTTCAGGAAATTCGTTCAGATTTCTATCAATAAAACAGAATTGAAGACAGACTATACTACCTAGAAAATCTTACCTCTTATTAGAATGTATTTAATAAGGTTCATTCAATAATTTACATATAATAAAATATCTGCTTTAATTATATATTTCTGAGTTTTGACAAATCCATAGAATTTATAATCACCAGCACAATCATTAATGTGACTATTTCCATTGTCTGCTATCATTATCATTGTGCTTATTCCTATCAATAAACTGTAATTTTTAAGGTAGGAAACTGTGACTTTACATTCTAAAATTTCCTTGAGAGAATATGGTGCTATTATACTTGTTTGTTTGTTTGTTTGTTTTTGATCAAGGTCTTTACCTATTGACTAATAATACATGGCTTGCTTCATTATGGAGAAAACATGTTTGTTTTACTTTATTTTTGATGCCGCTCATTTAAGTTTATATATTAGTTTTATAGAAGGTCTCAGAGACATCAGAAAAATCAAAGAATATTGAAAACTAGACAGTTTAGAGACTGCAATGTATGTGTGTATCCTGTAATTTAAATTATGCTTAGTTTTAATTATGAAAATATTACTAAATTAACATTTTTTTTGTTGTCTGTGACAGCAAACTGTCTTTAGTATCTGTTTTGGTTGGTATTTGAATTAGAAATCAACTCATATATAAACATGAACCTTTGTGCTTAAAGTTCTAGTTAGGCTCTAGTCTGGTGAGTTTTAAATCTTTTATGCAATCATGGAAAAAAAAATATGTTTCTGCTTGAAGCAGTTGTCAAACAAGCTTCTTTCATCAACAGTCAGACACAGGGCAGCTGAATGAGGCTGTTTAGTCTAGAGTAAATGCTCACGAGATTGCAAAGTCACTGAGGAAATGTAATTATGCAGTTGATTCCAGAATAGTTTTTTTTTTTAAGTTAGGACTTTAAGAGTATTAAATCATAATACTGATTTAAAAAAAAAATATATATATATATATATATATATATATATATATATATATATATATAATGAGATGCTTCCCAAAATTAATTTCAGAAAGAAAACCAGCACCAAATAAATAAATTCTTACAGTGAAATATAGTTTTAAATCAAATTTTTACAGGATCTCAAAAAAGAAAGTTCAATTTATTGTTGGAATTTGATTATTTCTCCCAAATCACTATAAAATTTCGTTAGACCTTGTAGACTCAATATATAATTGTCTCCTTTGGGAAATGAAAATTCATAGTATTCAGCTCAAGTTAACTGAGAAAACAATCAATTCTTTAGCAGTTACTTTATCCCCATTACTCATTTACTCATCACTCAGCAAATATTTATAAAGTTCCAATTACTCTTTTGTGTGCCAAGAAAATAGCAGTGAATAAAACAGAAGAGAATTCTTACTAATGTAAAGTTTATGTTATTTTGGTATAAAACCAACAATAAAAATATATTATTGAGCCAGGTGTGATGGCATATACCTGGAATCCCAGTGAATTGGGAGACTGAGTTAGGAGGATTGCAAGTTGTAGGCCAGTCTCAGCAACTTAGGAGACCCTATCTAAAAATTTTTAAAAAATGGCTTGGAATATTGCTCAGTGGTAAAGCACTCCTGGATTCAATCCCCAATAAATGCTCCCTCCCATTATTGAATTTAATTGGTATATTAGAATTTCCCAGAGAAACAGAACCAATAGAATACATAGAGGAGATTTATTTTGAAAACTGGCTCACTTGATTATGGAGGCCTTATAAAGCATGATATGCTTCTGTCTACAAGCTGGAGAATGAAGAGAGCCTGTGGTATAATTCATTCTGAATCCAAAGGCTTGGCCATCTCATGGGTGCTATAGATGTGAGTCCCAGTGTGAGGCAAAAGGGCTCAGAATGAGCTGGTGGGGTGGAAATGGAGATAATTTAGGGGGTTGTAAGTCCCTGAGTCTAAATACCTAAGAACCTAAAGTTCTGATGTCTGAGAGTAGAAGATAAATATCCTAGCTTCAGAAGAGAGAGTGAATTTGCTCTTCTTTGCCTTTTTGTTCTATTCTGACTGTACTGGGTGATGCCTGATCACATTAGTGTGAATCAGTCTTCTTAGTCTACTGATTCAAATGGCTTATCTTTTCTGAAAACACTCTCACAGACACACCCAGAAGTAATGTTTTATCAGCTGTCTAAGCAGCCTTTGTGCAAACCGACATATAAATTTAGTCATTGTAGGTGATAATTAGTTCTTTAGAGACAAATACAGCTGGATAAAGGCACTGGTAGTGATGAGAACAGGGTACCATATTTTAGATAGGCAAGTGATTGGAGAAGGATGCCATTTTTTATATAGGTAGGTAGTAAGTCTTTTATAAGATGGTGTTTTAGCAAAGATATAAAGTGAACCATGTTATTTCCTAGGAAGAGTTACAAGGAACTAACTGTAAGTGCAAAGTCCCTGAGGGAAGAATGTATATGAGTGCAGTTGATTCTAGAAGTGAATATGTCCTGCAACTCTCACTAGCAAGCCCAAATCATTGAATCTTTTTTCCTCTTCCTCACTGAGATGAAGGGGTAGAAATAGTGGAACATACCTGGAGGAGAAATGAATATGGGGAATAGTAGGAAAGGAGGTTAGACAGGTAGCAAGTTTTTATGTAAGGGGCCAGGCTGGGGCCTAGTTAGATGCTATAGGGCTTGTTGGATCATGGTCAACCTTTGGGATTTTACTTTGAAGCAGATGGGAAGTCATAGGAGAAATTTGAACAGAGACATACCTAAAATCCCCTAAACTTGCTTCAAGAAAGGTCTATTACAGGAAAGTTGGCAGGGGTGGTGTTAGGGGACCAAGGTGAAAACATGAGTATGATGGTAGTGGCTTGTCCTAGTATGGTAGCAAGTATGGTTGACAAGAAAATGATCATATTATGGATGTAATTTTAATAGGAGAGACAAGAATTTTTGATGTTATGGGGATATGAAAAAGAAAGGGTGACTTCTAAGGTTTTTGTCTGAGCAACTAGTTGAACCAATGTGCTGTGTTTACTGGGGAGGCAACGATGGGTTGCATTGTCTGTAGGGAATTTGAAAAATAATAAAGCTGAGTAAAAGTCAGTTTTTAAAATCGCCATTACTGGCAGTTCTAAACAATGTCAGTTTTCAAATTTCCTTCCTAAAATTTTGTTGTTGTTGTTGTTGGTTCAAGTTCTAAACTGTTTCTGTAGTTAACTTTTTCACTTAATTAGCACACCTTTCAATTAGCACATTTTTACTTCTTGTTTTTTAATAATATTATATTGTACACAGAAGTTAATTCAGAGAATTCCCAGTTTTACTGTCAGCCCCAAGCTCCTCCTTCCCAAACCCTATCCTGCAAGCACAGGTACATTCAGTCTCACCGAAAAGTAAGTTTGTAACATTTGGAATTCTTCTAACTCCTTTCTGGCAAAATTTCTATTTCTAACTCCTGTGCTACTCCATATTTCTGAGTTTAAACAATAGATCTCAAAACAGTGATATACCAGTGATAATAAAGATGAAGAAGCAGAACTTAAGTTCTTATAGCTTTTATTTGTGTTAAAAGTTTTTCAACTGTGGAAACATTTGAAAGTTGCTGGAATCAATACTGTAGAAACAAAATCATGGACAATATTGTATCTGAAATTCATTGTGAAATAAAAATTTTATTAAGCTCTTCCAGACGGCAGAAGATACATAACCTTTGAAATAAAATTAATAAAAAATATTCTTAAATCAACCATGAGCAAAGATAAATTGACAAATCTTAACTGTATCATCTATTGAACAGGAACATGCCCAAAGATAGTTTTAAATGAACTCACTGAAAGATTTTCAGAAGTTGAAACTCAAAATAGAAATTACAACGTAGCAATCTACTATGTGCTTATAAATGTTGCCCTATTAAAAAACAAATTAATATAATTAATATGTATTTTAATATCATACCTTTTTCTTTCAGGGGGTATAAGGCAGACATCTGGGCACTTTTTTGAAAATTAGAATTTTTTTCTCATATTTAAAAATCGGTGCATTGTAGTTGTACATAATGATCAGCTTTGTTGTTATGCATATTCTTTTTTCTTTTGTGATGTAAATTTTATTTTACAATAATTTTTTTTACTGGTACTATACAAAGTCAAACAAAAGAGAAATCTTGCTGTCTTTTCTGCAATATTGTTATTTTCTGCTTTGATGATTATTACAAAAAATAATTTTGTTGTACAGGGACACAGATGTGATAATAAAAAGATGTGCTTTGGCTGTTCAGTATGCTTAGATATGTAACTGTCTGATGGAGTTTTTTCTGAGAATGGACTTCTTGTGTTATAGGAAGCTCCTGTGTTGACTGTAACATCTCATAAATTCAGTCATTAAAATTAGTTTTCTGTTATATTTGGTCATAAATTTTAAGGATGTGGAGATTTAGACTTGTAAAAAAGAGCACAAATGTAAGTAATGATCAGGAAGTGAATCCTATATAGAGGGTAAAAAGAACAGTGGTTATTAAAACTGGAAAACAAATGACTATGCTTGGGGAGGCTAGGACGAACATAAGTGGTTATTTTTTTTTTAATTTATGAAGAAATTTGTTAGAGAATACTGCTTTTGAAGGAAAATTACCAATAAGATGACAAAATGTGGATCAGTTGACAAACTAGAGTTTACTTTTCATTCTGAAATATTTCAGGGTAGAACAAAATGCTGATTGGTTCTGTATAGCTTTGGTGTTTATTTGAAAGCAAGATGCTATTTCAGGTACTTTTTTAAGGCTTATCACCATTCCTGAGTCTACATGCCTTAACTTAATTTTTTTTTTTTTTTTTTACCACCCTCCAGCTTCTAAGTCTTAGCCTTTTGTCCTACTCTTTACTACTCTGCTTTTATTTCTGTGTATTTACTCTTTATATTTTCTAAATAACAAAATTAATACTGCAGTTCTTGATGTTCATTCTTATACCTGTCTCTTGGCCTTCTAATGTGAGAGATAAAGATTTTAGAACTCTAAAATACTTTGTTACCATTATATCACTTGTCCTGTTATATTTTAGTACAGTTATTTCACACTTTCGAAGTTGAATCGATACTATTTTCTATTTTGTTGAGTATATAAACATTATTTTTATCTGGGTCATATACAATGTTTATGTTTCCTTAGAGTTTGCAATATGATTTCCTTTTTTGTTTATCTTTACATTTTTCCTTTGGCTTTAATCAACATCTTTCCTATTTCATCAAACTCAAAAATCTTAACTATCTTGGGCTCATCTGTTTTGTTTTAATCTCACCATTTGTCCTTTTTGTCTTTGTTTTAACCTCTTTAGAGGCATTTCTGTGTTACTTTAGATGGCATTTCTGTGTTACTTTTGTTAACCGCTTCGTCTCTCCTGTTCTTATTTGCCTTGTGATAAAGTCCTGCAAGAAAGCTACTTTGCTAATTTGTGAGTTTAGCATCAGAGTTTCTACTTTCTAAATGTTCAAAAAATATCCTGCATTGATTAGCTGTCTTTAAATTTAGAGAAAATTCAGTCAACTTTTAGATCTCTTGTCATGAATATTACCTCAAACTGCAAAAAGATGAAAGAACTGAAAGTAAAGGAAGCAGAAGCAATAAAACTCTTACCATTTATTTCATCTGCCTGTTCCCACCTTTACAGCCCTGAGAGGGAGAGGAAGAAAGATTCAAAGACTTGGATTTGCTAGTGAGAGGAATCTTTTCAGTTGCAAGTGTATTTAGAAGTTCTGGTGTCCTAGTGACTGACTGCAGGAGAGTACTTCTTGGAGCTTGAATATACATGTGTATCCTGTATATGCTGAGCCCCCAACTATTCTCTCTAATAATTTAAACTTTTTATTACTTCTGGTTCTGCTTGTATTTCTATATCAACAAGTTGCAGTATGGATTCAGGATTTCAAATATATCAGTAATAACCTCAAGCTTATCATTGTTTGTATTTTTACGCTTTCATGGTCAAAATTTAATGCTTTTGAAAACTTTGATAGCTTTTAATTTGGATAAAGGAAGAACCACTGACTCTTCTGTTTCAAAATTGTAAAAGATTTTCATTTTTAGGCTTATGAACATTAGTAAGAAGGACCAGTACAATTAATTGTTCGTTTCATTTTATATCATCTTTTTTTGTAGACATCTATACATACTCATTGGACTATAGTATTTATTTACTTTAAATGGTATCAAGTAAATTATAGTTTACAAACATAAAAGATGAGAGAATGTTGACACATGTTCTTTTAGCAAAATGATCACTGTTCTTGTCTCAAATTATTGTGAACTAAAATTGATCCTGTTTAATAACTTAGATCTTAGACTGTGGACTATAGAGCACACAATATTGCTTCCTTTTGTGTTTAAAAATAATACATTTCATTGATTGCAGATGGGCATCAGGGATCTGCTTTGGGGTGAGGAAAATGTTCTGAAATTGGGGTGTTATGGTGGTTGCACAATACTTGAAATTTACTAAATATGATTAAATTGTATAATTAATGTATTGGTAGCCAAGAGTGGTGGTGCATGCCTGTAATTCCAGATACTTGGGAGGCTGAGGTAGGAGGATTGCATGTTTGAGGACTGTCTGGCAGTTTGGCAACACCTAGTCTCAAAATAGAATAAAAAGGGCCAGGAATGTAAGTCAGTGGCATGACACTTGCCTAGCTTGCAAAGTCCTAGTTTTGATACTACTCCCCCCTGTCCCCC
>NW_025999900.1:640976-691205 GCF_001458135.2 Marmota marmota marmota
AAGAAAAACTAATAAAATGTAAAAAAAAAAGGTAACTCATTGACTTTTCTTTCTTTTTTAAAAATTTTTTATTGCTTTTTGATATACATGACTAGAGTATATTTTGAAATATTAGGCACACATGGAATATACTTTCCATTTTTGTGATTGTACATGGTGTGGCATTACACTAGTCTTGTATTCATCTATGGACATAGGAAAGTTATGTCCAATTCATTCTACTGTCTTTCATATTCCCATGCCTCCTCTCTTCCCTTCATTCTGTTTTGACTAATCCAATGAACTTCTATTACCCGCCCCTCCACCACCCCCGTACACCTCCAATTGTATGTTAGCATCCACATATCAGAGAGAACATTTGGCCTTTGGTCTTTTGGGACTGGCTTATTTCATTTTGCATGGTATTCTCTAGTTCTATCCATTTATCAGCAAGTGCCATAATTTCATTCTTCTTTGTAGCTGAGTAATATTTCATTGTGTATATATACCACATTTTCTTTATCCATTCATCTGTTAAAAGGCACTTAGTTAAACTAGTTAAAAGGCACAATAGTTAAACTATTGTGAACTGAGCTGCTGTAAACATTGACATAGCTCTGTCACAATAATATGCTGATTTTTAAGTCCTTTGGGTTTATGCTAAGAAGTGGGAAATGAGGGTCAAATTATGGTTGCATTCCACATTTTCAGAGGAATCTTCATACTGTTATCCAGAATGATTGTACAAATTTTCATTCTCACCAGCAATGTATGAGTGTTCTTTTCCCCCCCACATCTTTGTCAACACTTAATGTTACTTGTATTCTTTATAATTGCCATTCTGACTGTAGTGAGATGGAATGTCATTGTAGTTTTAATTCACATTTCTCTAATTGCTAGTGATGTTGAACATTTTTTCATATATTTGTTGACCATTCAGATTTCTTCTTTTGTGAAGTGTCTGTTCAGTTCCTTTGCCCATTTATTGATTGGGTTATTTGCATTTTTGGTATTAGGTCTTTTAAGTTCTTTATATATTCTGAAGATTAATGCTCTGAGGTGCAGATGGTTAAGATTTTCTTCCTTTCTATAGCCTTTCTCTTTGTTATTAATTGTTGCCTTTGCCGTGAAGAAGCTTTTTAGTTTGATACCATCTCATTTGTTAATTTTTGATTTTACTTATTGTGCTTTAGGAGTCTTGTTTGAGGATGTCGATTCCTAAGCTGACATGATGGAGAGTTTGTCCTACATTTTCTTCTAATAGGTGCAGGGTCTCTCATCTAATGCCTATGTCCTTAATTCACTTTGAGTTGGGTTTTGTGCAGGGGTGAGAGATAGGGGTTTAATTTCATTTTGTCACATATGTATTTCCAGTTTTCCCAGTACCATTTGTTGAAGAGGCTATCTTTTCTCCAATGTGAGTTTATGGCACCTTTGCCTGGTATGAGATGAATGTATTTATGTGGGCTTGTTTCTACATCTTCTATTCTGTGCCATTGGTCTTCATGTCTATTTCGGTGCCAGTATGATGCAATTTTTGTTACTATAGCTCTGTAATATAATTTAAGGTCTGATATTGATTGTGACACTTTCTGCTTCACTTTTCTTGCAAAATATTGCTTTGTTTCTTCTGAAACTCTTACTTTTCCAAATGAATGCCATGTCTATTTTTCTATTTCTATAAAGACTGTCATTGGAATTGTAATAGGAATTGCATTAACTCTGTATAGTGCTTTTGGTAGTATGGCCATTTTGACAATGTTAATTCTGCCTATCCAAGAACAACTCACTGACTTTTCATCTGAAATATTACCTGAGATTTTAAGTACATGATTATATTTATCATTATAAGTAGAGTCTAGAGGAGTATTCTCTCTTTGCATTGTTATGGTTTATCTAATAATAGTGAAATGTTTTCCTTTTTTTTTTCTTTTGCCATTATGGGCTGAAAATAATAACAACAACAATCTGAATTTTAGGTCTTTTTCGAAAACTTAAAGAATTTGAAGAAGGGTGCCCAATTTCTTTTATATCCTTTTAAAAGATGATGCAATAATTTGGGTAATAATTTTGTAGGAACACAGAGATTTGATTTGTAGTCATGATTTGTTTAACTGTCGTGTCACTCTTTAGATCATTCCGTCATTATTCTCCTCCTTGCCCTCCTACTTTTCCTCATTTTTTTTCTTTTTGATGCTGTGGATTGAACCCAGAGGCATTCTTAACCACTGAGGTACATCCCCAGCCCTTTAACCCCTTTCATTTTTAATTTTGAGACTGGATCTTGCTATGTTGAGAGATTGGCCTTGAACTTGTGATCCTCCTGCAAGCCTCCCAAATAGCTGGGATTATAGGCATGTGCTACCGTGTAGGGCTCCATCATTCTTTTGATTCTTTCTGTTTGAAAATATTTTAGCACTGTAGGAATAATTGAAATAATTCCTAGGATGATAAAACAGTAATATGTTTCAAGCTACAGTTAAAATAAGATCACTAAGACCCCATAATGTTTCTTACATTAATAAAAAGGTCCAATAGACCTATATAGTAATTTCAGATACAATGAATTTTGTTCTGTTTTGAAACAGCTTTACTTAGGGATAATTGACATAAGTAAACATGAGTCTTTAAATGCATATATTTACAATACAGGGTTTGATGAGCTTTTGCTATGTGTATATTTACAAAGCCATCATCATAATTGAAATAATAAGTGTGTCCATAACCTTTCACAGTTTTCTGGTGTCACTTTGTAATTTTTCTTATCTATCTATCTATCTATCTATCACCCACCAAGAAATCATTTTTGTGTTTTCTGTATAGACTAGTTTGCCTTTTTCAACCTTCTTGTTATGTAGTAAGATGCTTTTTTAAAAAACTCTGTCTGCTTTTACTCAGAGTAATTACTTTGAGATTCATTCATTCATGGTCAGTGTGTACAGTTTATTCTTTTGTATTGCAGAGTAGTGTTCTATTGTGTGTATCATAGTTTGTTTACCCAGTAATCTGTTGATGGAGATTTGTTTCTAGTACCTCCCCACCTGCCCAGTTTTGATCTATTACAAGAATGATGATTTGAGCATTAGTATATAACTTTTTGGATATACATTATTTGCTTTCTTTATTTTGTAGTAAATACCTAGAAGTAGAATTACTGTATCATATATAGAGATATATTTTAAGAAAAATGACATGTGTTCCAAAGAGATTATTCTATTTGATGACCCCACCATTGTATATGAGAATTACAGTTGCCTCAGATCATCTGTAGTATTCGGTATGGTCAGTCTTTTTAATTATAAACATTCTCATAGATGTATAGTAACATACTGTTGTTTAATGTTTCATTTCCTAGATCATTGGTGATGTTGAAAATCTGTTCATGTGCTTATTTGCCAGTCATGCCTCTTCAATGGTGAAATCTTTTATCTATTTCTTTTCTGGGTAGTTTATTTTTATATTTAGTTTTGGAAGTTTTCTCTATATTCTGGATTCAAGTTGTTTGTAAGATATGTGATTTGCAAATATATTCTCTGTGATTTATCTTTTAAATTTCCTAGCAGCGAAGAAAAGAAGAGCAGAAGTTTTAATTTTGATGAAGTCTAATTTATCTAATTTTTCTTTTATGGATCATGCTTTAGGTGTTGTACCTATGAAATTTTTGTTTTTCCCACTGTCACAATAATTTCTTGTTTGTTTTCTTTTAGAAATGTTTAATTTGGGGGTTGAACTTAACATCATTTAGGTCTGTGACCTACTTGTAGCTCATTTTTGTACATGATGAGAGATTTGGTTTGATTTTTTAAAAATTGCATCTGATATTCAGTTGTCTTTTTTCCACTGAATTTCTTTTTTTAAAAAATTGGTTGACCATTTATGAGTGGATCCATGTCTCCACCATTTTGTTGAATTGATTTGTTGATTATGGTACCAAAAGTGTTATATTGTCTTGCTTGTTGGTCATGATACCAGTACTATTATTATTGATTAT
Organism: Marmota marmota marmota; assembly: GCF_001458135.2. Lineage (NCBI taxonomy): Eukaryota > Metazoa > Chordata > Mammalia > Rodentia > Sciuridae > Marmota > Marmota marmota. The sequence goes on from NW_025999900.1 coordinate 644,947, forward strand.
TATAGCTTTATAGTAAACCTGAACATTAGCCCTCCATTTTGTTTTTTTATTTTTCATTCTTTTAAAAATTTTCTTGGATATTATGAGTTCTTTGTATTTCCACATAAACCTTAGGATTAACTTACACATTTTTTACAAAAAGTCTGCAAGGATTTTTTAAAATAAACCTTTTATTTTGGAACAACTTTAGATTTACACAGCAGTTGTTTATATGGAGAGTGTACATATATCCCACATCATTTCCCATCTTAATACCTAACATATATCCCACATCACTTCCCATCTTAATACCTAACATTAATGTGGTATATTGTTGTAATTAATAAACCAGTATTGAGACATTTTTAATAGCTAAAATCCCGACGTCATTTAGATTGCCTTAGTTTTTACTTAACATTCTTTCTCTGTTCCAGGGTCCCATCAAAAATTACCACCTTACATTTAGTAGTTCTCTTAGGCTCCTCTTGGCTGTGACAGTTTCTCAGACTTTTCAATGATCTTGAATTTTGAGTATTACTGGTTAGATGTTTTATGGAATGTTCATTTATTGGAATTTGTCTGATTTTTTTTTCCCCCTTATGAGACCAGAGTTGTACATTTGTATGAGGAATACCACAGGATAAAGAACCATTTTCATCACATCAAGTAAACATAATTTCAACATGTTTTCTCACTGTTGATATTTACCCTGATTACCTGGCTGAGGTAGCTGAGGTAGTTTTCTGTATTAGGGTTACTGTTTCTTCCCTATGGTCAGAACTCTTTCTGCATTGTACTCTGTGGAAGGAAGTCTCTAAGCATAGCCCACTTCAGCAGTAGGGAATTAGGTACTACTTCATGGGTATGGTATCTATATATTACATCCTTTGAAGTTCTCCCTGGGTGGTTTGTTTCTTCTACCTCATTTATTTGTTTATTTATTTACTCATCTTCTGTCACTAAAACTTGTGGATGTTTATTTTATATTTTGGGTTATAATCAGTCCAGTTTTGACCTTCAAGTTGTTTTATTTGGCTCTGCTGCACATTTGACAGTCCCTTATCATTGTGCTTATTAATTACACAAACTAACACACATTTTATTTTTCAATCACTTCCTTACTTTCTGACACAGTAAGTTGCTTGCTCATCTCATATTATTTCCTGGTCATGTCCTAGATCAGTAATTTCTTTAAGTCCTGTTTTTGTTTTTGTTGTTGTTATTTGAGAATGGTATTAGAAACTAATATGGGGCCTCCAAGTGTGCTTATTGCTACTGCAATGTCTTCACATTTAAGATTTGATGAGATTTTGATTGAGATTGTATTGAATTTATAGATAGATGTGAATTGGCATCTTAAAAATTCAGTATTCTGACTTATGAATAAGGTATATTTATTCGCTTATTTAGGTCTTCTTTAATTTCTCTCAACAATATTTTATAATTTTCAGTCTATAGGTCTACATATTTTGTCAGACTTCTCCCTGAGTATTTTGTATTTTTAAATGTTACTGTAAATGTTATCATTTTAAAAAATTTTAACTTGTGATTGCTTATTTCTGGAGATATGCAATTTTGTATATTTTTCTTATAACCTGCCACCTTGTTAAATCTCACTTAATTCTACTAATTTTCATTGGCGGACATTGAATATTTTTTGTCTAGACAATCATATCATTTTCAAATAAAAAGAGTTTTACCTTTTAATTTTTAATTTGGATGCTTTTGGTTCTGTTTTCTTTATTAATTTTCTCTTTAGAATTTCTAGGATGCTGTTTGATTGATGTATGAGAATGGATGTTGAAACCTTGTCTTTAACTTATTCAAGTTGTCTATTTTTTCTTGAGCATACTTTGGCTGTTTGTATCTTTCAAAAAATTTTTTCATTTCATATAAATTTCAGATATATTGTCAAAACTTTAGTCATAATTTGTTTTAATATCTGTAGAATCTGTAGTTATATTTCCTCTTATCACAGAAATTAAAAGCATGAATGATATCTTAGTTAATAAGGAGACAGAAAAATAAAGTAGAAAAATAAAGTATAATTGCAATCACAGAACATGGGTCTTTCTTTTAACTACATGCCTATTAGTCTGTGAATTGAAAGTGTTATAAAGTATATAATCACTGAATCATTTTTCACTTACATTAGTCAAGAACTTAGGTTCACAAACTAGGATTCAGGTAACTATTTTGAGTTATGCCCTGAAAGATTCATATTCTCTTAAGAATTACTTTTATGTAGTGATAACTTTATTTTCATTAGATATGTAGAAATTGTATTTCTATTTTGAAAAAAAAAAGAAAAAGAACCTGTTGCTTGAGTTCTTAGGAAATTATTAGACATGTGTACCTTGGTGATCCTTTTAACCTTTCCAAATATAAAACATGTTAGCTTTTGGGTTAAAGTACCTTAGTAATATACAGTTACCATGTTCTATGATTATAACCTAAACCTGTTTTCTTATTAACTAAGATACAATTCATGCTTTTAATTTTTTAAATCCTCTACCATGAACTTTTCAAACTAAAATTAAACAAAATGGCATTAAAATAATAAAAACATAAGAAACATTAGATTTCATATGAGCTATTAAAAACATTTCACTCCTGTTTTCAGAAATAGAGATTACATACATTTAAATTCAAAAGAAACAATATGATATAGTATTTAGGACAAGTAAAATATTTCCATAATGATCTCCCTCAATCACCTTGGAGTCAAATGTAACTGTCTTAAGAGCATTTGTTAAAATAAATAAGTTCATTGGATTTTCCTCATTAAAGATAATACACATTCATTATAAAAAAACTTTGAAACACAAGGAAATAGAAGAAAAAGTAACCATGTGTCTACTATTGAGTTATTGGTTTTTTTAAATATATAAAATTATAAGTCATAAGTGGTCTCTGTTGTTACGAAATAATTACCCATAAAATCCTGTGGTTTTTATTTTAGCACTTTATTAATGAAATGTTATCCCCCTTCCTCCTGGTTTGGAGAGATACTGTCTTAAGTTAGGAAGCTAGTGTCACCACTCCCCAAACAAATAATCTGGTAAGAAATGGAAACTAGATAGTTGGTCCTGTTGATACAAAATCAAAATATATTTAAGTTTTGCTTCCAATAATATTAAATTATTTAAACATGCTCTGAATTCCCAAAGCAGTCATTATTTTGACTTGAAGGTAATGTTGCCATGTTTTTTTGTTTCTCTGTATAACTGCTTTAAATATAAAAACATAAATCCTGAAGAGTGGGAATGGAAAACAGGGATGGTTTTCATTTGCAACAATTTCCTGTGAGACATGGCTCTAAACAAGACCCATATTTATACAAGTCAATATAGTTTTATATAGAGTGGTGTATTCAGCACATTTTAAAATTTTTTATTTTCACATTTTAGTCATTGGTATTTAGTCCTTTCATATTAAATGTGTCTAATAACACTAGGTGAAGTTTGAAATAATTTTTGAATAATTTTACAGTAGAAACACCAGTTAAATCAAACTTTGGCAATAAATGTCGGAAAAAAAATTAATTATTTTTGCTGCCACTGCAAAATCAATTGTATAACTGTTCTTTTTAAACTTGACTTTTACATTACAAAATTCTAAACACTACACTCCTGTAACTTGTCAGAAGCAGGTTTTGGTTAATAGATATTTTCAGTGATGTAATGGGAACTTTTGGCAGTGAGTCAGAATATAATGGACTGTGATTAATGTTTTAATAAGTAGTTTGCTGTTGCTCATGATGTAGAGGAGAAATGGTTTCCTGCTTAAATTGATAGGAGAATAGCAGGTGTGCATACAGCGTTTTTTGAAAAAGTTGGAATATTTTTTCGTAGAACAGCGTTAATATTTTTATATGGTTAAAATTCATTATCGTAGGAGATACATTACCACAGAAAGTTGATTTGGAGGAGTAAAATCAGAACGATGACTGATGTTCTAATTAAATCATTTAATTTCTAGATTTTTAAAAAATAAAGTTATAACTTGAGGTCTCTGTAGTTTGATCTTGTTTAAGGAAATTAAGGATCTGCTCAAAGCATACAATTTAAGACGTGAGTTCTATGTCATGTTGTTTGTAAAATAGTGAGTTTTTAAAAAACCTCTAAAAAGATTCTCTTAAGGGCAGGAAATACAGATTGATAATGAAATGGAGTAGTGATTATGTGAGAGTTCTCCATTACAAAGGTCACAAGTTCATCATATAAACTCATTAAAGTTCAGAAATTTGGAAAGTTAAACCCAGGAGGGTTTGTGTCAATTTTGGAATCTGAGCAAGTGAAGACAAACTGGAGGAAATACTGGTATGCCAGACGTGAGGGTTTGGTTCACAGTTTGCTCATTCATTTTTTTTTCTAATTTAATTTTGGCAATTTATATGCAGTGTGTTTGTTTTATTTGTTATAGGTGTAGAGTCTTGGACTCAGGAGATTCCACTTGAGAATAATACTTAACTGCAGATACCTTTTGCCCTGTATTTGTACATGAAACTGAGCACTTGTCCAAATGTGCACTTTTCTGGAAAAAAGTTCATATTTTTTGTCAGAGTCTCAAAGGGATCCAATAAAAGATCTAGAGTACTGGTGTTCAAGCATTAATGTATGTGAGAACCACTTGGAGGGTTTACTGAAATGCAGATTGCTGGGCTCCACTTTCAGGGTTTCTGTTCCAATAGGGATAGATTGAGGTTCCAGAATTTTAATTTCTCACAAGTTCCTAAATGATGGTGATGCTGGTGATTAGAGGCTGTACTTCAAAAGAACTGTGGTGTAATCTTGAAAAATAACCTTCTAGACCTTTTTCTATGTTCAAATATAATGTCTGTTTTACAAAAACACATTACATTGTCATTTTGTTACCTCTCATAACTTGTATATCTCTCTTGGCTATTCACGTTATCCATTGCAACATTTAAAAACATTCCATATTGTACTTTATTTAATGAGTTTTCTGTTAGGCTTTTAGTCCATTTTCTATCTGTTGCTTTTGTAAATCGCCTCGCTGATTTTTGTGTTTGTATTATCCTCCAATTATTTCATTAGCAAAAGTCCCTGGATTGAAGGATATATTCATAAGCCTATTTGATGCCTCACTGACTGTAACATCTGGCACTTACACTCTAATGAATATAATGACTGCTACTTCAACAGAAGAAAAAGCTTGTTTTGAGGAAACAAGTGTTTCACTTCTCACTGGTTCAAATAGTTTTCACTTTTTAATGATATAAACTTGTTTGGTTAATAGATTATAAATTAAAAACACTTATTTCAGTCTTTATTTTTTTTAAAAGATCCTTTTTTTTTAATATTTATTTTTTAATTTTCGGCAGACACAACATCTTTATTTGTATGTGGTGCTGAGGATCGAACCCAGGCCGCACGCATGGCAGGCAAGCACGCTACCGCTTGAGCCACATCCCCAGCCCTTCAGTCTTTATAATCATAATGAAATCTTTAGGATGTAACCATAGCCTGTTTTTTGTTTATTTGTTTTGGGGCTATTGGCCATATACTTTATTGGTTTGTCACACAGAGGTTATAATTTGCCCCCAAATTTATATTACTAAACTTGTGCCGTATTAAAGACCTGTTCAAATTTTGTGCCCATTTTTACAAAGTGTATTCTATGCTTTTAAAGTAGCAAAAACTATGGTAGAGATTGGGTAAGAGAACATTGTTTTATATTTATAGCTTTGGTGAGAAAAGCTAAATTTAGACACTAAATTTAAATTTAGTTTTTAAATTTGAGAAAGAAATGAAATATTCATCCACTTTTAAAATTAAGTAAAAAGAATATATGTTAAACCTTTCTGCTGTGCTATAAAAACCAATGAAGCAACATCCCCTTCCCTGACTCTCCAAATAAAATACTAATAAGCCCATATAGAGAAAAATAATCTGAGAGATCAATGAATGTGGTCATTGAAAGATGTCCAGTTTTGGGGATATTGGGTGTCTTAGTCAGATTTTCATTGCAGTGACCAAAATACTTGACTGAAACCACATAGAGGAAGTTTTTTTGTTTTTTTTTGCTCATGATGTTAGAGGTTCGGTTCATCGTGAGCCGATTCCATTGTTCTGGGCCCAAGGTGAGGCAGAATATTATGGTGGAAGGGCCTTGCAGAGGGAAGCTGCTTATCTTATGGTGCTGGGAAGCAGAGAAAGAAGCGAAATAGCTACAGGATAGATGAACCCTTCCAACTGATGCCCCCAGTGACCCATCTATGGCCTACAGTTACCACCCCATTAGTCCATTCAGACTTGGATGGACTGATTAGGTCAGAGCTCTCATAATCTAATCATTTCACCTCAGAATATACTTGCATTAACATAGGAACTTTTGGGGACACCACATATTCAAACCATAGCATTGGGTAAAGCAAGGCAGGGAATGGGGAAGTTAAAAAGTTAACAATTGGAAAATTATGGAAGAGGCAGTAGATGAAATTTAATCTCTCCTGTTACATTTCCCATTTCTAGAAAACAGATCTGTAACACAAATTAACTCATACATGAATGGGAAATGGTAGAATGATTATATATGTATAAAGTGGAAGTCATTTTGATTTGCATATGATTTTCCTCTGTAGGTAAATGTGTTACATTACCAAGTAATAGCCACTGAACTCAAATATGCAGACATTTTAACACGTTAGAACACCACTCTTCCTCTCCCCCCCCCTCCGTTGTTTAATGCCTCTCATTGTATTCTTCTCCCCGCCCCCAACCAAGTAACATCTTGAAAGTGCTGCTTTTCGAGTTCTCCCCAAATTTTTTACATTCGCTTCTTCTTTTCATAACTTGGCAATCTTACCCCTTTCTTGGAACTTCTTCCATCAAGTTGCATTTAATTTTTCCTTCCTTTCTTGTAAATCCTATATTTATTGTATTCTCTCCTTGGAATTTACCTTTTGAAATGAACTGCATTAATATTTTGTGGGGGGTTGTTAATATTTTTATTAGTGTTGTGGTAATGTGGTCTTTTGTATCTGGCTTCTTTCATGTTTTTGAGATTGATATTATTGATTTTTCATGGACTACCTTCTATTTCATCTAATAGTTTTTAGATGTGCATTTTGGCAGAATCTAATATCTTTCATGAACAATTACATTATATTATCACAGAAACACCAAATAATTATAGGACTCATGATCATAGAGTAGGCTCAATCAGAAACAACTTAGCACTTGGAATTACTTAATGTAAGAGGGGATCTTTCAATGGATTTTTAGTCTTGATTGTGGACTTACATCACAGTGATATTCATTTGGCCCTGCTTTCTAGTTAGAAATCCCTAGCAGTTAAATGGTCTTCTTTAGCTATAAAATAAAATTATTACCTCAAAAATTACTCTGATTCTACCTACAAAAAGTTATTAAAGAGATAGGAAAAAAGTGAAAGTGCTTTCAAACACTACTCAGCACAGTGCTTCTGATACTAGATGTATCTTATATATCAACCAAAGTAATTCTCCAGCAGATGCCAACTGAGTGTCCTCTTATTTGATCCAGTTCTGACACTGTATACCTGGAGGTATCATCAGAGCCCACAGGTTGAAGACATAGTCCCATACACTGCCTCCCCCCGCCTTCAAATGCCAGTTATAAGTGTAGATAAATTTGGGTTTCTCATGATCCTCCTCCTTAGATTCCATTAATTTACTAGAGCAATTCATGTTTATGTGATCAGTGCAGTCATATAAGGCCCCATGCTCAGAAGGTAGTCCTGAATTAGAAGGGGATCCCGCACTTAGAATTTAATGTTCTGTGGTTGTCATCTTGAATTCTTAATAATTTTATGCTTAAATCTGATGGACAATGGAACATTCTCTAGGTTCTGGGAGCCATATAATCTTACCTCCTTGCAACAAGTTGTTCTTGGCTATCTACTCCCTGTTTTGCTGAGTTACTATTGCTGTCTCCATCTCCAGAGAGGCTGTGGACACAAGGAAGGTCTGAGTCAGGTGTGTGTGCCCCATGTGCCTTAGAGGTTCTCTACTCACTCTGAGCAATCTTCGTGTTCAAGAAAGCATACCATGAAATAGCAAATATAAAGTACTGTGACGGGGGGGGGGAGAGAGAGACATCACAGAAGAAAGGAATAAAATAACCAACTTTTAAAAATAAGGTTCCATATTTTTCTTTTGAGCCTAACCACAATTCACTTTTAGAACTTTCCCATCACCCCAAAAGGATCCATCATGCTAAACATTTATCTCCTTTTTGTGTCTGTAGATTTGCCTATTCCAGAAATTTCATTTACATAGAATCATAAATATGTGGGTTCTGATCTGATTTTTTTGTGTCTTTGAGGTTAATGTTGTAGCATATTTCCATATTTCGTTTTCTTATTGCTGAATAATATTTCATTATATGGATATACTGTACTTTATCTATTTACTTATTCAACTATTAGTTGATGGACTTTTGGATCATTTGCATTATTTAAGCATTATAAATATAGCTGCAGTGAATATTTGCATTATTTGCATAGATGTTTTCATTTATCTTGGGTATATATTTAGGAATGAATTGCTGGATCATGTAGCAAATTTATGTTTACTTTTTTATGAAACTGCCAAATTGTACTATTTTACATTCCCACAAGTTTGAGTTCCCATTTTTCCACATCCTTGGCAACATTTGTAATTACCTGTCATTTTGATTCTAACCATTTTAGTGGGTGAAAATTGCTGTCTTACTATGGATTTAATTTGCATTTCCCCAATAACTAGTGGTGCGTAGTATCTACTCATATATCTTCTTTGGTGAAATGTCTGTTGAGATCTTTTGCCCATTTCAAAATTGGGTCGTGTGTTTTATCAACAAGTTATGAGTTCTTTAAAAAATATGTTCTAGATATCAGTTCTTTGTTAGATATATGATTTGTAAGTTTTTCTAGAGTGTGTTTTGTCATTTCATTTTTAATGGTGTCTTTTTTTTTTTTAATGGACACAATACCTTTATTTTATTTTATTTTTTGTGGTGCTGGGGATCGAACCCAGTGCCTCACACATGCTAGGCAAGCACTCTTTCACTGAGCACAACCTGGTCCTTTAATGGTATCTTTTAAAGCATTAACATATTGAATTTTGTTAAGTTCAGATTACTGATTTTTTTTCTTTTATGGATTGTGCTAAGTGTGCTAAGATACTTTTACCTACCAAAGGCCATGATTTCCTCTTATCTTTTCCTCCAAAAAGTTTATAGTTTGGCTCTTACATATGTGTCTCTGACCTATGTTGACTTAATTTTGTGTAGAGTATGAAGTAAGGGAACACGTTTTCCACAGAGATAACCCTATATCATTTGTTGAAAAGAATATACTGTTCCCGCTAAACTCCCTTTAAAGCCATGTTTTTTGCCTCTCATCCCCCATAATTTCTAGTACATATAAGCAAAGCTATGTGATTGTTGAATACCTGTACTTTTTCTTTGCTTGGGGGAATATTGGCTTTTCTTTTCCTAAATTATATTTTTAGCTTTGTGTCTAACTGTAATAGTAACAGTGAATGTTAGAACTGTTAAATCTGAGGAATTTCTATTTTTAGGCACTTTTTGTTTTCTTGAAATGAGATCTCACGGTGTTGCTCAGGATTGTCTCAAACTCCTAGTCTCAAATGATCCTCCTACTTAAACTTCCTGAGTAACTGGGACAACAGGAGTGCATCATGATTTCTGACTTGAAATTTAAATCATAAAGTAACATTTCATATATTTTCTGTCGATTTATAATTAAATCTGAAATAAGTAGGGTCTCTGATTGTCAAGCCATGAAACATTTTGATAGGAACCACCCACTTTCAACCTAAAACAGACTTCTAACCTTCTAATGCCAAATGCGTAAAGTTTCATTTCACTTTTCAAACCCAAAATGTTTGCATTTAGAGGTCAAAAAAATATAACATGCTTTGGTAAAGCAAAAGTGGCTTCCTTAATTAAAAGTAGAGGTCATTGAAGCAGTGTTTAGTTTTGGCTGCATTTTTTTCATTGCTGTTGTTTGGTTGGTTTTTGACTGTTAACAAACACTATTAGTTCATTCTACAGTATTTCTTAAGAAGACATCCTTATTACTAATGGGTCATCTTTCTCTTTATTTTTGAGTTTGTTTTCCTTCTCTGGATTATAAGCCTTTCTAAGTATGAGCATATCTCCTATTCGTTTTTGTTCTTCTGTCTCAGTGTGCCCCACCCCATCTTACTTCATTCTGCAATACCTTAACGACATAGAAGATTCTGAAACGACTTTTTAAACTGAAGAGAATTTAGGAGGTATAGCATAGAGAGTTATGATAGTGTCAAGAATCTTTCTTCTTAAATATATTAAGTGAAGTCATGCTTAGGTGCTAGAATTATGAAGAACAGTTGGTCATGGTTCATCCCTCAAGACCTGATGGCTTTGAAGAAGAGGGAGACTGTTATGTAACAAGATTATCAAGAGTCAAGGAAGACATCATAGAGATAATAGTAATTTCAGCTTTATTTTTAAAGTTCCATAGCAGACATAGCCATCAGGGGAGAAAGATTCAGAGATTTGAAAGTACATGGTGCCATTCATGGATATATCCATACTTCAGTCTTCCTAGAGCACAGGATTTGTAAAGTGTGGCATAAAATAGGATCGTATCATGAAGAGTCTTACTTGCCATATTTTCTATGATACCTTTTATTTCCTTTGGTCCTAAATCAAGGTTGAAAAACCACTGCTATTTCTGTGACTGGACTCTGGAACATACACTTTACCAAGAGGGAGCTGTTTAAAGAAGCTTAAGTAGGTGATATATTCAGATTTATATTTTAGAAAGCTATTGTTGAAGGCAGAAATATGGAGGCTGTATTTGAGAGTCTGAATTTAAAAATAGCCCAAACAATAGAGATATAAGTAGTGAGCATGGAACCAAGAGAATAAATTCAGGAGTCATTTTAAGAATTGAATTAATACGACTTGGCACCTGACTTCAGGTAGAGAATAACGTAGAGAATAACTGAATTCACTTCAGTTTAAAAATACCCCCAAGGCTTTGTCTTGAGTGTCTGTATGGCTCTAGGACAACTTTCATTGAGATGGGGCTTCCTTCAGAATTTTGCCCAGCCTGCCGACTGTGCCACTTAAGCATAAGTCTCTGTGAAAGAGCAGCAACAAGCATTTGAATGAACAGGCAGCCGCTTAGGCTTGCTTTCTTAGTGCTCACTCTTGTTGCCTACTGTGTCAAGGGAGGCTCAGGGAGAGAAGCCAGTGGGGACAAGTACTTCATTTATTCTGCTGCCAAAGAGTATGTACAGCTGCCCTTTCCTTCTGATTCACCATTACCACTTGCCACAGCTGCTGGGCTGGACCAAAATAGGTAGACTGAAAAAGATTGTGCTGTAACAAAGCCCATTCATAGCACGGAGTATAACTTAAAATTTGTTTATTCATCATATTTCTTCTATTTTTAAAAAATGTCCTTTATATAAAAATCCACCTGTAGATATATTATCTTAGATCTGAATTGCACATTTAATAGTTAAAATCCTTAGTATTCATGGTGTACTGATGTACCAGTGTGGGTGAGTACTATGTCCCACTTTAAAGTATGTGTATATGTATATGGGTACATATGTATCTATGGAAGTTTTTAATATTATGCCTATGGAGTTGTGACACACCAACAAGAGCTGCTTAGTTGTCAAGATAAAGAATTTGTTAAATACCCCCAAAGTCAATTTTTTCTAAACAATGGTGAATTAATTAATACTCCCCTAGCTACTCAGCCAACTATTAAAGTTTTTTATTTAATCATTTTGGGAATTAATCATGTTATTTGTCCATCGGATATTTGCACTTAACTATATGCTATTCTATAATATTCATACTTCTTACTAATTTTTCTCTGCTCTAAACTTCATATTATAAAGATATCCCTTTTCATCAATTTTACATTAATTATCAAGCATCCCACCCTGCTCCACATAATATCATTATTTTTACTTTGTACAATTCCCTTATGCTTTCCTATCTAGAAAGGAAGTGCTAGGAAGTTTTTCTTTTTTGCTTTTTTCTTCACCTTGTTCTTGCTTTTCAGTTGGTGATCTATTTGAAGAGAGCAAAATCTCTTTCAAAGACAGTCTTTGCACAGGTGATGAACTTTCTAGATAGAGACTGCTGATTGTCATACTCTGATTTGGGAAAAGAAAAAAAAAGAATTGTCTTAGTGGGTTATTATTATTTGTTTATATTTGTTGGTGCTCTAAGATATGAATATATCATTTTTGTAAAATATCCAGTTAGTGGCTTAAAGTATTTTATTTCACCAGATTGAAATTCCCTGTTTTCTTCTACTTTTCTGCTTCTGTTTTCATTGTTTGTGAAGTGTTATTACCATATGGACTGGGTGACTAGAGTCAGTCCCTGTTAGGTTTATAAGTGCACTTTAGTGTTTAAAATTACAGCTTCAATATTTCTTTAACTAGTAGTGTTGAACCTCTAGTAGTTCTTTTGTATTAATGTTACTTTTCTGATTTTCAGTAGATTTATTTTTTAATTGGCATTCCTTTTTACTAAAAACTGTTTTATTTTCCATAATTTATTTGAAAGAGAATATCAAGTAGGAAAAAAGAAAGACAGAATTTTTTCATTTCATGGGCTCCATTGTATTTTTCATTTGTTTCCTTTTATAACTTTATAAAAGACAGAATCTTTCATATTGCCATGACATTGATTCCAGTTGCAGATGGATAAAAAGAACTTTTCTTACCAAATGCATGCAAGAATGTTATTTTTGTATTAATACTTTGCCACCCCCAAACATCAGGAATTTATTATTACTTAACTTTTTTTGGAAACGATTTCTCTCATTTTATTAAAGTCCTATTATCTTTTTTTATGTGGTGCAGTCTAAATTTAGACAAATTAGTTTTTATTCATATTTCTTAAAATGTGTTTCATTTTTAGTTTTAAAAAGCCCCATATTTTTAGAGAATAATGTTCAGTTTTTCTTTTTCCTTATAGGACTATAGCAACCTTAAATTATGCCATAGGTGTTCTGTGTTGATTCATCATAAGTTGGCTTGCATCCCAGAACTATAATTTCACTTAGTGTAGCATTTCATTTCATTTTTAAAAAAGAAACTTACCATTTTTAGAAAATTTATTTTTTCCATTTTCCTTATAGACATGGTTGACTAATAACATAATTCAAGGAAATATCATAGAGTATATAGGTATTTCAGCTATTTGTGTTTCGTTTTTCATTCTTTAAATGTTAGATGCATTTTAGTTTATGCTTTAGACTATTACTTTTAAGGGGTTAAATATATGTATATATTCCTAATATTACTTAAAATTTTTATTCTACATTGTAAACATTAATTCCCAGAGACAGTCAAACATGATAGGTGACCATTTTGTTATTTCTCATTTTGTTCTCTATTATTTCTCATCTTTGAAACCAATGTGCCCCAGAGGTCTTGCTTATTTCCAAATAGTAAGTAGTGTTGTTATGCTATAATTTCATGTTCTGTGTTCAATCTAAATATTTTCAGGCAATTTAATTTAGTGAATGTAACAGTAATTTTAAAAACAAAATTTTGAAGATAGTCTCTTTGTAAATAATAGGGACTGCAATGTAGCTCAGTGGTAGACTATTTGCCTAGCATGTGTGGGGCCCTGGGTTTAATCTCTAGCATTGCTTCCAGCACCCCTCACCCCCACCCCCCAAAAAAAGAAACTTTACAAGAAGTTAAGAAGAGTTTTTTGGAATTATATTACCTGAGTTCAAATCCTGGTATGTCCTTGCTTAATTTATAATCCTGAGCAGGTTAAACCATTTTATTTCTTTATTCCCTCCTTTATAAGATAGATATAATGATAGCACCTATCTTATAGGGTTGTTTTGCATACTAAATGAGATAATACTTACTGGTAGAATAAGGAAGTACAATATGGAAAGGTCAATCCCTTAGACTCTATTTATTTTATATTATTCTTAGGTCTTTTAGATTTCCTGTCTCTTTTCTCTCCCTCTCCCTCTCTTTCCCTCCCTCTTCCTTCCTTCCCTCCCTTTCTTTCTTTTCCTGTCTTCCTAATTTGATCAAGTAGGTGTATCGATCTAATGATCAATAGTTGTATATAGTTTAGCCTAGCCTACTTTAAATTTGCTTAAATTCTTCCTTACAGTTTTGGCATTTAATTGTTTTTTGAGTAGACTACTAATGTTTTGTGGTGAACAAAATAGTGGGTTATAAGTTTGGTCCCAATGATTTCATCTACACACTTAACAAAATTATGGGAAAATCATGGGTAAGAATTTAAGGCATAATGTGAATTTAAAACAGAGGAGACATGATTTACTAGCCCTCCCTCTTATTTATTTCTTTAAAGACAGTTTCTCCTGTATATCTCTCTGCTCTAGTTCTGATACCTTGGATATAGAACTTTTCCACTTAATTGAATTGCTGATAAGGTCTGCCAATATTTTCTTGAAGATTTAAGGATTACAAGGAAAGATATCACCTCTCTGCACCTATAATCATATGTCACTTTGCTCATTTCACCACTTCTCTGTCTGTCCCTTTTTCCTTTTTCTCTTTCTGAAACATAAATTGTTTTGCCTCATGAAGTGCAATTTCTTTCATGTTTAAGGGCTTTTGGGAAAGGCATTGTCTCCAGTTATCAAGGGTTTTCTTCCAAACAAATACAGAGTACAAGTAAGTACAAATGCTTTTTGATTTACAATTGGGTTATATCCTGATAAACCCATCATTAGTTGAATCCATTGTATTTGGAAAATGTGTTTAATACATTTGGCTTACCAAATGTGATAGTTTAGCCTAGCCTTAAAGTTATTTTGCTACTTAGATTTGCCTACAGTTGGGCAAAACTATATGATACAAAGCCTGTATTATAATGAAGTCTTGAATATCTTATGTAATTTATTAAGTACCTGTACCCTGAGAATGCTATCAACACAGCATGCTGTGAAGTATAATATACTTCTGATTATGTGGATGACTGGAAGCTGCTGCTTGCTGCCACAGCCAGCATTAAAAGAGACTATATTATACCACGTATCAATAGCCTGTGGAAAGATAAGCTTCAAAATTTGAAGTATGCTTTTTATTGAATGTGTATTGCTATTGCAGCATTATAAAGTTGAGAAATTATGAATCAAAACATTGTAAAATGTAGACATCTATATAGAAGTCCCTTCTCCTAACCGGAATTCTGGTAAAGTGAATTTTATGTACCTTAATACATTCATATTTATGCTTATTTTTCTGTTTTAGATTTTAAATGGTAAGAAAATTAAGGCATAAATTAAGGGGAAGCAGTGAAGTTGGCATACATTGGAGGTTCTAAAACTCATTCCATCACATGTTGGCTGTATAACATGTGGTAAATAGGTTAATATCTCTAGGAGAGGTTTTAAATGAATTTAGAATATTTTAAATGAACTTCAGAAGTCATCTACATAATTGTAATTTCTTTTAAAATTATTGTTAATTAGGGCCACTATATGTAGTCAAAAATTTGTCTTAAAGAGAGAAATTGTGTTGTATGGATAGTGGTTACTCTCTAGGAAATTGTGTATCATCCTCTCCTTTCTTTCTCTTCCTTCCCCTCCCTTCTTTTCTCCTCTCCTCTTTCTCCTTTACTCTATTTTCCTCATTATAATTGGTATTGAAATGTATTGATATTGAATGTACTTAGATATCGCATTGATAAAAGTTGGCATTCTGATTCATTTTCATACTTAGCTCATTTTCCATTAATTGAAAGAGTGGAAATGATTTCAACTTCCAGATGTGTTGCTGTTATTCCTTTAATAAGAGGTAGTATCCCCTCTTATTTTACATTTTTTAACAAATATTATGAGGGCATTATGGGCTTATTTGACTTTGTGAAAAATTAAAGAATATATTAGACCTGGCTTCTGTTCTCAGAGCTTTATAGACCATTCGTATAAATAAGTGACTATAGGTAAAGTAGAATGTGAATAGAGCTCTAAGCATGTTTGTCAGCTTTTGTCATTGTGACGAGTACCTGAGAAAAACAACTTGAAGGATGAAAGATTTATTTTGGTTTGTGGTTTCAGAGATTTCAGTCTATAGTTAGCTCACTCCATTGCTTTGGGAGTGAGGCAAGATAAAACATTATGACAGAAAGGCACAGCAGAAGAGATCTGCTCAGCTTGTGCCAGGAAGCAGAGATAGAGACAGACAGAGAAAGGGGCTAGGGGCAATATATAGTCCCCCATGGAATACCCCCCAAGGACTGACTTCCTTCCATGAGGTCGCACCTTCTACACTTATATCACTTGCCAAATAGTTCATTCAGCTATCAGTGGATTGATCAGCTGATACGGCCAGAGTCTTCATGATCCAGAAGCCCCACCTGTTAACATTATTGCATTGGTGACTATCAAATCATAACAACAGGTAAGGATTTATAGTGTGCTATTGGGGTTCATTGGTGGCAAGGGAAAAGGAGAACTAAATTTGAGTATATACAGTTCAAGCTCTTTAACATGGAATATTAAGTTCCTACTCTTTGCCAGAAACAGTAGTAAGCATTTATATTACATTAATTCATTTAGCTGTGACCCAAGGATATTTATGTTTTTATAGATAAGAGACAGGACTTAAAGAGGCTCAATAACTTTCTAAAGTCATGGAACTTTGGAAGTAGGATTTAAATACAGAACTATCTAACTCCAAATGTATATTCTTTCCATTCTGTAGGTGAGACCCAGGAAAACTTAGATTTTTTTCCCCAAAATTTCAGCTGAGCATAGATAGGATTTTCATATAGACATGAACAGGTAAGGATTTAGGGGAAAACATTAAGGCATAAGAGGGCAAATAATGAGTATTGAAGCTTGAGTGCAATTACTTGCATTAAGAGGAATAATGGAAGATAAAATTGAAAGGGAAGGTTAGAATTAGATTGTATTAGTTTGAGGCATTTGAACTTTCTTCAGTATTCATTGGGATACTTACAATCTTATGAGTGCCTTTCAGTTTTTATTATCCCTGTTTTATAATTTAGATGTAAGGCATTCTTGTATTTATTACATATTGCTTAGTAAAAGATTTAGAGAGTATAATGAATCAAGGAATGAAGCATAGAATTTCACCTCAAAAAGGGATGTGAAACTTGAGATACTATCTTTTTTTTCAACATTCTTATGTTAAAAGAAATTTGGAGTCCCAAAGAATTCTGATTTTTTTGAAGCTCCTATAGTGTAAAAATCAGAGTTGTTTCCAAAGGCAGGAACAAAAATTTGAAGTATAATATTAAATTCCTTGATTAAGATACAGAATTTTAGATACAAGTGAGAATGGTCAAGAAAATAGTAATTAAAACAAAAAGGTTAATAAAATTAAAGGAGGCATGCTGTAATCTGCTTTACCTGCTAATCTACTGAGTTGATATTAACATAGTTTGCTATGAGATTTCATTCATTGATTATTTTAAGGAAAGAATCTAGAAAGAAGATAGAAATTCAATTTTATTGTACTATAATCGCTACCCAGTTGATAATTCACAAGTCTCTTCTTAGTGTATATGATACAGCATGGAAGAGGGGAAGCAAAGCATAAACAAAATTAGTAAACAAAAACCCTAAAAAGTTATTTTTTGTGTAGTTTACAGCTGTGTTCAGTTTGATTATATTTTTACTTAAGTTTTTTAACTGAACATAGTTGATCAAGAATAGATAGCAGAACTGAAGAGATTTTTAAAAGCAAATGATGAATGATGGAAAAATGCCAGGAATAAGAGTACAAAGCAGGGCTGGGGATGTGGCTCAAGCGGTAGCGCGCTCGCCTGGCATGCGTGTGGCCCGGGTTCGATCCTCAGCACCACATACAAACAAAGATGTTGTGTCCGCCGAAAACCAAAAAAATAAATATTAAAAATTCTCTCTCGGGGCTGGGGATGTGGCTCAAGCGGTAGTGCGCTCGCCTGGCGTGTGTGCAGCCCAGGTTCGATCCTCAACACCACATACAAACAAAGATGATGTGTCCGCCGAAAACTAAAAAATAAATATTTAAAAAAAACTCTCTCTCTGTCTCTCTCACTCTCTCTTTAAAAAAAAAAAAAGTACAAAGCAGGGTAGGAGGAGAAATGAGGAAGTGGTATATTCCATATACATAGATTTTGACCCTTACAGATGTTGCCCTTTTCAGACTATAGAATGTAAGATGCAATATTGGATTTGAAAAATCCCTGTAAATGAAGAATTTACCATCAAACTTTCTTAGTATTTATCTGAATTCAATGACCAGATAGACATATGATGAGATATTTAAAAGTACAGGCTTTTAAAATTCAGTTCTTCTTACTCCTTCTCATATATCTCTTCAATATTATAAAATTTAAAAGAAGATTCAAAATTAGAATAGTTTGGAGAAGATAATTTTTAGGTTTTTTTTTTAGAATGAGTTTTAGACTTTAGTAATTTATTACTTCTGTTGAGAAATTTGAAATTCTAGGTATTGTTAAGAGGATGACATAATCTTCTGCCACCTAGTGTTAATATTTGAATTATTTCTTTAATGCTTCAGGGAATGCCTTTGTTTAAATACTAGTAATTTAAAAGTTTCCCAATTACTCAAATAGTATGTGTTTTAGTTCTCATCTTTTTATAGTATGTAGTGACTATTTTACATGGTGTTTAGGTAACAAACAGTGGCGAGTTTAACAAATCAAAAGTTCATTCAATTGTACAACTCCTTTGTTCCTTATCTGAAAATATTTCTCTGGCATGTTCATTTTCCCCTTTATCTCTTAGTCCCTTTGACTCATTAAATTGTATTAATGGCCAGTACTCCTGAGTAAGATGTTTTCAATAAAGTAGTTTAAAATGTAAAGCTGCATTTTGTAACTAGAATGATGAAATAAAACTTTGTTCTCCTTAAGGATTTTCATTGTTAAAGAATTGATTCTGTTAAGGGATAACAACATTATCCATATTACTTAATTGCTTCTTTGATTAACTTTGAAGAACAAACATAATACTGTTAAAATCAATAAATGAAAGGTGCCCCTGTAATTCAGAGGTGAGAGGTGTTGGTTCAAATCTTTTCCACACAGCAGTAAAAAAATTTTTAATCTGATGAAAATACTTTTAGGGACACAGACTCATATGGAATGGCTTTTGTGATTGAAATGATTATCAAGTTGTTTTTCATAAAGAATTCAGCCAAAAAAGCACATCTGTCCTCATTCATCAATTGTTTCCTATTCTTATTCTAGTAGTCTTAGCATAGAAAAACTTGTTATTCTGAACTTTTTCCATCTTGTCTTTAAGCAGTGCCCAGTAGCCAAATGCTAACTTGATAAAGATCTGTAAGCTTTATCTATAGTGCCAAAATCTCATGTTGACCTCACCAATTGCAGAGCCACAGGAAATGGGGTTTAATGTTACTCCTCAACTTTTTCTTTTTTCTTTTCTTTTCTTTTCCTTTCTTTTCTTTTCTTTTCCTTTCCCTCTCTCCCTCCCTCCCTTCCTTCCTTCCTTCCTTCGTCCTTCCTTTTTAAAGAAAAGCTTCTTGGACTCTTTTAGTTTTTAATTAAAATACTTCTATTTAAATAGTAGTCTTGCAGTTCTGCTGTAGTACTGATATTTGTTTTTCTACTAGCAGTGCCTAAGACAATCAGGAACAACTATCAAAATAATAAAATTTACTTGGCTTGGTTTGATTTTTTTTGTAATGATTTGTACTAAATTTTAAGAATCAGTCCATTTTTTATTAATAAAAACAGATGAAATTGTAATTTAAAAATGACCATTTTATAACCATTACAATTTACTTCGGAGATTAAAATTTACCTTTTTAACATATTTGTTAAATTAAGTGCAAAAGTTTCTCAAATTCACATTCAAAATGAGCTTTTTGCCGCAGATAAAAGTTCTCTATCCACATTATTTTAAAACATTATATCCTATTTTTCAGTCTTAGACGTAAAGAATAAGCCAAATAATTATGATCTGTTTATTCTCTTCACATTTATGTGGGAAGTTTTTAATCAAATCATTAAGGGAACAGAGAAGAGAAACCCCCAGTTCTTTTTTAAAGCCAGTGATTTAGGCATCAGGGTAGGAGGGTCTCTGTAGGCAGCAACTATGACAGCAGCAGAGCATCTTTATAGATGGTTATAGAAATTTTGCTTCTTTATCAGCAAACCTTCTAAAATATAGGGATAAAGGAACATGGCCAAATATTGATGCTTTTTTCCCAGCATATAATCACAACTAAAACTTCATGATATTCATTCTTTTTCTGTAACTTCAATATATATTTATATATTTTATATATCAGATCATCATTCAGCTTTATCTTTAAGTACTTCACTGACATTGTTTTGAACTCCCAATGGTCATTTATTTCTAATACTTTATATTCCAGTTGTCACTTGTTTCTGAAACTTGTAATCCTGATTACCAGTATTTAATATTCATCTTTCCATTTTAACTTATGTATATTACAGTGATAATAATAAAGTTTTTCAAGATCTTAATAGCAGACCTGTAATGTGGTTATAAATGAATGCAGGAATGGATTTTTGGAAATGATTTTTAACCACAATTATTATTTAAATAGCCAGCATGCATGGTATCATTTGAATATGTTGTGATTAAAGTCTTGGGTCCTCCAGGTTGGCATAGTTGAGAGATGGTAGAACCTTTGGGAGATTAGGCCTGGTAGAAGGTCCTTAAGTTATTGGGGACATGACATTGAAATGAGGTTCCCATGGTATTCCTTGGTAGTTCTCCCAAAAGGATTATTATAAAAGTTTGGCCCCATTTGGCTCTTTCTGCTTCCTGGTTGAGGTGTTACCTTTCCCCAAAACACATGCTCCTGCCATTGCCAACCACTATTGATTATGAGGTCCTTACCAGAAATGAGCTGATGTAGATACCATGACCTTGTACCTCAAACTCTGAACTAAACAGCCCTTTATCAAGTTACCTGCCTTGGGCCTTTCATTGTAGTAACAAAAGTGGCTAATATAGTAAATTAGATAAGAAACCTCTGATTTAAAGGAAAAAAAAAATCATGAATCCCAGGGATTATTCTTGCTCACATCCAGTGTGGGTGAGGGAATGGATTCCCATCAGAGGGATGGGCTGGCTGCAAAATAAAAGCTTTGAAAGTAGAACAATGGAATAGATACACAGACCAGAAATATATTTTAAAGAGCAGGGAGCAGTGATAGGGTAAGCCTACCAGAGGGGTCCGCCTTCTAACCAAGATGGAGCCTGCGCTTGCTTTATTTATAGCGGTACAGACCAAAGGGGATTGGTAGGTAAGAGGTTTCAGTGTGGGAGGAGTCTTGTCTGGGTGCTTGTTTATTAACAAAGAACAGGGTATGGGTAGTAGTAAGCAGGCTTTTTGGCTCTTAGTAGGTCCTCTCATCTCTGAGGCAGCACTAGAATGTGAGCGGTGAGCTAGAACCGGGAACCTAGACGGTGGATTCCTACTGGGAGTTCCCCAAACTAGGCTTCCCTGCCTAATGGCTTGAACGTAGATCAGTTCACACATGGCTCACAGTGGCTTCCCACAGATTATGTTTTTGACATTTTTAATTTCTACTATTTGAAATGACAAATTTTACACTTAATTATAGACAGTGGACTCCACATAAATATACTCTTTCCCTACCCTGTATTCCAAATTTTAATCTTTTAAAAGTAAAAATGAATATTACAAAGCCTTAGAGCAAAACTTTGAAATTAAGAAATGCTTTCTTCAAATGTACTGTTCAAGAACATCCTGCAAAAAAAAAAAGGCCAAGATGATTTTTTTAAGTTAATGATATGTTTTAAGACTTGAATATAAGAACTAGTAATTCATTTCATGGAAAAATAAAAAGCAGTGACACAACTTTTTCTTTTCAACACTAAATGGCAAGTAAGTAGCATGTATTTTAAATTGGAATCATAGTTCAGAAGGGTACATGGCAAAAGCAAAACCTGAGGACACATCACAGCTTTTTTAAAAATTACTATTTGATATCTGAAAACCACAGGATAACTTATAAATATTCTGTTTGGACATATATAGGATTCCTTTTCTCTGACCCTTTTGAATGTGGCCACATGAATTGCTTTAGCCACTGAAACATCAGATTTTTGGAACAAAAGTTGCCACTCTGTAAGATTCTCTACATTCTCATCTTCCTTGTCAATGATCATGGAAGTAGTCAAGGTAGAATCTCCATCAGCCTGGGTCTCTGAATGACTATAATGAATATTGCTTACATCTTAACCATATATATCATGTGAGCAAGAAATAACCTTCGGTTAGGTAAACCACTAAAATTTTGGAATTATTCATTACTACAGAACCAAGCCTATCCTGATTGATACAGTGTAGTTGTCTGTAGAAGTAGATCATAATTCACCATATTACATACATTTTTAGCCTGCTGATTGTCTCTTTCAGTTATTTTGTTACTTAACTTTCCATACATTTTTGTTAATTGAATTAAAACAATATTTTAAAATCAAAAACTGTGGTTCTTTTGATACATGTTGAATAAATTAATCACTTTTCAAGTTTAACCATAGATCTTTGAGTCAAATTTCTAAACTTTTGTAAACTTCTAAAATTGTAAATTAGATGAGTAAATGTGCTTTCACTAATACTATCATAGTCATAAAATTTGAAGCACTTCATAATTTTAAAGTGTTATTTCATTAATTCTTAACTACAATCCTGGAAGAAAACATCCATTTTACAGATATGGAAATTAGAGCAAATGTCATATGGTTTATGAGTAAAAGAGTTTATATGTCATCTTCTGGCTAATGTTTCAACTGTTTTTGTTTTTCCTATCCTATCTTTAAGATCAATTATATTTTCAGGAAATAGGGGGTGGGGAAGAGATGGAAGGAGTTCTCATTTACTTTATCTTTTTATTTCTAAACATTTCTACCAGAGGTATAAAATTATATAGATATAAAAGATAAGAGGTATAAAATTACACAAAGAAAATAAATGCATTACATTTTGCCTTCTGTGTTGCTGATTGCTAGGGAATCCTTTCCTAATTTAAGATATATACATATATGAATATATTTTTTTTTAATTTCAAAGTATGTCAGAGGGTAGGGGAAACATATTTAATTTATTTATTATTTTTTTAATTTTTATTTTTATTTATTTTTTTTAGTCATACATGACAGTAGAATGCATTTTGATATATAATACATGCATGGAATGTACATACATCAATCATTGTCTATTCTATTCTGCTGCCCTTCCTATCCTCCCTACTCCTCCCCTCCTCTCCCATCCTTTCTCTCTATCCAATCTAATGTGACACACTTTTTTTTCCTTTTTCTCATTACAACATCATATATGTATTCTGTATAACAATGAGGTTCTCCTTCCATCTTCTGTGCAACTCCCCTTCTCCCTCTTTTTCCCTCCCACCTCTCTTCCCTATTTAGTGGTAGTCTTCTTCCTCCCTATCCCATTTTGAGTCACCCCCCCTTATATCAGAGAAGACATTCGGCATTTGTTTTTTAGGGATTAGCTAACTTCACTTAGTATAATCTGCTCTAATGCCATCCATTTGCCTGCAAATGCCATGATTTTATTATTTTTTAGGGCTGAGTAATATTCCATTGTGTATAAATGCCACATTTCTTTAATCCTTTCATCTATTGAAGGGCATCTAGGTTGATTCCACATTCTAGCTATTGTGAATTGTGCTGCTATAAACATTAATGTGGCTGTATCCCTGTAGTATGCTCTTCTTAGGTCTTTTGGGTATAGTCCGAGAAGGGGAATAGCTGGGTCAAATGGTGGTTCCATTCCCAGCTTTCCAAGGAATCTCCATACTGCTTTTCATATTGGCTGCACCAATTTGCAGTCCCACCAGCAATATATAAGTGTACCTTTTTCGCTGCATCCTCGCCAGCACTTATTGTTGTTTGACTTCATAATGGCTGCCATTCTTATTGGAGTGAGATGATATCTTAGAGTAGTTTTAATTTGCATTTCTCTGATTGCTAGAGATGGTGAGCATTTTTTCATGTATTTGTTGATTGATTGTATATCCTCTTCTGAGAAGTTTCTGTTCAAGTCCTTGGCCCATTTGTTGATTGGGTTATTTGCTTTTTTGTTGTTTAACTTTTTTGAGTTCTTTGTATACTCTAGAGATTAGAGCTCTAGGTGAAACATTTTAAAACAAGATTAAAGCTATATGGCACTGTGTCTTCTTAATGAAAATTCTAGAGCTAATTATAAACTAAGCATGATTTAGTCATGGACTAACTGTGCTTGCAGTGTTATAGAATTCTAAGATGTTACCCATACAGGTTGTACACATAGAATGAGTTCTTATGTTTTCCAGCCAGAACTACAGTGTCTTGCTATTGGAGGAGCTATGCAACAGTATTAAAATGTTTCATTACATTTGTTGCTGGCATTTCCTTGATTAACTCATGATTTTGTACATCTGGCAATTTGGACCTAGGAATTTGAGTAAAGCAGAACACATCAACTTTTGAAGGAGGCAGAATGTTCCCTGTTTTGTTGTGTTGAGAAAGTAAACAGTAAATTGTCTCTTATCCTGAAGAAAATGACCAATGGTTAGCCAGGGTGCCCTATTGCAGTAATTTCTGGATGAAAAAACGATTTACTGTGACATAGATTTTTTTTTAAGAAATAATTTTAGAAATCTTAAGAATTAATTTTACATTACTAATTGTACTGTGTGAGAAGTCTGTCAACTGTAGATTTTGAAAAGCTTCTTCTGCTTTTGATGCAGGTATTTTAAAAGCATGGAAGATTATTTTCTTATTGCATTTTACAGAAGAATTTTAATGTTTTAAATATCAGCTTTAACATACTTTTAAGTGAGTTACTTAGAAAAAAGATTAAATGTAGTAAATTACCCATCTTTTAATTATGCCTGACCTCACTTGAAATTGATTAGTAAAAGGATTTCTGTTTATCAGAAAGGTATGTTTTAAATGTTCATTTGTTAAATTAATAGAAATTTTAAAAGTAGAGCATATTAGAAAGCATGTATATTTCCTAGGTATCTCATACATTTTCAACTATAATGAATAATTTATGTAAGAAGTATTCATATTTACTTTTTGTTAGAATATAAAGCTCTATTTCATATTTTTATCAAAATATGTTGTCATATATTTAACAAATATGTTTTCATTGTATCCAGTCTTAAAGCTATTTGTTTTGTGACTTCTTTTTCTCTTGTTTTACTCATTTGTTTCATACTTGAAGCAAGTGTTAAAAATTTTGAGTTAGAATATAAATAGAAAATACTAGCTGACATAAGGATTTTTAAACCAACAGCTTATTTTACAGATACCTTAAAATATGACAAATACAGAAATAGAACTTTAATAAGTGTGGGATGAAATTCAGAAACAGCATATTATGTTTGTCTTGGAGGGAGAATGAGAATCACATCAGGGAAACACACACACACACACACACACACACACAGATGTAAAGGGTAACTCGATGTTTGCCAGATGGTTAAAAGGAGAAAGACACTGTAGTAGAGAGAATCATGCACAAAGACTCAGAAGCCTGACCTAATAGATTGTGTTTTAAGAAGTGTAAGTTTTTTATATTTGCTGGAGTATGAAATTAGATAGAGGTGGAAGGATGTTGGGCGATGAGGCTGGGAAAGGAGGGCCAGATTTAAGGGTTTTCTATGTCCTGCTAAAGAGTTTGGGTTTTAACACATAAAGTCATGGGAAACTAATTAAAGGGTGCTAAGCCAGGAAAGTGGCAGGATGAAATTACTCTTGTAGAAAGATAACAACTACCATGACATGGTGCGTATGTCAGGGGAGCTGGCTGTGTAGGTGACAAAACTGAAGGCAAAGGAGACTAGTTGGCTGACCATGAACATTTATGATAAGTTTGACTTCAAAAATGTTCAGAAAGTAATACCATGAGATATAAAAGTGAACGATTTCTCCCCCCTTCTTTCTTTCCTCCCTCCCTCCCTATGTCTTTTTTCTTTCTACTTTCAAACTAATTTTTAAATTTAAAACCTTATTAATTTAGAGCTCTCATAAGAAGTCATGTTTCATAAATGACTGGTTATCCAGAAGAAATTGACTCACAAAGGAATAATACATAGAGATATTACAAGTATTTTTCTTTCTAGACTTTTTGTGATTTACTTTTTAGACACAGATTTATTATTAAATGTTTTTAGAAGATTGTAGCTTCCCTTTCTATTCCTATTAATAGAATGTCTTGTATTTGTATTTTAAATGTATATATTTATTATTAGCAATATGGCAAATTAGCTTTTTGTTAGTATTTACATGTATGTGTGTTTTAAAAAAATATCCCCCTGGGCTGGGGATGTGGCTCAAGCAGTAACGCGCTCGCCTGGCATGCGTGCAGCCCAGGTTCGATCCTCAGCACCACCACATACAAACAAAGATGTTGTGTCTGCCGAAAACTAAAAAATAAATATTAAAAAATTCTCTCTCTCTCTCAAAAAAAATCCTCCTATTTTTATCTTTTCTGTGTGGTTTTACTTTATGTCATTAGTCAATACAATAGTACAGTATGTGTTGTCTTTGCTATACTGGAAGAAAGTTATGTGGTCACTTTTATATAAATTACTATGTAATATATTAAAGTTATAAATCTATTACATTTTTAGGAGGTTTAATAGATTTTTTAATGAATCTAGCAGTTTTATATAAATAGCATTCCCCCCCCCCCAGTAGTGGGGAGTGAACCCAGGGGCATTTTACCCCTGAGCTACATCCCCAGCCCCTTTTTAAAATTTTGAGACAGGGTCTTGCTAAATTGCCAAGGCTGATCTTGAACTTACGATCCTCTTGCCTCAGCCTCCCAAGTTGCTAGGATTATAGGCATGGGCCACCACTCAGCTACAATTATTTTTTTCTTAATGTTAAGTTATCTTAGAAGTTTAACTCAAGCTCTAATTGCAAATTTAAGTCTGATTCTTTAAAATATATGAAGAGTCCTAGTAAAGCTAATTTATATCTCTTAATCTTCCATGAACTGAAACAACGCTTATAAATGAAATAAATCTTACTTAAAATAAATCAATTTATCTTAAATATTCTTCAGATTTTTTTATTGGTTGCTCAAAACATTACAAGAATCTTGACATATCATATTTCACATATTTGATTGAAGTGAAGTATGAATTCTTATTTTTACCACGTGTACAGATTGTAGGATCACATTGGTTATATATCCACGTTTATATATACTGCCATACTAGTGTCTGTTGTATTCTGCTGCTTTTCCTATCCTCTTCCTATCCCCCCTCCCCTCCCCTCCCCACCTATCATCTCTCTTTACCCCATCTACTGTAATTCATTTCTCTCTTTTTGTTTTTTTCCCCCTTTCCCCTCACATCCTCTTCTTTGTAATTTTGTATAACAATGAGGGTCTCCTTCCATCTTCCATGCAATTCCCCTTCTCTTTCCCATTCCCTCCCACCTCTCATCCCTGCTTATTGGTGATCTTCTTCTCATGCTCTTCCTCCCTGCTCTGTTTTGAGTCGCCCTCCTTATATCAAAGAAGACATTTGGCATTTGTTTTTTAGGGATTGGCTAACTTCACTTAGCATAATCTGCTCTAATGCCATCCATTTTCCTGCAAATACCATGAGTTTGTTATTTTTTAGTGTTGAGTAATATTCCATTGTGTACAAATGCCACATTGTTTTTTATCCATTCATCTATTGACGGGCATCTAGGTTGGTTCCACATTCTAGCTATTGTTGAATTGTGCTGCTATGAACATTGATGTAGCTGTATCCCTATAGTATGGTCTTTTTAGGTCTTTGGGGAATAGTCTGAGAAGGGGAATAGCTGGGTATGAATGGTGGTTCCATTCCCAGCTTTCCAAGGAATCTCCATACTGCTTTCCAAATTGACCGCACCAATTTGCAGTCCCATCAGCAATGTACAAGTGTACCCTTTTCCCCACATCCTCGCCAGCACTTGTTTGACTTCATAATGGCTGCCATTCTTACTGGAGTGAGATGATATCTTAAGAGTGATTTTAATTTGCATTTCTCTGATTGCTAGAGATGGTGAGCATTTTTTCGTGTACTTGTTGATTGATTGTATGTCCTT
The DNA here is from genome assembly GCF_001458135.2 of Marmota marmota marmota. Lineage (NCBI taxonomy): Eukaryota > Metazoa > Chordata > Mammalia > Rodentia > Sciuridae > Marmota > Marmota marmota. The sequence goes on from NW_025999900.1 coordinate 673,060, forward strand.
CTCTGAGAAGTGTCTGTTCAGATCCTTGGCCCATTTGTTGATTGGGTTATTTGTTATCTTGTTGTTTAATTTTTTGAGTTCTTTGTATACTCTGGATATTAAGGCTCTATCTGAAGTGTGAGGAGTAAAAATTTGTTCCCAGGATGTAGGCTCCCTATTTACCTCTCTTATGGTTTCTCTTGCTGAGAAAAATTCTTTTTAGTTTGAGTATGTCCCATTTGTTGATTCTTGATTTTAACTCTTGTGCTATAGGTGTCCTATTAAGGAATTTGGAGCCCGACCCCACGAGATGGAGATTAGAGTCAACTTTTTCTTCTATCAGACACAGTTTCTGGTTTGATCCTTAGCTCCGTGATCCATTTTGAGTTAACTTTTGTGTATGGTGAGAGAAAGGGATTGCATATGGCCCAATAATTACCTAGCCTGTGTTTACCCATGAGATTTTAGTTTATACTTCTTCTAAAATTATAATCCACTCACAAAATTAACAGAATTATTATCTTTGTCCCCTTTTAACTAAGTTAATAGCTTGTGACTTTTTTGTTTTGGAGATTGAACCCAGAGGTATTCTACCACTGAGCTATATCTGAGAAATTATTATTATTATTATTATTTTGAAACAGGGTCTTGTTAAATTGCCTTGGCGGATTTTGAACTTGTGGCCCTTCTGCCTTAGCCTCCTGAGTAGCTGGGACATGTGACCTGAGAATACTTTTCAGGATGGCCATCTTTTGTTATTCCTTCAAAGAACTAATAGAGTGCTTCCTTTCTCTACAGACCATTTCTCTGCCCTGCTGTATACTCCTGAATACCCTGGCATATTCAGTTGTATAGACTATGAATCAATGTTGTGCCATTTAGTTTGGAATAGAGATGGGCAGTGGGCAGCCTCAGCAGGAAATGAAAGGGAGGGGAATGAGACAGGATCTTTATTTTCAGGTTGTCAAATGCTGGCTGTGTCGTTCACACATTTTCAAGAAAACCCTCCATAAAAGGAGTCTACCTTTTTTGGATCTCATAGCTGTACTTATACTTGTTTGTTTATCCCTGAGGTAGCTGTTCCAATGATGCTGCCATGGATTACATTAAACTGTACTTTGAATTCTCTACGCATTCACTTTTGTAAATACTCCTTTACAAAATCAGCCTCCTTCAGGTTAAGTAGGGTGTGCCACCTTTTTTTTTTTTTTTTTTAGTGGGAAGCCTAATTAATATCTGATCCAGGATCTGAGTTAGTGGTGTGGTTTTACCATTAGGTCATTAGGGTTTTATGAACTCATGCTTTTCACCTGTAATTTAACCAAATTATAACAATAACCCGTACCCACTGTTTTTGGTCCCACTATTCAGTGCTTTTCCCTAAGATAATGAATCCCTTCAGCATTACCCTCAAGGTTTTTATTCATTGTGATAATGATACTTTAAAAAAATGTGTAATGTCTAATCTTAAAGTCTCATATGTGTTGAAGGGATTTTACATCCCCTATTTGGGATAAAAGTGTGCTTCCATTCATTTTTCTCTCTTAAATAATCTATTGAGGTGAAACTCATGTCACACAAGAAGTAACTACTTTAAAGTTAACAATTCAGTGGCTTTTTAGTACACTTACAATGTTGTGCAACCATCACCTCTGGCTAAAAAAAAAAAAAAAAAAAATTCCATCATTCCAAAGTAAAATCCTCATGCATTATTTTCTCTCCATTTTTTCTGCTTCATACACTGATAACTACCAGTCCACCTCTGTATGGATTTACCTATTCTGGATACTTCACATAAATAAAATCATACAATTTTTACCTGTTGATGTCTGGGTTCTTTCCTGTAGCATAATGTTTTTGAGGTTCATCTATGTTGTAGCATGTTTCATTAATTTATTTTTTTCATGGCCAAATAATATTTCTTTGTATGAATATACCACAATTTGTTGATCCATTCATTTACTGATTGGCATTTGGACTATTTATACCTGTTGTCTATTGTGACTAATTATGCTATAAATATGCCGGTATTTCACAAATTTCTTTTGAAATATATACTGAGGATTAGAATTTCCAGGTTATATTGTACTTACATGAAAGGTTTGTCAATTTTATTCTTTTCAAGGAACCACCTTTTGGTTTCAGTGATTGTATTGTTTTTCTATTCTCCATTTCCATCATGTTTCCCCATTATTTTTTTCTCCCTTTTGCTAGCTTTAGGTTTAGTATGCCCCCCTTTTTTCTAATTTTTCAATGTAAATATTGGGTTATTGATTTTGAGATCTTTTTTAGTATAGTCATTAACTGCTATAATTTCCCTCATATGTTGGAATGTTACTTTTGCTCTTATTCATCTCTGTTTTCTAGTTTCCCTTGTGATTATTTTTTTTTACCCATTGCTTGTTTAAGAGTGTGTTGTTTAATTTCCACGTATTTATGAGTTTTCCAGTTTTTTTCTTTTATTGATTTCTAGCTTCATTCCATTGTGTGTTTTGTATGAGTTCAGTCTCTAAATTTATTGAGACTTGTCTTGTGGTCTGACATATGGTCTACGTTCACTTCAGAAAAATGTGTATTCTTTTCCTGATCTCTTCTTCCACTCTTTAGAGCAGACAAACAGAATAATTTACTAATAATGTCTGCTCTGCTCTCTGGAACCAGGGACTGTGGCCCCACACTGCTTAGCCAGACTGCTGAGCTGGGGAGGGTATAGAGCAAAGGCAAACAAAAATGCCACAGAACTTTCCTACTGTTTTAAAATTACCCTTTTCTTGACTCAGCATTCTCTTGGGTTGCTGTAGACCTTTAACTATTTTACAGAGTTCTGAAAGATTTTGCTTCTTTGTTTTTCAGTGTATCTTTGGAGTGATGGAAGCATGAAGGCTTCTTCACCATTTTTTTTTCTGAGGTCCTCACCCTGGATTCACTTTTTAAAAAAATTTATTTTATTGTCGTAAGAACACATAATATGCAATCCACCCTCTTTGTTTTTAAGTGTACAATACAGTATTATCTATAGGTACGATACTGTATAGCAGGTCTTTCAAACTTACTCATCTTGTTTAACTGAAACTTTCCCCCATTTTTCCTCCCATTTATTCACTTTTATAATATACTTATGTCTCCTTGACCACTGTTCTGTAATCACTTTATGAATTCATATTTCTGTCTCTCTCTCGGTAGGCAGAATTGACAGTAACTTGGGCAGATCATTTATTTCTGAGTCTTGACATACTCCATAAATTGAGGATACTTTCCTTTACTCTTCCCTTTCTTACCTCACTGGGTTCTCATGAAAAGCAAACAAGAAAATGAATATGAAGATAAATTTTAAAGTTAAGTCTGATGACCTAATCTTTTGATATGTTGCCTTATCAGTGTCTTATTTTTCTTTTGTCCCTGAAATATGTGAGTCACCAAGAGGTATTAGAAATAAGTTAAACTGGGAGCTTTCTATTCCACATATTTTGTCAGCAAATTATGGTTATAGCAGAACATGCATATTTTTTGGATCACTGCAGTCTAAAATTATTGCCCTTAAGTAAAGAAAGAAAAGAGAATAAGCTAGGGGAAAACCCACATCATCAAACTTCTTTCAACCTTTTGTAATCAAATCAGAGTTTAAATATAACTAATTATATTCATATACTTTTGTACCTACCATATTAAAACATAAATTTATTTAAAAGTTAAAGTCAGTTTTCTGTGCCCTAAAATGTCATTCTTAATCTTCTGTTTTCTTTACACTTTATAAATTTCCATGTTCCTGGCATAAGGCTCAAAGATATTTTGTCAACCATCTGAAAGTATTATCCTTTTAGAGGAAAACACAGTGGTAATGAGGAGATGTGTTTTAGGAATTTGTTTTTGATTATACATATTGTTTTTTATTTAAAAGATTCATTATATGCAAATTAAAGGTACGATGTAGCTTATGGGAACAAAAGATATATGCCTACATTCCTTATAAGCTCTACTTAGTGTACTGCCCTTATTGTGCTCCAGCAATGTTAAAGCACCCTTGTTTTACATTATTGCTATGCTTTAACAATTGCTATTTCATGCTTACTTGCTTTAAACAATGTTATTAATATGTAAAAATATATGATTATTCCATAGACACACTTCATCATCCTCTTATAGGATTCTCCTATCCATTTATTTAGGTATTAAGAGCTTATTAAATATTTGAGTTTCATAGATTTCACTTATACCACATTGATAGACATTTTAGAGATAGGGATATCCAATATGTTGTTATTATTCATGTGTTACACTGTTTTGCCTGCTGGCCTCAATATAGGGATAGGAACAATAATATTTATAGTGATTTTAAAATCTTCACAATGGGTTTGTATTTTCAGTTTTAAATTGAAAATTGTCCTAGTCCAAAAAGTATTTATACATGAATATATATATATCCAGATGAGGTGGCACATGCCTGTAATCCCAGTGACTGGGGAAGCGAGGCAGGAGGATCTCAAGTTCAGAGCCAGACTCAGCAACTTAGCTAGGCCCTAAGCAACTCGGCAAGATCCTGTCTCTAAATAAAATATAAAAAGGGATGAGGATGTGGCTCAGTGGTTAAGCACCCTTTGGTTCAATCCCTGGTACTGGGGGTGGGGGGTAGGGAGGACATTAGGAAATGATATGAAATTCCAATATACTCTATGAGAACAATGTTGATTTGGGTATGTTATACTACTTAAAAAAAAATTCAGAGCTGTGGTTTCTTGTTCAGATAGATCTTTTATGTGTGATTAAATTAGCTAACGTGTGATTTTTTTTTTCTGTCTGCAGGATGTGTCAATTTATACCAGCAAAATTCTGTACAATAAGTATAAAAGTCATTTAAGTTCTGATAAGCTAGGCACTTTAATTTTGGTTTCTAGAACTCATTAAGTTTTTTTTTTTTAATTTTTTTTTTAACTTTAATATTTATTTTTTAGTATTTGGCAGACACAACATCTTTGTCTGTATGTGGTGCTGAGGATCGAACCCGGGCCGCACGCATGCCAGGCGAGCGCGCTACCGCTGAGCCACATCCCCAGCCCTCATTAAGTTTTTAAGAGAAATTATCTCTGGTTTTCTGGCTAGAACTGACACATACATTTCATAGAAAAATGAATAATGAGAACTCAAGGAGTTTTCATGCTTTTAAAGAGAATAAATCTCTGTTTACTCAGAGGAAATAAATGCTTAGAAAATTCTTACAGTAAACATGATTATAGCAGTTTCCCAAAGCCAATAAAACAACTATTTGGTCAGCTAATGAAAAATTCAGCCAGTGCAATTAAGCAACTAATGTGAAGACATGAATCAAAGTCTCAAAGCTGCTAAGAACCTCTTCCCATCATCATGTCTGCTCAAGTGCTTTTCACTCAGATCTTATCAGTGTAATTTCTTTTTCAAGTTAGACTTCTTTAGGAGTAAGAATATTTACAAACCTATAACTTCCTATTGTGCTCAGAAATGTTTTCTTGAGATATAGGAAGTCCTTTTCATTTTTAAAAAAATTCACCTTTTGAGTCTTTAATGTGTCTTGAAATCTTTTTTAAAATTATTATTATGTAAGAGAGGAGTCAGGTAATTTGATCTCGGTTCAAAGCTCTTTGCTAGGAAAAAAGATTATCATATGAAAAAATTCTAATAATATGTATTTTCCATGTTTTTATTTGGAATAAATTTGAATACAAACTAGATTCCTTATAGGGAACACTTTCCAGTATAGGGCCAGACTTGAGGCTAAATAAATTCAGTCATTCTCTGTAACTACAAAGATAAGAAAGGCATAGATGGGCATTGGGGATTATATTCTAAAATTCCTTTGTAAGCACATCTTTTTTTTCCCCCTGTATGAGTCAGGATCATAATATTTTTAGTGTTTTTATTGTGATATTATGACATTTGCATACAAAGAATAACTAGAAGTATTTTGTAGAATGTATGAATTATTATTAAATTCTGAATATAGTTGAAGAAAATTACATAGCTGAGCAGATGGGTGCCATTCAGAATGATTTTGCACACATCCATGGTTGGTTGTGTCTTTTATACTGCAATGGCTTTCCCAGATTGCTACTCTTCCATATTTCTCCCTTCCACTTTCCCCATTTCACACTAACCAACCTACTACACTGAGAAAGGATATGTATAATTGTTTTCCCTCAACACACCCTAACTATAAATTTGCCTATACTTGTACTCTCATTTACTCCTTCTGTCGATTCTTAAAGGCAGAATGACCTACTGTGAATTTGAGGTGAATCCCACCTATGTTCTGTGGTCTACTTTGCCTTTTGACATTACACCATCAAACTGGCTGCCACCTCTCTTTCAGATTTTTCTCCTCTCTTGTTAGAACTTTCTCGTCACAACATGAACAATATTCAGACTTCCATCTTGAAAAAGCATGCTCACTTCATCAACCCTCTATCTTTCCTTAACTACTGCCCTATTTAATGACAACCTTTTAAAAGAAGTCATATGCTTATTTTTTCCACTTCCTTATCTCTGATTAGTTCACCAAACCTAGTGTAATTTGGCTGTTACTTAGAATCTGATTTTGTTGATTAACATTGAATTTCTAATTACAAAATTTGATAGGTTACTTATGGTCTTTATTTTACCTTTCTGCAGAACCATTTATTCTTCAAACTGTTTTTATTTTCTTTATAATACTGCTTCCTTTTTTTTTCCTTTTTCTCCTGTCTTCTAGTTCTTTTTTTGGCTAACTCTTCCTCTGCTAATTTGTTATTTTATCAGATTTTTCTCTAGTCTTTGGGTCTAATTCACTGCATTTACCAAGTATCTACTATATACTTGCTAAGCTCTGTTTTTGGTACTTTTTGTAAATTGTTCCTGATAATTTAGAACAACCATGAACAACCATTGACTTTTTCTGAGACTGCTACTTAGGGGGTGGAATTTAATATAAAATGTTCGATTCTAAAGTTGTGTTGTAATAATATATTAATCTGCTAAGGCTGCAATAACAAAAACCAAAGACTTGATAACTTAAAGAATAGAAATTTATTTCTCACAAATCTGGAAGATGCAAGATCTTGTTCAGTTTTGGTGCTGTTGAAGGCTCTCTTCTTGGCTTATAGATGGGCTGCTTTCTGCACTCCACAATGTCTGTGACCTCACAGGCAGGGGGAGAGAGCACACATACTGGTATCTCTTCTTACAAAGCACTAACCACCATCATAAGAACCACTTTAATAACTTTGTGTAAACCTACATTCCTCCTATTGATCCAATTTCCAAATACCATCACTTTTGGGATGCGGGCGTCAACATCTGAATTTGGGGGAAGGGCACAATTCGATCCATAGCATATGGTTTCCAAACTTTTTAAAGAAGTAGAATTGTTTATTATTTTTTAATCAAAATCTTATTGGGACCCCAAAATATGAAGTGGATAAAAGCATATCTACACTATTACAGTATAGAGCTCTCAATGACAGCTTGGAACCTCTCCCCAAACTACTTCAACAGTGCCCCAAAGGCACTTACTCAGAACCCAGGGGTTCTGGGTAAGCCAGTTAGAAAAATAGTGACTTTGGTTAAATTGCAAGCTTATATTTTCTTTGATTTAAACCAGATTTTCAAATGGATCCTGAACATTTCTATTTTTCTTTTTTTAAACTTTTTTAAAATTTATATATGACAGCGGAATACATTACAATTCTTACTACACATATAGAGCATAATTTTTCATATCTCTGGTTGAATACAAAGTATATTCACACCAATTCATGTCTTCATACATGTACTTTGGATAATAATGTCCGTCACATTCCACCATCATTTCCAACCCCATGCCCCTTCCTTTCCCCTCCCACTCCTGTGCCCTATCTAGAGTTCATCTGTTCCTCCCATGCTCCCCCTCCTTACCCCACTATGAGTCAGTCACCTTATATCAGAGAAAACATTTGACTTTTTTTTTGGGGGGGGGAGATTGGCTAACTTCACTTACCATTATCTTCTCCAACACCATCCATTTACCTGCAAATGCCATGATTTTATTCTCTTTTATTGCTGAGTAATATTCCATTGTGTATATATACCACATTTTCATTATCCATTCATCTGTTGAAGGACATATAGGTTGTTTCCATAGCTTGGCTACTGTAAGTTGAATTTCAATAAACATTGATGTGACTGCATCACTCTAGTATGCTGTTTTTAAGTCCTTGAGGTATAGACCTAGGAGTGAGATAACTGGATCAAATGGTGGTTCCATTCCATGTTTTCTGAGGAATCTCCATACTGCTTTCCAGAGTGGTTGCACTTTGTAGTCTCACCAACAATGTATGAAAGTGCCTTTCTTTGCACATCCTTGTTAACATTTATTGTTACTTGTATTCTTTATAATTTCCATTCTGACTGGAGTGAGATGGAATCACAGTGTAGTTTTAATTGCATTTCTCTAATTGCTAGAGATGTTGAACATATATATATGTTGACCAATCATATTTATCATATATATGTTGACCAATCATATTTTTTTCTTCTGAGAAGTGTTTGTTCAGTTCCTTTGCCCATTTGTTGATGGGGTTATTTATTTTTCTGGTGTGAAGTTTTTTGAGTTCTTTGTATATCCTGGAAATTAATGCCTTATCTGAGGTACTGGTTGTAATGATTTTCTCCCATTCTGAAGACCATTGGAACAGAATAGAAGACACAGAGACATACCCACATAAATATGGTTATCTCATCCTAGACAGAGTCTCCATAGAAATACATTGGAGAAAAGATGGCCTCTTCAACAAATGGTGCTGGGGAAACTGGAATTCCATATGAAATAGAATGAAATTGAACCCCCCTCTCTCACTCTGTACAAAACTCAACTCTAAGTGGATCAAGGACCTAGGAATTAGACCATAGACCCTGAACTTACTAGAAGAAATAGGCCCAGATCTCCAACATGTTGACTTAGGAACCAATTTCCTCAATAAGAGTTCTAAAGTGCAAGAAGTAAAATCAAGGATTAATAAATGGGATGATATCAAACTTAAAAGCTTCTTCACAGCAAAGGAAACAGTTAAAAACATGAATACATTTATGTTTTTTGCATTCTTCTGAGTTCTCTGAATTTCCAGTTTTCTTACAATTAAAAATGGTTGTTTTTCATGTCTTTTCTTCCCACTAAACTTCAGCTACTTAGGAACAAGGATTGTCTTTTCATCTTGCATCTGGCCTAAATTGAGTATATACTATGTGTTCAAGACATACTCACTGAGTAAATGGATTTTTTTCAAGAAGATCAATTTTTAACAAATCTGTGCCAACTGTTTTATCTGTTATTGAGGTAATAAGACAAGATGATTTCTAATTTTTCCTTCCAGTTTTACAATTCTATGTTACTTCTCTTACTGTACTTGCTTTCCTGTCTTCACCTATGATTCCTTTCATTTATTTTATAAAACATTTGAAATATATTTTCTGTAGTGACATTTAGATTTAGTTTCAATTTAAATAGAAGTATCTTATTTTTAGTTTCTCAAAACACTAACTTTTGCAAATGGAAGCCAACTAGGAATGAAGTATATCAAGAATAAGCCTAGTTTGGATTTGCTTCTCTTTTACTTTCTGTTGAATCACGATAGCAGGTCCACTTCCGAGCATGACCTAGAGATAGGAAAAGTGTAGTCTATTATGAACTATGAAAATAATTTTTCTTTCAAAATAGCATTCAAGACATTTCTTGAAAAGTTGAATTCAATAATTTTTTTTCTTTAAAGTCTTAGAGTTATATAATAGGAGTCTTAATTTTCACTATCATGTATTATATAATAGATTAAAGCAGGTTCTTCAAAACTAAACTGTTTAAAACTCATGATTTTTTGAGAAATATTATATGTAACTTATTAGACTGTGTTTTTATTTAAAATCTTATACCAGTATGTGCGTGGTTTGAAGGCATTGCCAAAAAAAAATGTAGTATGGAAGCAAAACAGAATAGTGAAAAAGATGCTACAGTTTTTTAAATAAGAGGAAAATATTTTCTTTACACATGAAATTTTTGGTCAAAATGATATTAACTAATTATATGACTACTCTATTAAAGCTGTCTATTTCAGAAAAGTTTCATTTTTTGGTACCACTGACTGCATTAGCACATTACTTCTGACAATAGACATAGTTTTGGTTTGTTTTTTTTTTGGTCAAAGTGATGTTGTGTTTTTACTTTTAAAAGAAAGTACAAGTTTTCTGTGGGCTTAAATATTAAAAATGCTTCTTAAAAACTTGAAATTATTAGGTTTTAAACCAGAACTCTTAAAGCTTTTTCACATTTGATTGCGATAATTACTGATCCCTTGAGCTAGGTATTTTCTGAACCTGTTTTTACTTGCTGAAAAATGTAAATTTTCATTATTAAGAGAAAATATCAGTTACTTTATTCATTTGACTTTGTCTTTGCTTTTTATTGTTTGATTTAGAAATTTATCTACTGTCTTTGATTTTTATTGTTTGATTTAGAAATTTTTCTAAATTGTTGACATTATTCAAATACCAGTAAATGAAATAGATCTTTTGAGGAGAAGTTACTTTGAATGGAAAAAATAATTGTTACAAAATCTCTAGCTTTGAGTGTGTCCTGTCTTATTCAAATTTCTTGTTTTTCTTTGCATGCATAGTTATATTCCATTATAGTATATATATTTGAGCATAAAAATGGTTAATTTAATCAGAATTCAGCTTATGACTTCTCTGTTCTTCCTGTATTGTTGTTTTACTGCTTTATACTATCTGTTCCTTTCTGTTTCTCTTTTCTTCCTGATTATTCTCTTATCTGTGGTTTGGTGTGTGTGTCTTGCCATTAGTTGTGTCTTCTGACTTATTTTCGTAAGTGAGTCATTGTAAATTTTGTTGTGGTTGCTGTGAACCCTCTTTCAGTGGGAATTATTTTTGTAGACCTTGAATTGTGGAAGCATTCTAGTAGATTCACATTTGCCAGATTCCTGTGGGCTTCACTAAACTTGGACCAATTATTGTTCTGAATATCTTGGGAATGGAGAAATAGTATATATTCTGACGTCTAATGTTTGATTTCTTTTCCACTCAAGCCCCTAGATGTATGATTAAAAGCTCTCTTATGACTGTCTCCAGGATAGTGAGCAGAGTCTTTTTTACAAGTTGTTTCACAGATGGTACAGAATTTTGTGGATTTAGGTTATATGTAGGGAGCTAATCCCAGTTCTAACTTCCTGTATCTGACAGGACTGAGGCCCGCCTCCTATCCAATTATGGATGTTGAATCACTGATATCTAAAGCCATCCTGAACTTCAGGAAATTTACTTCTCTTATTTTTAGTTCTTATGTAGTTTCTGGCACCTGAGAGTTTTCTTTTAAGATTAGTTTACTTCATTGCTTTTTTTATACTGTATATATAACATTTCTGTTTTGGACGGGGAAACTTCTCAAGTCTCTGTCCAGAATTGAATGACTGGCAGTTGACCCATAACTTTGAAAGACGGGCAGTGGTAAAGTCGTTCATAAAGCAATCTAAGAAAAGGAAACAACATAACCAAAGGTATGGAATGGGTAGTCATGGGACTTTAATGAAGAATAACAGAAAACCTTGTGGTTAACTTTGGCTTAAGTTCAGAGTATATGGAAGTGATACGTTTGGAAAAGGTGGATTGGACTCAAGTACAGTAGGCCTTGAATGGTAGGATAAGGAATTTGGATTTTGTTCTTCATATAGCAGGGAGCCAATGAATGTCTACTTACATGAGAGTCATGAAGAATTTTGTCCTGGGAAGATTAGTTTGGTTAACATGAATAGGTTGGAATGGAGAGAACATAACTTGTTAGTAGATAGAAACTACTAATGAGTCAATGAAAGAGATAGTAAAGACCTGAAGCCTGAAGTAAGGTGACACTAGTGGCAATGAAGATAATAACATGAAATAAGAGAAAAGCAGCAGCAAGGATGGAAATAACATAGCAATTTAGCTTTTGAAATAAAACTGACTAGATAAATATAGTAATTGTGAAATATAGATCTGTATTTATATGTTTATGCCCATACAAATGTATTATATGTATATTTATACATATGTAGTAAAAAATTTTCTCCCCCACCCCTGTACTAGGGATTAAACCCAGGGGCACTTAACCACTGAGCCAATCCCCAGCACATTTTTTAAAAAATATTTTATTTAGAGACAGGGTCTCACTGAGTTGCTTAGTGCCTTGCTGAGTTGATGAGGCTGGCTTTGAACCCATGATTCTCCTGCCTCCACCTCCTGAGCTGATGGGATTGCAGGTGTGCACTACCATGCCCACCTCCATGATTTGATATGTATGTATTGGAATCCTTGAGTTTCTCTATTATCTTGTGATAAAAAAAAAAAAAAACAAGAAGGAAGGACTCTGCTTCCCTATGAAGCCTTCACTTGAATCTACATAATTGGGAAATCAAAAGGGGAAAGGAAGAGGTCAACAGTGTTGTTATTGTTAGAATAGATTTGGGACTAGATAGGTCATGAGTTGGGAAAGGTTCAAAGAGTTCTTAAAATAAATTTGATTTTACTAACTACAACTTTTTACGTCTTATATTGTTGACATATTGACCTTACAGAGAAACCTAGAGTCCACTAAAACATTAGAAAGAACAATATGAATGTAACATATTTCAATATTAAATGTACATTGGAATAAATGACTATAATTATATAAGTATATGAATTATGACATATGGAATTATAGTAACTATAAGTGGTTATTTTGAGTGAAACTGAGGGTAACTTAAAAATGGTTCACACAGGTCTGGGGATATGGCTCAGCAGTAGATAACTCACCTAGCACGTGCGAGGCCCTGGATTCGATCCTCAGCACCACATAAAAATAAAATAAAGATATTGTGTCCATCTACAACTAAAAAGTAAAGTATTTTTTAAAAAAATGGTTCACACAACATTTACATGCAAATTGTTGACTGGAATGATGGTGGCTATGTGTTTGAGACTGTTTCCTATGTATTATCTTTTCTCAAATGAAACATTTATTAAATAGAAAATATATAACATATGTTACAAATAGTAATAATAAGACACTTTCTTGCTGAATTGTTTCCATTCTTATTGCTTCTCCCTCTTGTACACCTTCATGCCCTTTATTTTGTTTTGAAACATAAAATCAACATAAATGTAATTCTATTCTGTAAAATTCTGTACATCAAAAAGGGGAAAAAAGAGAGAGAGAGAGATTTACAAAGGAAATAAAAGCTATAGCAACATCAAGCAACCCTTAAAATACATGCAAGACTTGAGTGAAGGAGACTATTCAATTATCCAGAAAGAAATAGACCATTGTAATTCCCAATGAGATAATTCAGTAGTGTAAATTCAACAATTCTTTCAAGCAAGTTATGATTTAATGCTATATAATGTTAATGTTAATGAAAATACCCAAAGAATTTCTCTTTGTTTTCCAGGTTTAAGTCTAATGATCAAATTAACAAAATTTGCCTATGTACTTTTTTAAAAGCTTCATTGAAGAAAATACTTAGAAACGTAAATTTCACCTGTTTAAAGTATACATTTTGATGGTTTTTAGTATACTTACAGAGTTGTGCAGCCATTATCAAACTTAATTTTAGGATATTTTCATCATTCCAAAAAGAAATTTGGGGCCCCTTTATTTGACCTAATTTCTTAATATTACATTTTTAGTTATAATTCATGTATCATAAAGTTCATCTTTTTTATTTGTTATTTTTAGATACCCATGAGTGTGTTTTAACATATTATACATACACGGAGTACAACCCATTCCAATTCCTATTCTTATGGGTGTGCACAATGTGGAGTTAATGGTTGTGTATTGACATATGAGCAAGGGAAAGTTACGTCTGATTCATTCTAATGTCTATTATGTTCCTATTCCCCCTCCCTTCCCTTCATTCCCCTTTGTCTAATCCATTGAACTTCTGTTCTTCCCGTCTATACCCTTCCTTGTTGTGGGTTAGCATTCACATATCAGAGAGAACATTCAGACTTTGTTTTTTGGGGGACTGGCTTATTTCACTTAGCATGGTAGCCTCCAGTTCCATCCATTTACTGGCAAATGCCATAATTTCATTCTTCTTCAAACAGATCTATGGTTCCACAGCACAGCTATTGATGCTTTGCAGGAAGCAAAGGAAGTCTATTTGGTTGGCCTTTTTGAAGACACCAACCTGTGTGCTATCTATGCCACACATGTGAAAATTATGCCAAAAGACATCCAACTAGCACGCTGAATATGTGGAACATGTGCTTAAGAATTCACCTAATAGCAAACATTTCATTCTCAAAAGAAAGTTTTTTTTTTCCTCTTCCTCCTGTTATTGGTAGTTCTGCACATAGATATTTTTTTCCCATGTGGTCAGAAGATACCTAAGTATGATTCCAAGTGAAAAAATAGGGAATAGAAATCAGATATTGGCCATTTTTCCATTTTCATTTGCATCCGAATTGTTAATATAAATGCAGGGATGTAAAGCATTAATGCAAGTCAAAATATTTCAGTGAACAAGCTTCAGCAGTTCAACTTTACAACAATTATAAATAAAACTGTTAAATTTTCCTGGATAATGCCAGCAATTTGGATTTTTTTAAACAAGTAAATTTCTTATTGATGGCAAATAAATGGTATTTGTAGCATTTTTAACATACAGTAGATTCCATCCATTCATTATACTTTTCTGGGTTGTCCTACATGCAAATGCATGTTTTTAATGTTGGCTGTCTTCTGTGCTGTTCCTGTAAGTTTGTTATTAAAATATATTCAACTATTTTTTTTAAAGGCCTCTATTTTGAATTCTGCTTATTAAGGCATGGTTCATGATCAGTGCTGTTGAAACCACCTTTGTGTGTCTCTTCCCCTGCATATGGGCAACTGTCATTCCCCCAGCTTCATTAAGGTGTGTAGTATTTACTGTGAATAACTTGGTGTTCTGTTGTTTTTGTTGCTGCTGCTGCTTCTGCTGCTTTTGTAGTGGTCAGAACTTGAGCATATTAGGCAAGCACTCTTAAGACTGAGCCACACCACATAGCCCTCCTCAACTTGTGTGTTTATGGATATATAAATGATTAAATCTTATTTATTACCTACTTTTTTATGATGAGAATATTTAAGTTCTATTCTCTAAGCAATTTTCAAGTACACAATACATTCTTATTAACTATAGTCATAATGTTGTGCAGAAATAGACCACAACTAGAACTTCTTTATCATAACCAAAACTTTATGACATTTTACCCATATCCTTCCTTACCATTCTACTCTCAGCTTTTATAAATTGAACTTTTTTAAAGGTTTTACATGAGTGAAGATTATACAGTATTTATCTTTCTCTGCCTAGCTTATTTCAGTTAGTATAAAGTCCTTTAAGCTCATCTATATTGACACAAATGACAGGATTTCTTTTTTTGAAAGGCTTAATAGTATTCCATTTGAGAGAGAGAGAGAGAGAGAGAGAGAGAGATTGAGATTTTCTTTATCTATTATCCATTAATGCATTGGTTTGAGATGTTGGCTATTTTAAATAACACTACATTGAACATAAGAGTTCACTACAGTGAACATATCTCTTTGACATACTTATTTATTTGTATGTATACCCAGAAGTTGGACTGCTGTATCATGGTAGTTATATATATATATATTTTTTTTTTTTAAAACATAGAGTTGCTCAACAATAAATTGAAAATATGGGATTGGGGCTGTGGCTCAGTGGTAGAGCACTTGCCTGACATGCTTGGGCACTGGGTTCAATCCTCAGCACCACACAAAAATAAAATAAAGGTATTGTGTCTGTCTACAACTAAAAATATGTATATATATTTAAAAAATAAAATGAAAATACTACAGTAGAAATAACTTTTAAGGGAAATGTGTCACAAGTGTTGTTAGTCTTTAAATGCAGTGCTGTATTTCCTATCTAGTTCCCTTTCAAGGTGTTTTCTTTCAGTTGCTTCCTTTGAAGGTGCTTCCCTTTTTTTGATTTGTTTGCTTTAGGCTGTTAGGGTTCTATTGATGTGCTAATTTGATATTCTTTGTAAATTCTCTGTGCTTAAGGCTGCAATCCCTTTTTTTTACTAAATTGTAGGTATCTGATGGGACTGAAGTTTTAATTTTAAGAAAAAATTTCCTTTTTATTTGTTAATGATTTTTAAGCATATTATGCTCTCTTTAATTGAGAAGCATATATATATATATATATATATATATATATATATATATATGTATATATACACATACACACACACACACACACAATATTAAATGAAGATACATAACTTAGGCAGAAATGGGTAGTATCTTAACTGTTGAAAATATTCTCTCCTGAAAATTTTTGTCAAGATGTAGGTAGCACTGTACTAATATTTTGAGATTTGGGTACTTGATTTGCTTCTTCCAATTAATTGCATTGTGAAAGCAGGCAGATCATTTACCATCTGGATTGATTTACTAATATATTTTATTTCATAGAACTGAAAATAAAGTTTTTCTTGTTTTATTTTACTTTTATTCCGATTAATATGCTAAATGGTAGTAAGTCCAGTAGTCCTGAAAAGTCTGGAATGGAAAACAGCCTCTTTTCTTGCCCTTTCCTATCCTCATTGCCATTCTCCCAGACTACCATTTTTCACCACTGGGTTTTGTTTCTTCTGGTGGTTACCATAATACAAAAATAGAGACTAGCTAGTAATTTCTTGCTATGAAGGATAAAGCACAGGTAGCAACTCCCCCCTTTCCTTTTTCCTCCCATGTATTTTTATATTTTATTTATTGTTTTATATAAAATAGTTGTATTTCGATTTTCAGTTCTTTCTACTTTAATCACTATCTTAATTCTCTTCTATGTAATGTAATAGTATTAGCTTCCCTATCTTTTGTGCCATCATTTCTTCCATCTGGTACTGTTTTCCGATAAGTATACTTTTATTTTTACCTTTATTGAAGTTATTAATATTTACATTATTTTGACAACCACCACCTAATCTATGCTTTGTCCTGGGTTGGCTTTTCAAGGTGAATACCAGAAAACAGTACTTTTTAATGTTATGACAATATTGTTCCCTTTAGGCAAGGTGTAGTACGCTAGGATTTTTTTCCCCTTTCATGTTTGGGGTCTGGTATTTTAAATTCTGGTCATTTAAAGGAGATTATTTTTTTCAACATGGCCAAATAGATTCTTTTTTATTATATCCCATATTTACTGAAATTATACTGCATTTTAGATGACTTCATGTTTTTATTTTATCTTTGTTGATAAGTGAGTGTTGTATTGTCAAAATATCAAGTGTTTCTAACCTTCTTTCCTTCATTTGGGTAAAAATCTTCCACAGAGGCCTTTCTTCCAGACTCCTTTGTCTCTAATCTGTACCAGTTGTTCTCTGTAATAGCTGCATAGTTATTTTCCTTTCTTGCTCTCCTGGGCTGAGAACTGTTTCCTAGATTTGGTGTGTGAGGTGTGTGTGTGTGTGTGTGTGTGTGTGTATGTGTGTGTGTGTCTTTTATTGCTTTACTGATTTGTCTTGTACTGCTTCAGAACTTCCTCAATAATTAATAACTTCCCCTGGAAAGGAATTACATTATTTAAGTCCTTGAATATCAGAAAATATCTCTGTGCTCATGTTTTATTAATAATATGGCTAGTTATATAATTCTAAGTTAAGTAGTTTTTTCTCTTGCAACTTTCATTGCATGCCTGCATTGTCTTCTGTCATCTGGGTTTTAGAATCTATTTTTAAGTTCTTACTATTAAGAAATACATAGAAACATGTAGAGATGTTAGCCTTTATTTCATTCACTTAGCTATTTACTCAGTGGCCCTTTGCTGAAAATGAGTGTTCTTATTCAGGGGAGGGAAATTATCCTCCATATTTAAAAAAAATTTTTTTTAGTTGTCAGTGGACTTTATTTATTTTTTATATGCCATGCCAAGAATCAGACCCAGTGCCTCACGCATGCTAGGCAAGTGTCAAAACCTTAGCCCTCCTGTATATTTTTTTTTTTAATTTTTTATTGTGGGTTGTTCAAAACATTACAAATTTCTTGACATATCATATTCCACACTTTGATTCAAGTGGGTTATGAACTCCCACCTTCACCCCATACACAGATTGCAGAATCACATCAGTTACACATCCATTGATTTACA
>NW_025999900.1:695131-707640 GCF_001458135.2 Marmota marmota marmota
GCCCGCCTACCTTGCAGGAGTGATTGGAAGCTCTGTTCAGCTGTGGGCCACTGGGCCTTTTCTGCCGGTGGTCACCGTTCCGCCTACCTGCTAGGCGCTGGGGGTGGGGGGCGGCTCTGCCCCTCAGCAGGCCGCTGGGCCTGCTCTGTGGATGGTCACAGTTCCCTCTACCTTGCCAGCGCAGGGGGAGGGGGCGGCTCTGCCTCTCAGCAGGCAGCTGCTCCTCTTCTGCTGGTGGGTCGCAGGCCCGCCTACCTTGCAGGAGTGATTGGAAGCTCTGTTCAGCCGTGGGCCACTGGGCCTTTTCTCGGTAGTTATATTTTTAACTTTTTGAGAAATCTCCATCCTCTCTTTCATAATGGCTGCAATAATTTTTATTTCTACTAACAGTGTGTCAGCATTCCTTGTTTTCTACATTGCTAGCAACTTTTGTGCTAGTTCTCTACATTGCTAGTGACTTTTGTGTTTTTGATAGTAGCCATTTTAATAGATATGAGTCAATATCTCATTGTGATTTTAATTTGTATCTTCCTGGTAATTAGTGAAGTTAAGAGTTTTTAATATACCTGTAAGCCAGTTGTATGTCTTCTTTTGAGAACTATCTATTCAGGTATTTTGCCTATTTCTCAATTAGAGATTTTTCTTACTATTGAGTTATTTGAGTTCCTTATATGATTTGGATATTGACTCCTTATCAGATTTATAGTTTGCAGATATTTTCTCTCATCCCATAGTTGTGTCCTCACTCTGTTGTTTACTTTATTTGCTATATGGAAATTTTTTTTTCTTTTGAGGTAGTCCTATTTGTCTGTTTTTGCTTTTGTTATCAGTACTTTTGGGGTTATATCTAAATGTTATTGCTCAGAACAGTGTATTTGCAATTGACAACAACTTTTTTTCTTTATCAATTGCACTTACCCTTATATTTTATGGTTTTCATGACACAGTAAGCCTTCTTCCTATGTTTTCTTTTACTAGTTTTACAATTTTAGGTCTCATATTTAAGTCTTCAACAAACATTTTGAGTTTATTTTTGTATGTATGTAAAATAATGGTCTAATTGCATTCCATTCCATGTGGCTAATTCTCTCATCATAATTTGCCGCAGTCTGGCTGGGCACAAAATCACGAGCCACTCACAGCCTTGTAGATTCAAACAGCAGTTCTTTATTCCCGAACTCACACCGGCACTCTACACACGTTCTGGGGGAATTCACGTTCTGGATCCCAAATACCCTCTGAATCCCATGAGAACTCAACGGGAACTCTAGGAGCGGGCGAGCCTGAGGCAGCAGGATACGCCCTATTCCCAGCGGGGTACACCTTAAACCTGGAACCGCCCTAAACCCCAATCCGCCCTAAACCCAGATCCACCCTGGTCCTTGAGCAAGGTCACCTTACATGCAATGACACTGCAAATGACCTGGGTCATGCCATGCGTCATTCTTACTTAGCAATGGCCCTCAGCAACAATTTGTTTAAAAAACTTTTCCCCCATTGTATTTTCTTGCCACTTTTATTGAAAATCAGTTAACTATATATGCTTGGGTTTATTTATGGGCTTTCTATTTTATTCTATTGGTCTCTATGTCATATTTTTGGTCTGTATTATGCTGTTTTGATTATTATAGCTTTATAGTAACATATCGAGATTGCATGATGTTCACTTCCAGTTTTGTTTTGTTTTGCCCCAAGATTGATTTGAGTATTTATTTGTGGTTCCCTATGGATTTTAGCATTTTTCTTTTCTGTTGCTATGACAAATGTCAGTAGAGTTTTGATAGGAATTGCATTGAATCAGTAGATCATTTTTGTGTACTGGGTACATTTTAACAGTGTAGATAGACCTTCCCCAGATTAACAGTCATTCAACATAATGACTGTTTTACTTTAGGATGATGAGAAAGTGATACACATTCAGTAGAAACTACCTTAAATTTTGAATTTTGACCTTTTCCTGGACTAGTGATTTGTGGTACAATATTCTATTATAATGCTGGGCCATTTAATCTGAAAGTGTAAAAAAACTAATTACATTTAAAATAATGACTAATAAGTAAGAATTAACCATTGCCATTTTGCTAATTATTTTCTGATTGTTTTGTAGGCTTTTTGTTCCATTCTTACTCTCTTGCTATCTTCTGTGATTTGATTTTATATATATGTATAGTGGTATGGTTCCATTCCTTTTTCATCTGTCATGTATCTACTATGATTTTTTTCTTATTTGTTATCATGAAAGGCTGATGTAAAACATATTTATACCAGTGTATTTGCAATTGATAACAACTTTTTTTCTTTATCAATTGCACTTACCCTTATGTTTTATGTTTTCATGACACAGTGTATATCCTTTTACATTGTGGATCCATTAATACATTATTGTAGTCCCTCTTCTTTTTAAAATGCTTATGGGGCTGGGGTTGTGGCTCAGAGGTAGAGTACTTGCCTCGCACATGTGAGGCACTGGGTTTGATCCTCAGCCCCACATAAAAATAAATAAGAACAAAATAAAGGTATTAAAAAAACACATATGTGTTTAATACCTTTAAAAAATGTTTATGTATTTTAACCTTTATAGTAAAATTGTAGGCAATTTACACACCACCACTGACTACTTTGAATTTGGCTATATATTTAACTTTGCCAATGAGTATTATACTTTCATATGTTTTCATGTTACCAATTAATGACCTTTAATTTCAGCCACCCTTTAGCATTTTTTATAAGGTAGGTCTAGTGGTAATGAATGCCATCAGCTTTTGTTTATATAAGAAAATCTTTATCTTTTCCTCATTTCTGAAGGACACCTTTGCTTTGTAAAATATTCCTGGTTTACTTTTTTCCCCCCTTTTAGCTCTTTCTATATATTATCATATTCTCTTATTATTTGCAAGGAGTCTGAGAAATTTGCTAATTATCTTACAGAGATCTGCTTTTCTCTTTCTGCTTTCAAAATGCTCCCTTTGTCTTTGCTTTTGTGTGTGTGTGTGTGTGTGTGTATGTGTTGTTGTTGTAGTGGTGGTGGTGGTGGTGTGTGCGTGTGTGTGTGTGGTGCTGGGGTTTGAACCCAAGGCCTTGTGCATTTGAGGCAAGCACTCTACCAACTGAGCTATATCCCCAGCCCTTGTCTTTGCTTTTTGACAGTTGGAATATAATATGTCTTGGGTTGAATCTGACGCTAGATTTTTGAGCTTCATATACCTGAGTCCTCATCTTTCTCCCCAGAGTTAGAAAGTTTACAGCTATTATTTCTTTGAAATGTTTTTTCTGGACTCTTTTTTCTCTCTCTCTTTTCTTTTTCTGAAATTTTTTTACTGTGAATTTTAGCTCTCTTGCTGGTACCCAGTAGATCTTTTAGACATTCAGGTGGCAAGCCACAGGCAAAAACACAATGGTCAGGGCCAGTGACAGGAGTGTGAACTACCTTCAGGAGCTAGCTGTGGGTATGTCTCACCCACGACCTGCACAGACGAGACAAACTAGGTTTAAAAGAGCTACCTGCAACATTAAACTAAGAAAATGGTGAAAAAATCACACAACACAGGCATGTTTTTCAGATTGAGGGCGGGATGGCTCTGCGACCTTAAGGGTCAGCTTTCACACTGGAAAGAACACTGGAAAAGAGAATGTGAGCCCAGAATTCCTTTGCTTTGTGTTGTCTCCTGGTCAGCAGACTGATTAACATTTTGGCAAGTCACACCCATCTTAGATGCTGTGTGATATCTTAAGTAGAGCTAGAGGGGGAGGCACACCTGCATCATGTGATCAATCCCTTGACAGGGAGTTCGAAGTGCCAGGCCTGTGCCCTCGAGAGGCAACTATGTGCAACACAATCCACACACAGCCCACGGATGGCTTGTGACTGGTATACATGTGGCAGGTGGGTATCATTGCTTTTGCAAGCATTTACAAACAGTGTTTGTACTGCATCCCTGGGCTAATGTGGCTATGTGGAAGAAGGTCAGAGAGGTGATAGTTCAGGAATCTGGAGCAAAAAACCACAGAAGCCAAAGGGAGTCACTGCAG
The DNA here is from genome assembly GCF_001458135.2 of Marmota marmota marmota. Classification (NCBI taxonomy): domain Eukaryota; kingdom Metazoa; phylum Chordata; class Mammalia; order Rodentia; family Sciuridae; genus Marmota; species Marmota marmota. Next base: position 699,161 of record NW_025999900.1, read on the forward strand.
CTATACTTATTGTTGGTTTCCTTTGTAGTGAGAACTTGCTAGGTTTCTCTGTGTAGCAAGCCCCGGAGTCCACCATGGCAAAAACTGTGGGGTCCTTAGTGGTCATACAGGGTGGGGAGGGAGGTGCACAGTAGCCAAAAGGGCTGTCAAAGTCCTTGTCAGAGACAGTTACTGGAATTCTATGTGAAAGAATTCCCCACGCAAAGACACTTCGCCGGGAGAATTCCAATTTTATTGCAAAAAGCTGTGTGCTTATATAGAACTAAGGGGGAGATGGTAGGGCTTAGATAAATGGCAGGCAACCCGTTTATTGGCAAGTTCTTTCAGATGTCAGCTCCGGAGCCCAGGAATTAGTTCTCATTGGGGCTAAGGTTCCCCGCCAGCGAGATTTGAAATTGGCGCCGGCGGGAGAGTTCACACGGGCAGGAACTTTTCGCGCCACTGCAGAAAAGAGGAAGGTAGGAAGAAGAGGTGCTTAGGTGCCATGTTGGGGTTTTTTCTCTGGGGTATGGCTGCCGTTTATACTTTTCCCAACACTATGCAAGACAGGCCACTGAGGACTATGGTAGTTCCTGTGCATAGCTGATATTTATAGCCTCCATCTTTTTTCTTTGCTTCTGGCCATACCAGTTTCTTTGATCTTGCTGTGGTATAACTGATGCAGCTCATTCAGGCAGTACCATCAATGGCTGGGGAAGCTGTTCTCCATTTTCATGCAAAGGGACATCACAAGCTAAGGAGATCCCTCTCCCGGTTGAACAGTACTTGCCTTGGGAAGGGGATAATGTAAGCAAAATAAAACTGTTCTTCCTACCTTTTTTAGTGATTATTCTCAGGGTTGTTTTTTATTTTGTTTTCTAGAATACTGCTATTTTTTGTTTTCTTTGTAAGAGCATCTTCCCTCTTCTATGTAACTAGATACCTGGAGGTTGACCTTTATACTATTTGCTTATTTTTTTCCCTCCCATATCCACACACTCCATTGACCTCTAAATATTGCTTGTACCAGTACTTTTCTTTATTTCCACTCCCACCACCCAAATCTAAGCCACCATTGGCTCAATCCTGGACTAGAGAGACATTCTCCTAAGGAGTCTTTCTATAATTTCTCTAATCCATTTTCTCTTTTCCATCTGTTTTTCTCTAATTCATTGTGCAGTAAGGATAATTCAAATTACTGTGTTTATAATGACTTGGCTTCTCATTGGCCTTTGAATAGAATTTACAGTTCTTAACGTGGCCTGTGGAGCTGACTTTGGTATGACTTTGGTATATCTTCTGCCTGCATCTCTAACCTCCTTTGGGGCTGGATCCCCACTCCACCCCCATATTCAATACATACTGTGGCTCCTTGCCACTTCATATATAGTCTTACCTCTGCCTGAATTACTTCTAAGCCTCTCCTTCCCTTTGTAACTAATTGTTTTTCATCCTTTGGGTCTAAGCTTAACTGTCATTTCCTTAAGTAGACCTTTTCTGATCATATTATGTTGGCTTCCCTGTTTATCCACATTCATATATCTGTGACTTTTTCACTCATAATATTCATTATTTAACATTTTTTTCTGTTGGATTATAAGATTTATGAGAATATGGAATCGTTGCTCTATTTTATTATCAGGGTTGCTTCAATGCCTGGCATGTAATAGGCACTTAGTTGTTTGTTTTTATTTTAAGAATGAATGAGCTACACATCTGAATTTTGGCATTTTGTCTCCCCTGGATAAATTACTTATCCTGCCTTTATAAGACTATGATGAAAACTCTAGCACATACATGTTACTAACATGGAATTACATGTTAGCAAAATTGCATTGAACAAACCAGAATCAGGCACTAGTAAGAATGTTACAATAGGAAATTTAATTTGTATGATATCTGTTGTATTTCCATGGAAGTGGCACTTATTTCTCATTGGAATACACAAAATCTAGGCTTTTATATTATTTCCTATTTTAGTTTCTTGTGAAACTTTGCATTCTGTTATTATCCTGAATACATTTATAAAAATGAATGTCACAATGTTTTAAAATTAGTATTAAAAACATTATTTATACCATTATCTATGTAATTTCATCTGAGCATATAAGAATAGTATAGTAGTCCCCCCTTACCCATGGTTTTGCTTTCACAATTTCAGTTGTTATCAGCTAAAGTCTAAAAATATTTAGTGTTAAATTCTAGAAATAAACAGTCTTTAGCTTTCAATTGCATGCTGTTTTGAGTAGCATGATAGAATCCCTCCCACTATCTCTCACCCATTGTGAATCATTCCTATGTTCAGTGTATCCACACTGTACATGCTACCTACCCACTAGTCACTTAGTACTCACCTCAGATATCAGATTAACTGATATGATATTGCAGTGCCTGTGTTTAACCCTATTTTACTTAATAATGGCCCCCAAATACAAAAGTAGTGATGCTGGCTATTTGGATATGCTAAAGAGAAATGTGCTTCTTTAAGGGAAAAGGAGATAGTTCTTGACTTAAGAAAAACAATTGTAGGCCGAGGTTGCTGAGGTCTACAGTAAGAATGAATCTTTGTATCCATGAACTTGTAAAAAAGATAAAAGAAATTTGTGCTAGTTTTGTTGTTATACCTCAAAAGGCATTAGATTTACAGGTGGAAAATATAAATAGAAAAAGGGATTTGAGTAATATCAATGTTTTGCAGCAGAAAAGCATTGAGTTTATGTGGAGACTTCAGCAAGGGGTCCTCTGAAACAAGTTTCAAGTCATTTACTGCAAACGTGAGATGGCTACACAGATTCAGGAAAACATTTGAATTTAAAAAATGTAAAATTATGGGAAAGGCTCTATTTAATGATTTAAAAAAGCTACTACCAAATTTCTGACAGAGTTGGAAAAGTTGAACAGCAAATCTACAATTGTGATGAAACAGGGTTCTTCTGAAGGAAAATGCCCAATAGAAACTCTATTCATAAAGTGCAAAGAAGTCACCACGGCATGAGACATGGAAGTACAGATTAATTCTGGTAACAAAACTGCAAATCAGGCATGGTACTCAGAAGAATTCCTGTGCTCTCAAACACAAAAATTGTATTTTGAGAGCAAGAGAGACCATATTTTCATAACTTTTGAATACTGCTGTAATTCATCTATTACTAGGCACTGTTAATCTCTTACTTTGTTCAATTTATAAATTTAACTTTATATCATAGGTATGCATGTATAGGAAGAAATATAGTATATATAAGATTCAGTATTATCTGCAGTTGCAGGCATCCATTGGGGTTCTTGGAACACAGCCCCTATGAATAAGTACTGTACTGAAATTAGCCAAACATATAATAAATACTCTGTTGTTGAGATAAACATTTTTTTATTTTGAAAAGTATATATAAGATCTGTCAAAAATCATATGGTCCATTAGCTGCTGTTAAGTTTATTTCATAACACCTGATTCCTGTGTTTGTTTGTATTATATAGTCAGAATCTATCCTTAGACATCTATCACTTGAGATATTCAACTCTACCAACAATAGGGTTCATAGTGTACGTTACATTCAAGTACCTATATCCTCTATATGTACTGTAGTTCACACTTAAATCAAGGAAGTATCCTGTATTATGTAATTAACCTTAACTTCAGTGGTAGCTCCTAAAACACCTAGTGTGCATAAATTTGATAGCAATAAATTGCAGTTTTCTTCAGTTATACATTTCTTCAGAATACCATATGACTTTTTAAATTTCTAAATCTGAGCATTGGTGTTTGCATGGTCTAAATCTCTGGCATGATTGTTTGTACTGACATCCTTTAGTATAAATTTGAAATCACCTGATTAAAAAAACAAAGAATAACATGATGTCTATCTGTGAAAATTTGTTACATTTTAAAAGTGGAGTTCATGAAACCATGTGCTTTAACCAGACCACCCTCAGAATTATGGGAAATATGTCTGAATTATAATGCCTTTCCCCATTTATCTTAGAATATATGATTATCCATCTCCCTCTGTAGACAGTTTTATCTATTATTCTGATATTGTGTTTCAGTTAGGACATGTAAGCACTAACTTTAGTTTTTAGAAATGTTTCTGATTTTTAGTGATAATTATATTAATGAGTACCCTATTGTTTTGTTGGCCCCTCCCCAATCTCCCCTGCCTTGAATGCAGGGACATTTAACCACTGAGCCACATCACCAGCCCTTTTTATATTTTATTTTGAACAGGGACTTGCAACGTTGCTTAGGGCCTCAGCCTCCCAAGTTACTAGGTTTATAGGCACTGTAGTTTTTAAATTTCACTGAAGTATACTTCAAGTTGTTAATGTAAATATTTTATAAATTTGGCTGAACTTCTTACAAGAGTTCTTGGTCTTGACAGCTGACAGCAGCTAGGTGATCTCTCTTAATGGACAGCTATCTTTGAATTTTGTGGGTTGGGACACAGATATGTTTGGAATTGGTGTTTAACACATGATAGAAAGGAGGGAAGGTAGGAGAACATGAGTCATCTTGTAAAGAGTCTTAGTCTCTAGAGTTCACTGCATTTCTTAGTTTGAACCAATCTAAGTTTTGAAGTCTTTATATGGCCTGATAATTTGAAGTTGAGAGAACTAATGTGAACTTCAAGTTTTGATTTCAACTTGCTTAGAGAATTCTAGATTCTCTAGAGCTAGTATGTTTCAAGGATTATCGTGAACAGATTATGGCTGGAGGGGAAGAATGCTGCCTCTTGGTATTATTGAATGACAACCCCTGCCCTCTGCCCTAGCTAAGAACTCAAAGCATTGTTGAATAGCACTAAAATGAGCTGAGACAAGACTTGGGCCAGATGGTCAGTATAGGGCTTTAAAAGAAAGGATAAAAGAGTAATCTCAGAGACACTTTCTTATGTTAAGGGACTGAGAAAATGAAGTCTGTCTGAAGCCAAGTGTAAATTATACCACCTTCTTTGGGAGTAAAAGCTGCTATATATTACAACAACAACAACAAAGGCAGTGTAGACAATCAAAGTTTAGGAATAAACCTTCAAGTGTATTATTCTAATGCTTAGTTCTTTCTTACTTAACTTTCAGGACCCATTGCTCCTTTTTCTTCCCTGCTTCTCCAAAATCTATTTGAACAAATTTCGATGGATAATAATAGCAAAGGAAGGATTAACTTTTAGAGCATAATTATAACATAAGATGCCCTTTGTCCAAGAATTACATTAGACATGCATGCTTTTGAAAACATCCCTTTTTTAAAAAAAGAAAAACTTATTAAGAAATAAAGATATGAATTTTTAAAAACCTGAGTTTAGTCTGCTTTCAGTAAAATAAGGTACAGGTATCAAAATTAAGCAAACCACTTTTTCTTTCCTGTTTTTTGCTTATAAGCTTTACACATATTTAAAATAAACCCATGAAAAAACAGAAATAGTGTTCTGGGATTGGCTACGTAGACCAATTACCACCAGCCTCCAAAACCCAACTGAGCTTAAATTTTGGAAATAAATTTGACTAAGACTTCTTCCTCATTCTCTTATATAATGGTTTACATGAAATGATACTCACCTCTGCCAGAAACCCCAGGAATCCTATTCAGTGATTTATTTTTAATGGTCATGGAAGAATTAAAACAACAGAGGTGAGGATTAGGGTTAAAAAAAAAAAAGTCAGAAAAATACTATATTCTCATTGTGTGGTTTCAGTGTAACAAATCTTTAAAAATACTTGGGCATACCACAATAATTAAAGGGCTTAAGAACATAAAATAAGGTACCTAGAAAATAAAAGCCCACAACTGAATAAGAATGAATTGTTTTATTTTTTAATTAGAATTTAATGTAGGTTACCATGGTGAAAATATTTAGAAGTACTTAGCAGTAACAGTTTTGTGCAGCCCTAGAAATCTGAAACAACAATATAAATAGGCAGGACTCTTAAAGACTCATACTCACAGACAAGTTTAATGTGAGTGATTGCTAGAGGGGGAGTGTATTTTCTTCAGAGCTATGCAAAGAAATTTTAATTGACTTGATTTTGGCAGTTAGAATCATACAACTTAGCTTTAATAACTCAAATTTTAAAATATTTGCTCATTGCTCTATATTATGACTATTCAAGAAATACTATTTTTAAACACTAATCATTTTAGATAAACTATTAAAATACATTTATGGCCTCTATGAGTATGACTGTTTATTACATTTTACCTATAAAAGCTGAACTGTTTTATATACTCTTTATGGAAACAGTGCACAGTCATAAATTAAAAGATGCAACTGTTTTGGATATTTTACTGGTGGTCCTGTGTTTTCCTGCCAGCGGTGCAGCTGTTTCAGGTTTCTCAGGATAACATATAAAAAGTTGTATGCACACTACAAGTTTATGATGGAATTGCCAAGCCAGAGATGGTATGACTCAACTTTCCCAGAAGCAAGCTGTACAAAATGTGATTAATCAAAACAGTTAGCTGTACAGTGGTTTGAATCACAGCTATGAAAACCAATCCTCATTTTGTAATAGTTGTCTTCTTAGAGTTGACAAACATTTTCTGGTGGGTGGCTTCTACAATGAGTGAACAGTCATTGGAGCTAAGACTATGCTTTCCTTTTGAGGATCTGAGGAAAGAAAGCAACATCATCTGGTGTGTAGTTAAAAATTAACTAGAAACTTGTGTCAGGAATGGAACATTTCATTTCCAATTTGCCTGTAAAAATATTACTCACTTCTTATTTGTATGGTGGTTATTAAGTTCCTTTTGAAGCCAGGTTGATTTTTTTTAAAAGTTTTTTGGGATGACTTTATATCTCATTTCTTATGCATAAGAAATCTTAACAGTTGACATTTTATTATATTCTGGAAGGTAATAAGCAGATAACTTTATAACCATATGGTAGATTTGGCGAATCCCTATTTAAGTCTAACATGATCTAAAGCTCTAATATTTGACAGTAACTGCTTAATAATGGTAGTATTCAAAGTGTGATGCATCCTAGGAGAGTATGTAAGATGGGATGTGGGGAAATATCAAAACTTTTATCTAAATTTTTTGTCTCATCCTTTGAATTATCTATTTATACATATTTTATAATATTTTAATATGAAGAGCACATTTTTTCAAAATAATTAAAATAATTTACTACAATAATATGTGTATAAAGGTTACATATAAAAGCATATAGTGATTTTTTTTAAAATAAGTATACAAATTTTGGAGATGAATGTGCAGATATTTTGTCCTGCTATAAATATAGTACCAAAATAGTTTTAAATCATTGCTCAATAAATATTCCTTTCTCCCTTCCCCTTTCTTGTTTCACCCTTGGCAGAGTAGCAAAGAATTAACACATTAATTTGTGGCATTGTGAATAAATTCTAGCCAATTTCAGAAGCTTAACCTGCATCTTATTTTGTCCACTTTTTCTATTTGGTCTCTTATGTTGCCATATACTTTTCACTCACACAAGCTTATTAAATATGGATACAATAAAATACCAACTTATTATGTTAGAAATATAAGTTGCTCATGCATTAAGATCTTGACACACAGGAAGTTTGAATGAATGAGTAGAAAATGTTCCAAAGTATTAAAATGTTCTGGTACCTGATTTATTCATTTGCTACACCCATAATTCTAAAATGGGTGAAGCTGCTTTACTTCCTGAGACCTGAAGAAACAATGTGGTTTCCTAACCAGACATTAAAGCAATGCTATAAATATTTGTTTTCCAGTAGTGTTCATAGTCATGTTAAATAGTTGTACCTCCAATTAGGATTGTCCTTTTTTTTTTTTTTTTTAGGCCTGTTTTATCTATTTTCATCAAGGTAAAAAAGTTTTAATTGCTGAAAAGACTGCTTGTAGTTGAAGAAAAATTATGTCTATTTTTTTGAGGCCAAAAGACTCTTCTGTACTTATTATTTGAGACATTATTTTGATCTCAGACTCAGTGTAAAAGTTAAAAAAAAAAAAAAAATTCTTGAACATGTGATTTTTCTAAGGTTTCTCTTCCTACAAAGAAGAAAATATACTTTTGAAATACATGATTTTGAAGGAACCAGTGTGTTCTCTCTCCTCTACCCCATTTTTTTAAACATATTTAGGAGTTTGCGTTAAAGCGTTTATGCAAAAATATTAGTACTATGGTAGAGTTTTGTTACTGTGTATTTATTGAGTATGCCAGAAATAGAGCATTTGTTAGGTGTCCAAACAAAAGCCAACAAATAAGTCCTGAAAATTGTGACGCAGTGAACATATTAATAGCAAGTATTATCTGAAACCTTCAGAATTGCTTTTAAATATTACTGTAATTTGCTTTGCTCTGTAATTAAGTAGTAGTGTAGACACTCCATGTATACTGTGTTTCCTTTTGAAAGGTAATGATCCACTTATAAAAAGCCTGAACATTTCGGTCTCAGAATTCCTCTTTAAAATTGAAATCAGTTTTGCTCTTGCTTTGTAAAATGTTACCAATTTGTGTGTGCTTTTTATATCAGTGTTATACTTTGTTCCCCCCCCCCCC